>NC_133661.1:58527721-58860962 GCF_037893015.1 Macrotis lagotis
TTGCCAAGTATCTCATAGAATGTCAGCAGATAGTATTCAAGTTACAACTCCCAGAGAATCTCACCAATGCACTGAATGACCAAAAGGAACTATCATCTGAGTAGCTAGGTAGCACCAGTCCTAGAGTCAGGAGGACCTGAGTTCAAATCCGAACTCAAGACACTTGATACTTACAAGTTGTGCGATCTTGGGCAACTCACTTAACCCCATTTTCCTACCAAAAAAATAGGAAAAGAAACCATTGTCAAGATTTATGAACTGGATTTGGATTGAGGGGAATAACAAGGTTCAAATATCTTCTGTTCCCTTCCCATGAAAAAGAGGAAATAAAACTGGATTTAGATGGGGGAGGGGGAGACCAAGGTTCAAATTCTATCTCTACACTAATAGTGTGACCTAGGGAAGCTCATTAAAATGGACAGAATGTTGGACCTGGATTCAGAAAAATCAAATCCTGCCTTTGACACTATTGTCAAGTGATTATGGGTGAGTTACTTGAGTTTTCTGGGCTTCAGTTTCCTCACCAGAAAAATTTTCACAAGACCTGTAGCAATTCTCTCACAAGGTTGTAAGGGCAAAGAATGGCCCATTTTTTAGTTTTTGTAACTCCTGCACCCAGCATCCGTTGATGTTTAACAAAGGCTTGTGGGATGATTAATCAAAATGTTTTATTCGTTATATAAATATCCATTATTCCCCACAAGCTTATTTGCTCATCACCATACCCAACCAGCTACATGAACAGGCCCCTGACTTCTAAGGGCTTACAATTTAATAGAAGACACTTCACAGTTTTCAATGTGGCTATGTCCTCTCACTACTCTCTATCACCCACAAATAGGCCCTTCTGGAATAAAAAAAAAAAACTATGATAATCTCGGTGACAATTGTTCCCTCTTGAAATCACTTCGTGTCTACTTGTGTGTGTTTACATGTACGCGTATGTAATAAGGCCTAGTGTAGCTATAACTCAGCTTTAACTCAGGGTCTGAATTTCTGTTTTAACCCCTAGTACTAGGGTCAGAACTCATGATAAGCATTTAATAAGTGTTTGTTGAACTTCATAACTTTTCACTGTTCACTATTATGAATGTAATCAGACTACCAAGTCAAGGGCTGCTGGAGAATTCCCAAAGGACAAATATAGCGTGAGCTCCCCACCATTAGGGGAAATTGGAAGATTATTTGTGGAGGTAATTCATGTCCCATATGAAAACTGGATTGTAATGGCTTCAGAGGTCCCTCAGACTTCCATTCTTCCCTTTGCTTAAAACCTCAGGGACAGCCAGGGGACCCCAAGACTTGGAGAGGGAAACCATATGAGCAATGCTACTTCACTGCCATTCTAAAGAAGCAAAAGAAGCTGATGGGAGTTGACCAAGATCCTCAATCTCTCTTAACATGAGGAATGAGTGACTAAGGTTCTATAATCCTGGCTTTTGTCCAGCAACAATATCCCTTGGAGACTATTTTTCCATCTACCGCCCACTACCATCCTGTGACTAAAAACTTCCTGATACCTGTTTCCCTCTTTATCCCATTATTAAATTATTCCAAATCTCTACCTTTTCTTCTTTCATACTAATTCTAATTTCCTCCAGTCCCTCCCACTTTTTACACTCTTCTCTGGAATGCCCATTTTATACTGCACAAACTCACCTTGGTTGAAGACCTCTTTCTTTTACCCTGCTTCCATTTTCTAGCCCTAACTCCTTTGAAGCTCATAATGTCAAAATCTTCCACCCAACCCAAATTATAAAGGTTGTCGTTTACCAGACCCCAGGTCACTTTCCATTCTTTCTCAAAAGATCCAACACTTGACACTATCTTATCCTCTTCAACTGCTGTCCTTAAACCAGGATACATCAATGTTGATGTTGATGTTCAACTCCTCAGCATCCTTAAATAGGATGACCTTCGTTGCTCTTGACCACACATAGGGATAGTCTCACAGATCTCATCATTATCTACAAGTGTTCCACTTTCCTGATTAGAAACTTAGTTATTTTATTTGATAACACTGTTCTATTATTCATCTCTTTTTTCATATCTCATAAAGCAATTCTTTACCCTAATTAGGACCATCAGTCCCTCCACTCCTCAAACTTTATCTGGCTATTATTTCTGCTCTGATTCACTTCCATCCTTCATTAATCTTGACCCTAATAATTAGCCAATCCTACATACTAGACTTCCTCTATTCTCAAAGCCCTTGCCCTTTCGTTCTTTAACCATTTATCCTTTGCCAGAACTAAGCCCAGGATCATTCTCTCCATCTGCATCCTTTGCTGCTGAATGGAGAAGGAAGAAGTCACACAATTGTGGTGACTGGCCATATTAACCATCGTATTCAACTAATTATTCAATGGTCCCTTACTACAGCAAGGAAATCCTTTTATTTCTCCCTAATTATTGATTCTTTATCTCATTGTTTATGAAAAGTTTATGAAAACTTCTCCTTTAGTGAAGATCCATTAAGAAATGAGTATTTTCCAAAACTCTGTCCTAGACCCTCTACTCATCTTCCTCTATCTTCTTTCTCAGTGGCCTCATCAGGTCTCATAGTTTTATTTTATGCTATACTTTTTATATTATTTCCATCACTTTTTATTTTTTTTTAGATTTTTTTGTAAGGCAAATGGGGTTAAGTGGCTTGCCCAAGGCCACACAGCTAGGTAATTATTAAGTGTCCAGACCGGATTTGAACCCAGGTACTCCTGACTCCAGGGCCGGTGCTTTATCCACTACGCTACCTAGCCGCCCCTTCCATCACTTTTTATATAATTTCTATATCTATAAATTCAACCCCAATCTCTCCCCTGAGCTCAGTCCCATATCACCATTTGCCTTTTAGATATTTTGAATTGAATATTCCAGAGACACCTCAACCTCAACTTTTCTAAATTCATTTCCCTTCCCCCAAACCCAGTCTTCTAGATTTTCCCATTTCTATCAAAGGCACTACCATTTTTGTAGTCTATGAGTTTCATAACCTTAGTATTTTTTTGAAACTTGTCACCCTCCATCTTTTCACCTAATCAATCAGCTAAGAAATCTTGTCACTTCTGATCTCCAAAAAATCTCTCAACCCTTGTCTCTACTCACACAGCTACTACTTTAATCATCTCTTTCCTACTAGTCTTCTAATTGGTCTGTCTTGAGAATATTCCCACTTCAGTCTATCCAACATGCTACTCCTAAAATGATTTTCCTTAAGTGAAAATAGGACTATTTTATTCCTTGATCAATAAACTCCACTTGTTTCATGTTGCCTCTGGAAACAAATATAAACTCCTGTTAAATTTTAAAATCCTATACAATCTGGACCCAACCTATATTACTAGTCTCTCTGCAGAGTATCTACCCCACCTCTGTAGCTTTACTATCCAGCCAAACTGGTCAGTCACAGAGAGCAAGCCCTCTTATCTCTGTGACTTTGCAGGGCACAGTGGATAGAGCACTGGCCTTGCAGTCAGGACAGGAGTTCAAATTCAACCTCCGACACGTGCCACTTACTAGCTAAGTGACTTTGGGCAAGTCACTTAACCCTGGTTACCTTGCATCTGGGGCCATCTCCAGTCATTTTGATTCATAGTTGACCACTGGATCCAGATGGCTCTGGAAGAGAAAGTGAGGCTGGTCACTTAAAGCAGCACCCCTCACTCAAATCCAATTCATGTGCTTGTCATGGCATCACCTCCCTGATGCTGTGGTCTTCTTCGAGGATGAAGAACAAAGATGACTGTCTTCCCTTTCTGAAATGTATTCCCTCCTCACCTCTGCTCTCTGTCTTCATGGTTGCAGATCAAGTGTTACATTTTATATGAAGCCTTTCCTGGTTCCCCCTCCCCAATGGCAGTGCCCTTCCTCTCTTAACTAGCTTATATTTAGCCAATGTGTATTTATAGGTCTTTATGTTTATTATACATATATGTGTGTGTATATTTCTTTCTGATCTCCATTAAAATATAAATTCTTTGATGGCAGGAACTATTTCACTCATGTCTATCACCAGTGCCCGAGACAAGATTTGGAATGTAGTAGTAACTAAATAAATACTTATTGATTGGTTAGAGGTTAAATCTATTGCCCAGCCATTTACCATTCCAGATCTGGAACCACATTCTAAGGGATGGAAAGTCATTGGTAGGTCACATATTCAGTCCTTAGTTTATTTCTTGAATTACTACAAAAGATTGCTTATCTCACCTGTGGAAGGGGGTGGAGGGTCCCTTCCCCATACCAATGATTTTCTAGAAGACATCATGAGTTATTTTTGCCAAAGAATACATTAGAACTATCTTGAGATAAATTTCACTATACTGGTCCTCAGACAACAGACACACAATCTCAAGCCCTTTCTAACATAACAGGATTTATCAGAAGTGGTCTCTGGGTTCAGTGGATTTGGGAGGGATGCATGCCAATTCCTTTCTTTCCTTCCAAGTATCCCAGATGTCCCTAGACCACATTTTGAAAACTGCCACAGCGGAGGGGGCTAGCCTCATGCAAAGGAATGGAGGCCAGGGAGAGGTCTTATGATTGGGGAATTCACAATATTCATAATACCAGTAGCCTCATCCTATGGTTACAGACCTAGTTCTACAGAGGCAGTATAGAAAACAATAGTTCAAGAGTCAGAACCTGGACTTACAGCCACAAGCAGCATGGTAATAATGGTGGATAAAAAGTTAGCCTTGGAGACAGGAAGATCTAAGTTCAGATCCCATTCTCTAATACTTACTACCTGTGAGACAGACAATTCACTCGGCCTCTCATTCCTTTGGCATAACCTTTGAGAAATCTGCATCTCCACAAGCAGAGAAAGACCAGTATAGGACAGCTCCTATAATTAATATAATTAGATCCCCAGTGCATTAGTGTGTGTCTGGTGTTTGAGCAAGGAGGGCTACTCTACCCAGAAATTAAATTCTGACCAAAGCGCACTATCCTTATACTAAAGAATAATCTTGAGCCTTCATTTCAGAGAATCTCTGAGACCAGGTATTTTTTCCAATTTAAAAGCTTTTCAGAGAGACTTCTAGTTTATTTGCTTTACTATGCCAACTATGTCTGAAGTTTCTTACAAAGTAAACCAGCCACTTCAAGTTTCCCTAACTTATCTAATTTCTATAAACACCAATTGGTTTAAAAAAAAAAAAACCAGAGCTACTAAGTCCACGTCTGAAGTCAACTGGAAAAATCCGTTGCTTTAAAAGTCAGTATTCACTCAACAAGGTAATGAACACTGAATTTTATTATTTTGTTCCAACCTGGACCCTTGGTTAATAATATTGACATAAATCAGAATGGTTTTGTTTGGGAAACATTGAAGAGGGGGAAATAGCTCACTAGGTAGAAGGTTTCCCTCTGGTGGCTTTCTCAGGCACAGCCACAAAGCTTTCAAATCATTTTCTAAAAAAAGAGGATTTTTCTCTGCTGTTTTAAAAATCTAAAATATTACTTCATATCAGGAGAAAAAAATTATCATAATGATTATGGTAATAGAAGCAATGATAATAATAACTGTAATGGTAACATTATTGGTCAATATCTACTATATTACCAGAGGCACTGGTTTGTTCTTTTTTAAAGTCATTTTAAATAAAATCGTGTCTGACTCTTCATCACCCCATATGGATTTTCTTGGCAAAGACACTAGAATGGTTTGCCATTTCCTTCTCCAGCTCATTTTACAGATAAGAAACTGTGGAAAACAGGCAAAAAAGGCAAAAGACTTGCCCAGGGTCACACAGTAAGTATCTGAAGACGAATCTTTTTGATTCCAAGCCCAGGGCTCTATCCATTGTGTCACTTAACTGCCCCAGAGGCAACACTATGTAATGGAAAAGAGCAATGAAGTCATATTCAAAGATCTTAAGTTTAGATACTGGATCCATCATTTAATATCTTGAGGAAGCTCATTCTCCAGTATGAGTCTCAATTGCTTCATGGATAAAATGAAGGTATTGGACAGATGATTTCTAAGGTCTCATCTGACTTGAAATTCAATGCATTCTAGATAGTGTGTGTGTTCCAGGGGCAATCAAAACTAGATAGATTACCCAACTTGTCAAATACCACACAGATAATAATAAGGAGCAGTTCTGATATTTGAACCTAAGATGTCCAACTACAAATCCCATGCCTGCTCTTTCCACTGTGGTATGTTGTCTCCAGTGATTCAGAAAGTGGCTACATTTATTATGAATGACACTATTATTGTTGTGAATTCCCCAACCAGAAGACCCCTCTTTGGCCCCTACTTCTTTGCATGTAGCTCTCTCCCTCTACTGTAGCAGGTTTCGAAATATGATCTAGGGACACTTGAGAGTCCATGAGATCAAAATTATTTTCATAATATCAAGACACATTTCTAATATGATAAATATCAATAGATATTGCCCACATAAACAGAGAGTCTTTGGCAGGGAGGGGACCTTAAAGTTTTGAAGACTAGAAACGGGGTCTTGAAACTAATAAGTTTCAGAACTACTGCTCTTCTGGAATGTATACTCCTTGAAGGCAGGGACTTAAATACTTTTGTAGTTATATTCCAGCACAGTATTTGTTATATAGTAGGTGCTTAATAAATGCTTTCATTCATTTTTAGCAATGATCCAACTAACAGATTAGTGTATCAAGGAAAAGTTCTGGAAATTCAGGAAGCCTAGTTGTGGTTGTGATAATTCAATCTATTCTATAGACTCATCTATAAAATGGGTTAGATTTTTTTTGTTTAGATTTTTCAGCTCTAAATGTGAGATTCTATATAATAAATAAAACAAAATACACTAAAGGTGTCCATAAACATTAAACCAGGAAACTTGTTAGTACAGAATGAGCAGAGGGCAAAGCCTGGGGATGGGTCCCAGAATCTTGGAGCAAAATTAAGAAAAAACTAAACCTTATCTTTTTACCCACCCAAATGGTCAAAGATAATACTCAAGGTGTTCCAAAAGTTTCATTTTAAGCTTTACTCCCAGAGGAGGCAGTTATAGTTCTGTTCTCTCCCATTGGATACTCAGATTTAGTCTTCCTGCTCTGAGTAGATGAATGAAATTAAAGGATTATTCATGTGTGTGTATATATAGATATATATATATATATATATATATATATATCTATATATACACACACATATAGTCCCAAGTAGTTGGTTAGGCCTGAAATTAGACCCAAGCTACTTAATAAGCTTTTTTTCAACAAGAAATACTACTTCTGAATTCAGATTGAAGCATACTTTTTAAACTTTTTTTGAGGAATTTTTTGTCTAAATTTTCTTTCACAACATGAATATAACAGAAATGTTTTTGCACAACTACATATGTATGACCTATATGGAATTGCTTGTCATTTCAATAGGGGGTGACTGACTTATGGTTAAGGAAGAAGGGAGAGAATTTGAAACTCAAAGTTTTAAAGATTAATTTTAAAATTAGTTCATATATATATATACATATATATATATATGGGAGGATATAAAATATTAAAAGAAAAAAGAAATACCAGTTCTGCTTCCAAGTGGAGAGGGGCCCCTGAATCTGGGAGCTCACTGAATGACTCTACATTATTCCATCTCACCCAGAGTCAAAGCAGGTGGGAAAGAAATTATATTTTGTCTATTCACATCCTCAATTTACTGTCAAAATTCCCCTATATTTTTCCTGACATTGGGTTATTCAAAGTATTTCTATGGATATAGTCTTCTTTAATAATAGCTTACATTCTACCTCACATCATTTAGATTGGCTAATGACAAAAAAAAAGAAAAATGACAAATGCTGGAGAGGCTGTAGGAAAATAAGTACACAAATACACTGTTGGTGGAGTTGTGAACTTATCCAACCATTTCAGAGAGCAATTTGGAACTGTGACCAAAGGGCTATAAAAATATATGACCCCCAGATCTGTATCCCAAAGAGATCAAAGAAAAAAGGAAAAGGACTTATTTGTACAAAAATATCTAGACTCTTTTTGTGGTAACAAAGAACAGGAAGTTGGGGGATGCCCATCAACTGGGGAATGGTTGAACAAGTAATGTATGGAGTACTATCATGCTATAATAAATAATGAGCAGGATAGTTTTAAAAAACCTGTGAAGATCTATATGAACTGATGCAAAGTGAATGAACAGATAGGACAATATTGCATACAATATCAGCAATATTATAATATAGTCAGTGGTGAAAGACTTAGCTACTTTGATCATTTTGAAAAGGTTCATAATTAAAAAAACACCAGAGAAAGAATTAATGAACTCTGAAAGCAGATTAAAACATACTTTTTCTACTTATTTTTCTTGCTTTTTTTTACATGAGTAATAAGGAAATATATTTTACGTATTTTCTTTTTTTTTTATTTTACGTATTTTCACATGTATAAGTGATATCAAATAAATGTTGCCTTGTCAGTAGGTAGGAGAGAGCTAGAGGGAGGGAGAGAATTTGGAACTCAAAATTTTTAAAAATTAATGTTATAAATAAATAAATTTTTAAAAATTAAAGTTCACATTTCTATTGCATTTTCCTCAAAACAATATCATTAGGTAGGCAGTACAAAGATTTTCTCCATTTTACAGAAGTTTAGAGTGTTTAAATGATTTGTACAGTCAATGAACAGAACCAAAATCTGAAACCAGGCATCCTAACACCAACTGCTTTATTCTTTTCATTGGTCTTCAATGTCTACACTAGGTTTCTCTGAATGAAACTCAGGCTAGCCATACAGTCAAGGCACAGAGATCGTTCATGGAAGTCTCTCTAGTTTTGATTTACCTGTGGCTGACTTTCGGTCTGACTTCAAAAATAATAATCCTTAGCCAAAATCTAACACAATATCCAAATTTTGTTCCTTCACTTTTATGATTGATGAGTCAGTCCAAATAATTAATTTTTGGTGAACCCTAACATTTTATCCCATACTCCCTTGATAGGTACCAAAGGCATTGCTTTTAATGAGACATAAAACAAGTGAAGAAACAAGTACTAATATTATCCAGCTAATTCTCTCTTTCTGTGGCCAATAGTCTTCTTTAAGTTTTTTTTTTAATTCCTGAAGATTGATTCTGGAAAAAAAACTATTTCACAGCCTATTCATTCTAAGGCCTAAGTTTCGAGCGCATGTTCCAAGGTTTTCCATTATCTGGTCCCTGAAAGGACTTGGGTCTTTAATCCAAAGGTTTTAATCCAGTTAGTTTTTCCATTTATTTCCAAATACATGTTGAATAAATGAATGAATGAAATAATAGTATCTTATTCTTGCTTGACATTTAGCTTTTCCCTTTATTCCCAAATGTTTTTTGAATAAATGAATGAATGAGTGAATGAAATAACAATATTTTATTCTGGTTTGACAATTAGCCTTTCTTTTTTCTCTTAAATGTTTGTTGAATAAATTAAATAACAATAGTAAGTATCTTGGGTTAAGGTCATAGAACAGTTGAACTGTACATTCTTCATGAGCTCCTTGAGCAAAATAATTGAACAAACATTAACAAAACACTTACTATGTTTAAGGCTTGGTGCCAGTTATGCTAAACACCCAAAGATAGAAAGTGAATAATATTCAACATCACAGACTTAACAATTCACTGGGATCTAAGACACCATAAACACAAAAACAAAAAGGGAAAGTTCCCACCCTCAAAAGGGTTGTGAATTCTTTGGAAGAAAATAGAGAAGGAAGAAATTTAAACTCCTTCATTTCCCCTCAGATTTAACATATGGCCCTAAGATTAGTTACTTCTTATTGCTTGACTTTACTTTTCCCATCCACACAATGAGAATAATCTCCATGCTCTGTCCGTCTTCTAGAAGTGAAGTGAAAATTCAGTAGATTATTAAAACATATTTTATATATATATATATATATATAGAGAGAGAGAGAGAGAGAGAGAGAGAGAGAGAGAGACTGTGGTATATGTGTACATATATATCTTCTAATCTGCTCTTTATATCATCTAATTATATAAACATACATGTATATACATCTATGTCTATATATATATAATATGCCTATGTGTGTGAGAAATTAAGTCATCAATGTGAAACCAAAGGATCTCACTTTTCCTAATTCATTTAAATCTATGAGGGACTCAAATAGAGCAAAGAAAAATAACCTGAAATAAGAGGCATAGTCAATCAATCGTTCAGCTAGCATTTATCAATAACCTACCATACTGCAGGTATTGTTAAGTGCTGGGGATTCAATGATAAATAAATATCCTCAAGAAATTTGCATTCTACGTCTAGAGGAGACAATTTTTAGACAAAATTTAGACAAATTTAGAAGACAAAGATTTAGAATTGTAAAGGACATCAGAGTCATTTAATCCAAACCATATTTTACAAAAGGGGAAACTGAGGCACAAAGGGAATAAATAATCACACAAATGAGATGGTAGGCTTCTTGACAAAGAGACTGCATTCATTCTACAAATGACCAGAAGAAGTTAGTCATTCAGCTCTTATTAAATACCTATTGTATACATGGAATTGTGCTAAATCCCAGGGATACAAAGAAAGCTAAATAACAGTTCCTTCTCTTGCCAACCTCATAGTCTGATTAGAGAAATGACATGTAAATACTATGTACAAACAAGATACTGAACATCTTAAAAGTCTTAATACATAAAGTATAAATTGGAGGTAGTCTCAGAGGGAAGGCTGAATGCATCATTAAAATCTTCAATACGTTTTGTTTTTGTTTTTGTTTCTGCAAGGCAATGGGGTTGTGACTTGCCTGAGGTCACACAGCTAGGTAATTATTAAGTGACTGAGGTCAAATTTGAACTCAGGTCCTCCTGACTCCAGGGTCGGTACTCTATCCACTTTGCCTCCTAGCTGTCCCCTAAAATCTTCAATATGTAGAAAACAAGAAGTTAAGATTGTAATTAATGGTTTAAAACACCCCCATAACATTATTTCTATTCCTTCCCCATACACACATATACAAACATGTGCAAGAGTGCAAGAGTGTAATCTCTCTTGCTTATACTACTAAAATGTTATAAATTAATCTAGTATCAATGACCTGAACCCCCAGATTCCTTAGGCATAGCATCATGGGCTGGTTTTTGAGAGTAAATTATTCTAATCAGATTCCCAACTCAATATATACAGCTTTGGAAGGTCTTCAGAGAGGTGAGATAAAGACCCAATGAGAAATATGAGAATTACAGTACTATAGATTCAGAGCTGAAAGGAACATTGTAGGACATCTGGTCCAAACCCTTTGTTTTACAGAGAAGTTAATTGACTTGCCCAGGATCACATAGTTAATAAGAGTCTGAGACTGGATTTGAACTTGGATCTTTCTAAATCCAGGCAAAGTATAAAATGCCATGCTTGGAGTCAGGAAGACTCAACTTTGTGAGTTCAAATCTGACCTCAGATACTTCCTAACTGGATCAATCCCTTAATCCTGTTGGTCTCAGTTTCCTCAACAGTAAAAATGAGCTCCAGTGTCTTGCCAAGAAGACCCCAAATGGGATCATGAAGACCCAAACACAACTGAAAAATGACTGAATAACAACTTTCTGAGTCCAATACTCTATGCCCAACCTGATTCTGAGTGTCTAAGATGTCTGAGAGCTCCAATCATGTTGTGTCTGGACCGTTACAGAATGAATAGCATCTGGTTCTGTGGGCTTCTGACAAGTGTCCTATTTTAGTGTAAAGAAACACAAAGAAATATTTGGTTAAATATTTTATTTGGTTCAATATTTAAATATTTTAACCAGGGACACCACAAACATGAGTGGTTTGTAAGAGACAGAAACCCTTTTGTGTGTGTTTGGACTCTCCCTTGGAGACCCCATCTCCATCCCCTCACTCAACACTATCCACTACCATTCAGCACAGAAATCATGAGTTAAATATATTCTCAGCCTTACACTGGACTGAACTTGGGCTTGGAAAAACTTTTTTTTCTTATCTATAAATTTCATCCCCCTCCCCCCTCCTCATTCTCTGCATAACACAATTTAGAGTTGTAAATTGAACAAAGTAACCCAACAGCTGTCCTAACAGGCCAGGGTACTCTCTGGGTGATATATAGTAACCTGCATAAAGGAGTGGATTTGGAATTGCATTTTGCTCTACTGTGATATTTCAGTCTTAATGACACGATCCCAAGACAGATTGGTTTGTATGCCTAAGTGGCTTTTATTTTAGAAGGTAAAACATATTCCGTTTAAAACAGAATGGCTCAGATGGGAATTCTTTCCTCTTTAACATTAGTGTAGAAATTCAATGGTCTAGAAGCATGGTGGCCCATTTTAAGTAGTTTCTTTTAATTCAGTGGAGGATCCAGTTAAAGGCAGGGATTCAACAAAGACTGGAGAGCCCATAAACCCTCCCCCATGCCCACCATTTAAATTATGACTTTCAATCTGGTAAGGACCTTGGAGGTCAATGAATCTAATCCTCTCATTTTTAAAAATGATTTGCCCAAGGTCAAAAAGGCAGTAAATATTAAAGATGGAATTTAAACTCAGATCCTCCAACAAGATCCAGAATTCTTGTCACTAGTAACTTTTATTCTCTGAGTCACTATAACTCTCTCATATTCACCTCCAAGCAACATAAAATAGTGCCCCCAAACAAATCTTATAATAAAAAAAAAGATGAGATGAAACAATCTTTTAGTCCAAGAAATTTGGAAGATCACCAGGAAAGGTCTGCTTCACTTAGGAAAAAGGGGGGGGGGGGTGCAGTTCAGGACAGGAAGTGTCCCAGCAAGCTAACAGTAAGTGAGAAGCACACCTCAGCAAACCAGAAGTAGATCCTGAGCCAGGTGATGGTGGTAGAGAAGTCAAATCCCAATTCACCCCATGTGCATCCAGGGGACTAGGCAGACTCCGGCTCTAAGAACCACCATGTGCTTTGATATAGCCCTGGGAAACAGGCAACCTCCAACTGTCAGACCTCCATGTGCTTCATTGTAGTTCTGGGGAAATACAGAAACACCCCCCTAGCCCCCACATATGCCAGACACCATCTCTAGGACCCTAGCACAGCACCAGGTAAGCTACCAGACCTTTATGGCCTCCAGCAGCACTGGCTACTCCCCCACCCCCTCAGCACAGCATCAGACAAGAAGAGCCACCCATGGGTCTTAGAACAATATTAGTTAGTTTAACAACATTACTTTAGCTCCAGATAAACAGCCAGATTCTGCAACCCTTGGCACAAGAAACCTGAGACAGTGCTCCTTCCATCCCAGGAGCAGAGATCCAATTTGAAAGAAAGGGGAAAAGACAAAAAAAAAAAATGAGCAAAAAGAAAAAAAAGAATCTGACCATGGAAAGTTATTATGTTATGTGACAGTGAATATCACTACAAATTCATAAGAGGACAACAATGTCAAAATATCTATGGAAAAAAACTCCCAAGAAAAATGGGAAATGGTCTCAAGTCCCAAAAGAACTCATTGGAAGAACTCAAAAAAATTTAAAAGCTCAAAAATCATTTAAGAGAAGTAGAAGAAAAATTCTAAAAGAAATGAGAGTGATGCAAGAAAATTATGAAAAAAAAAGTCAACAGCTTAGAAAAAGAAAGCCACTTGGAAAGCTTTTGTGTTTAAATTGTCTTAGGAAGATTCTGAAGATCACCTAGCAGGAGAAGATACTAGATACTGAGGTCCTTTTTTTTTTCAGGTTTTTGCAAGGCAAATGGGGTTAAGTGGCTTACCCAAGGCCACACAGCTAGGTGATTATTAAATATCTGGGACTGGATTTGAACAAGGCTGGTGCTTTATCCACTACGCCACCTAGCCACCCCTTGAGGT
Source organism: Macrotis lagotis (assembly GCF_037893015.1). Lineage (NCBI taxonomy): Eukaryota > Metazoa > Chordata > Mammalia > Peramelemorphia > Peramelidae > Macrotis > Macrotis lagotis. The sequence goes on from NC_133661.1 coordinate 58,541,513, forward strand.
CCTTTCTTAATCTAAACTTTATTCAGAATTTATTACAGAGAGCACAACTCTGATAGGCTAGCCACATTGTTCAAATGCCAGACTTACATTTGCCAAAAAAAAAAAAAAAAAAAGATTATTTTATGGAGAATTCTCACAAAGTAAGCACTCCCAGAAGGTCAGAAAAAAGCAATATGGGATCATACTAAAGGTCTTTCTTAAGAATTTTGAAATTGGGGAGCAGCTAGGTGGTTCAATGGATACAGCACCAGTCCTGGAGTCAGTCTGACCTCAGACACTTAATAATTGCCTAGCTGTGTGGCCTTGTGCAAGCCTCTTAACCCCATTTGCCTTGCAAAAACCTAAAAAATAAAATTTTGAAATTGGTTATGCAGCATAGGAGACCCTGGCACAGGATCTCCCAGAATGGTTTGCCCTCATTAGAGAGGCAGAATGGAAGCAGGAAGTTCAAAGGAAACATGAGATGCGTAAGTTTAGAGTAACCACCATTGGTGTTCACATAGACTATTTGTTCATGACCTGTAGTAGAGTGTTCCAAGCTTGAATTGGTCTGATCAACCACAGTCAGACACACTGTAATTTATCTCAAACATAGTGATGTCATTTTGGTCTTCTGATAACAAAAAGACAAGAATCAACCAATATGACCAACATAACCCAGCAATAAGAGATAGAAAGAAAAATTCCATTTAAAATAACTGTAAATAACACAAAAGACTTGGAAGTCTTTCTGCCAAGACAGACCCAGGAACCATATGAACATAATTACAAACACTTTTCCCACAAATAAAGAAGATCTAAAAAGTTGGAAAAAATAATTGCTCATGTGTAGGTTGAGCCAATATAATAAAAATGATAATTCTGTCTAAACTAATCTTTTTATACAGTACCATACTAATTAAACTATCAAAAATTATTTTGTAAATCTAGAAAAAATAACAAAATTCATCTGGAAGAACAAAAGATCAAGAATATCATGGAATTAGTGAAAAAAAATATCAAAGAAGGTGGCCTAACAATACCAGATCTCAAACTACCTTATAAAGCAATAATCATCAAAACTCTCTGATACTGTCCAAGAAATAGATTAGGTAAAAGACATTGTAGTTAATGATCACAGTAACCTAGTTTTTGATAAACCCAAAGATGCTAATCTATAGGACAAAAACTCATTATTTGACAAAAATTACTGGAAAAACAATGGAACATAAACTAGGTGTAGACCAACATCTCACACCATATATTTAGACATAAAGGGTGACACCTTAGAAGAATTAGGAATAGCCTAGCTATCAAATCTATGGGAAGGAGAAATTTTCCACGCCCAAGAGATAGAGAGCATTATGAAATGTAAAACAGATTTTTTTCAATTTATTCTTTTCCATTTTTTTATTTTAATCTGTTTCTTCTTTTACAACTGTGACTAATATGGAAATAAGTTTTACATGATAGCACATGTATAACATATCAAATTGTCTGCCATTTTTGGAAGAGAAAAGTGGAGGGAGGGAAAGAGGAAAAATTTGGGACTCAAAGTCTTATAAAAATGAATGTTAAAAATTATCTTGTCATGTAATTGGAAAAATACTAATTTGACCACTTACAACTATTTGACTCTGAACAAGTCATTCATCCTCTCTGGATTTGCTTCCTCACCTATAAAATGAGAGCATTGGATCTGATTTCTACTTAGGTCCCTCCAGATCTAAATCTGTGTTCCTATGGAATTTTTTTAGGCAATGGTAATATAATTCCACCCCCTTGTTTTTCAGATGAGAAAACTGATGTGCAAAGTTAAGTAATTGCCTATGGTTATATGCCAAGTCTATGAAAGATTCTAGACTAGAGTTCAAGTCTCTTGATCTCTGGCCAGAGTTCCTTAATTTCTTGACATCAAAATCATCTACTTGGGGGAAAGATCTTTCAAAGTTCTCCTTTCAGACCTTTTCTTTTCTCTTTAGGAAGTTAATTGACAAGCCTGTCATTCTGTTTCTGCTGTCCACCCCCCACCTCTCCCAGGAGAAACCCTGCTGTCTACTAACAGAGAACATCAAAAGTTCTACTCTGGGCTGGTAGGCAGGTGGGCGAGTTACTTACCAAGCTGGCATCTGTGCCTCCCAACTCCCATGAAGGAGCCAGGTGTCCAGTTCTGCTCCAGGAAATCTATTTCTCCAATGGAATGCTTTGAACACAGCAGCATGTGTGAGGCCCCATTCTGGGTTCTCTCAAGGGTATTGGGGCCCAACCTATGGTCCCTAATTTGAACTTTGAAGGGTGCCATTTGAGAGACTCCTAGAGAGAGATCCCTGGGACTTGACAGCAAGTCATAGCTCTCTGCTTCCTGAAAGACTAAGGAAGGAATTGAGGTTGGGGTAAGCCAGCAATGTAGGGGAGGATGGTAGGGGTATGCCATGCTATGTTTTCTGAAAGGGCAGAGGAAAAGAAGAAAGGACTGTGGGAAATGGAAATTTTTCAGAAAATGAACTATAAGAGATGAATGAGAATGTCACAGGAGTAGAAGAAAATGGGAAAATACCAGAAATAGTATGAGAGAGGAAAAAGATAAGCCATGGGAGAGATAGAGCAAAGAGACAGAGAGGAAAGAGATAATAAGAGGGAGAGAGAATCAGAGACAGAGAGAGAGACAGACAGACAGACAGACAGAGACAGAGAAAGAGAGAGACAGAGAGAGACAGGGAAATCATAGGTAGAAATATATATATGGGGAGAGAGAGAGATGGAGAAATCCAAGAAGACAAGGTAGACTATTCAAAATATAGACTTAGTGGAGTTTTTAAACTTGTAGAGATCATAGAATGTGAGAACTAGAGGAAAACTCTCAAGATTATCCAGCATAATCATTTCATTTTACAAATGAGGAAACTGAGGACCAAAGAAGGAAAGTAACTTGTCCAAGATGACCTGATGGATTAGTTAACTTTTTCATAGTTAACTTTTCATTAGTTAACTTTACTTTCATGGCAAATAAACCAAGAGTTTATGACTCCCATGAGGGAGTCAAAACTAAAAATTCCCCTACTTTACAGAAATGTAGAGAAGTTATTATGACGGGAAATTTCCATCAAGTTCCACCATGATCCCATGACCCAAACTTGACTTGGATCTGCTGCTACTACTCCAGCTGAAAACAAATCTTTTCTTCAGAGCGCTAAAACTGAATGGGAGCAAAGTAAAACTGGTGGAAGGACAGAAAGGGTCTTCAGAAAGAACATTCTAGTACAGCAGAATTTCTCTATTATAAAGAATAGAAATGAGGCAAGGAGAAGCAGTTTTTAAAAAGGTGGGGGAGTTACTCCATTATCTCTAAACCAAATAGGTCCCACTATAGATGAACTCCCCTTATTAAGGATCCTGTTCCCTTCACCCCAATGAGAATTTATGAAAAGAATCAGCAGGGTTGATACCTAGAAATCCTTGTCCAGACATAGGATGTTCCCAATTGTCAGGTATATTTTCCCACCAATGCCAGCATCTGATAGTTGTACATCTGACAGAACAACAGTCCAGCCCTCTGCTACTGCCACATCAAGGAATTACAGAGGGTCAAATTAAAAAATAAGACTATGCTTTTAACTGTAAAGCTCCTTATGAAGTGAGAGCCGTATAGCAGAATCAATGTTGGATTTAAAGTCAGAGGACCCAGATTTAAATCTTGGCTCTTACTTACTATCTATGTTCCATAGGGTGAGTGAGTCCCACTTGTAAATTAAGGCAGCAAATAGACTAAATGTCCTCGAAATTGGGGGCGGCTAGGTGGCGCAGTGGATAAAGCACCGGCCCTGGAGTCAGGAGTACCTGGGTTCAAATCCGGTCTCAGACACTTAATAATTATCTAGCTGTGTGGCCTTGGGCAAGCCACTTAACCCCATTCACCTTGCAAAAACCTTAAAAAAAAGAAAAAAGAAAAAAATGTCCTCGAAATTCCCTTCCACCTCTAAATCCTATAACATGGAAGCCTGGTGAACTAGGTTCTAGTGCTAGCTCTCTCTCTAACCAGCTCTGTGGTGTGACACAAGTTAAACTTTCTGGACTTCGTGTTTTTTATCTTACAAAGGTGGGGGAGGGGAGTGAACTAGGTGCTTCCTAAGATCTCTTCTGGCTCTGAATTTTTATTAGTCAATGGGTTTCAATATTGCACAGTCCTCTCTACCTCTTGAAGCTTCAGTTTGCCTTGTTATAGAATGTAAACTATGTTATTAATTAATTTCTGGCAGTCTAAGTGATTTGAGATCTTTATACACAACAGATTGTTTCAGTATATTAAGTACTATTTCTTTAAGGTCACTCTCAAACTCTATAACTCTATCTCTTCTCTAGGGCCTCAATTCACTGTCAAGCCTGTAGTGATCTCTCTCTCTCTCTCTCTCTCTCTCTCTCTCTCTCTCTCTCTCTCTCACACCCTGTCCCAAATATTCACAATTCTTACTGACTGCATCTCCAATGTGGGACTCATTCTTTGTCTTACAACTTTAGTTATTTTGTCATGTGTTAAAGATGAAAAAAGAATTACAGTCTGATAATCATCATCACCATAATGCTTCCCATTTACAAAATAATTATAGCCTAATAATTATAATTAATAATAATAATAATGATACTTCATATTTATGTAGTGCTTTAGCCTCAGGGGAAATTTGATATGAAAAGAACTTCAGATAAGTAACCAGAAGACTTGAGCTCCAATCATAGATTCTTCAATTGCTGGAATTGGGATTTGGGTTGAGATACTTTTTGATCATCAGTTTCCTCATTTATAAAATAGAAGTGATAAACTATTCATAGGCCAACTCATGGGGTTATTGTAAGGATTAAGTGAAATAGTGTATGAAAGACACTTAAACCATAAATAGTTGAAGAAGCATAAGATTCTAGTATTTTTTCCTGAAAAACTGATAATTTTTTTGAAAATTATAAAATAGCCTATAACTGGAAGAATTAAAATTAAAAGTTGCCCCAAAAATAGGAAAAATAATTTAACTGCCATCAATGAACAGAACAGATAGGTAGCACAGTGGAAATCAGGATCATCTTTATGAGTTCAAATCCAGGCTTAGATATGTACTAGCTGTGTGACCCTGGGCAAGTCACTTAATCCTGTTTACCTCATTTTCTTCATCTACAAAATGAGCTAGAGAAGGAAATGGCAAACCTTTTCAGTATGTTTGCCAGGAAACTCCAAAATCAAGTTTCTTATCTCAAAAATAAGGTCATAGTCAGACACAAATGAAAAACTCAACAACAACAAGGATTTCATTACCACAGTGGTTCCTAAAACTCACTCTAAATGAATATGTTTATGACTAGTAAAGAAAGTTGGCTGGTCATAGAAAAATACGATAGAACAGAGGGAGTAGGATGCAAGTCACACCTTCTCTGAAACTTAAAGTTTTGAGAAAAATGCCGAGAATACTGAGAGATTCAATGATTTGTCCAGTCACAAAGCCAGTTTTTGTGTCAGAAGTAGTATTTGAACCCAGGTCTTCTTTGTTATAAATGGTTTGTGAATACTTAGTCCAGAGTGATTAAAATGTTTTTATTAAGACATATTAATATTTATTAAAACATCTCAAGGAGAGAGGAGGCCAAGGAATCCCAAAAATATTAGATCTTTTATGAAGTTTGAAAGGCTTTGTTCCTGCCCCTTTATGCCAATCATTGGCCAGGGTCACAATCAAATTGATACTGGTCCCCATACATTTTCCCCACCCTGATCATTATACTAATGAGCAATAACAGCTACTTCCTTGAGCATGCACAAAGGAGAAGGTGGAAGACCCTAGAGTAACTTAAAACTAGGTGGGGGGAAGACCTGGCCTAATCTGTTTTGGGGGGGATCAGGTAAGGCTAAGTATTTTGCCTTGACTCACATACCTGCCCATAGGCAACAATACAGGCAGACCCCAGTCCTTCTAATGTATGCTCACAATTCTCCCTTCACGTTCTTGTGGAACCCAAACACCGCCATATTCCTCACATTCCTCACATTGAGGACAGTTCTCTGTCCAGTCTATACCCTTAAGAGAGATGATGCAGTCAGCCTTGCTCTCAGAGCACAGCCCTACAACTGAAGGAATGAAAAATAGTCCTGTAGGGCAAGGTAAAATAAGAGCAAAAACCTCATGGTAAATAGCAATGATTCTGGCACAACACAACTTTAGTCTTTCTGTACCATTTCTTGAAGAATAAATGAAAGGAAAGGAAGGGATGAAGGGAGAAAACAGCTAGAGGAAAGGGGAAGGGGAGGAGAAAAGAAAGGAGCCTTTCTAAATATCTTTAAGGAAAAATAGAAAGTCCAAAGGGGAGAGCAATGAGATAAAAGAAGGGAAGGAAAAATGGAAGAGAGAATCTCTCCTAAGGTTCTTTTAGGAAAAATTGGAAGGGAGAAGAAAAGAAGAAAGGAAAAGTGGAGAAGCCTTCCTAAATATTACTAAAGGGAAGGGGAGAGAAGGACAATGGGAAATGGTAAGTGAAACTAACAGAAGGGGAAAGGAAATAGGAGGAGTCTTCCCAAGGACCTTTTAGGAAAAAAGGGATGGGAAAGGAAGAAGAAGGAGAGGTGCTCTCCTAAGGAATTTTTAAAATAAGGGGGGGGGGCAGCTAGGTGGCACAATGGATAGAGCATCAGCCCTGGAGTCAGGAGTACCTGAGTTCAAATCCAGCCTCAGACACTTAATAATTACCTAGCTGTGTGGCCTTGGGCAAGCCACTTAACTCCATTGCCTTGTAAAATCCTAAAAAAAGTGATGAAGAAAAAATAAAGGGGGAGGGAGAAGAACAATAAAAAAGAAAGTGGAAGGGGTTGAAAGGAAAGGAAAGCAGAAGATTTCTGAATATATTTTAGAATTCTCCTGACGTTTGTTTTTTGGTTTTATTATCTACTCTATTTCAGTCAGACTTGTGATGTTCCTGATCTAATAAAAATGAAACTTCCTACTGTGGTTAATCAGATTAGCCTGCAGCACAAAAGAGACTGGGCTGGACAGCAAATTAGGAAACAAGTTGTTATCATCACTAGGAGAAATGTCTATGGTGCTGAAAGTAAAGAGTTGACCAGCCGGCAAATCAGACTCAGAATACAGTACAGGATGAAACACAAAAACAAAAACACCTGGTGATTACACCAAAAAAGTTGAAATCAAAGGTACTTGAGGTACATTCTCTTCCATGTGGATAACCCAGGAAATATTCAGTTCAAAATATCCCATGAATTCATGGTCACTCAAAACTATAGTTCAAGAGCTCCAACCAATATGGCTTAATAGTACAATCAAAAGACATAGTAAGATCAAAGACATATAACGAAATTACATGGCAGATAAAGTAGCAATTGAACATTATCCTCCATAAACCTTTGACAAAATCTCCCATCAATATATTCACTACTGGTAGGAAGAGTGGACACACGTAGGGATCATGGAGAAACACACAAGGGAAATATATCTAGTAAAGGCACATGTGCAGAGAGATGTCCGTATGGGAACTATGTGCCTAGAGCCCCCATTGTTATCATATTGCTCAGTGGGACTGCACCCCATTGGCCATGGGGTCTCAACTCCTCCCCAGTGAATGCAATTTAGAATATCTAAAGCTCTTTACATCCTTTTCTTTAGGCTATTCTCAATGCAACCACCTATTTACTGGGCTACAGCCGGCATCTACATCTGAAATTCTGTCTTGTCCACAATGGAAAAGATCTGGGCTTTGCCATCAATCTTTAACCTTAGAGTTCAAAGTTTAAACTTTAGCTTTTTTAAAAAAAAAGAATAGCGAGACAGAAAGAGAGAGAGAGAGAGAGAGAGAGAGAGAGAGAGAGAGAGAGAGAGAGAGAGAGAGAGAAACAGGGACAGAGACAGAGAGGTAGAGAGAGACAGAGAGAGAAAGAGAGACAGTGAGAGAGAGAGAGAGAGAGTCAGAGACCGAGAGAAACCAACAGACAGAGGAGAGAAAGAGGCAGAGAGCGACAGAGAGAGAGACAGAGACAGACAGAGACAGAGAGGGACAGTGACAAAGAGTGAGAGAGAGACAGAGTCAGAGACAGAGACCGACAGACTGAGAGGAGAGACAGAGAGAGACAGACAGAGAGACAAAGAGAGACAGAGAGACAGAGATAGAGCAGACAGACAGATTTGACTAGGGGAAAGTGGTTTCCATTCCAGGAGAAAGAGCTTTTGTTAGTTCCCAAATTCAATGCTCTCTGGGAACAAATCCAGCTAATTGAAGCCTCCTATTATCTAGTTTATCCTTTGAACTCCATTTTTTCTTCTAGCAAGGTAGAAAGCATGTTGGTTTTGGTGTAGTTTCATCATTTAAGTCCTGTCAAAGATACTGGAGTGGTTTACTATTTCCTTCTCCGGTTATTTTACAGATGAAGAAACTAAGGCAGAGTTAAGTGACTTGCCGAGGGTCACACAAATAGTAAGTATCTGAGCTTGCATTCGGACTAAAGTATTCCTGATTCCAGGACCAGCATTCTTTGTCACCTAACTGCATTATCCCCTTAAATTCCCACCAATTCCTGATGACCCATCTATTATCCACTTTCAGACCATTTCAGGGGACTGCCAAAGGAACAGCAGGGGCTGTGGGAATCTGAGACACTCTGGTTTCCATCAGCACCCTAGCTTCAAGATCTTTGGGTCCTGTTTGATAAATGAATGGGGCAAAAGAAAAACAAACAAACAACAACAAAAGACTAGATAAGGCTGCAAGGGGACTGTCACTTTGTACCTTGACTCCTTTGCTCCATAGTCCTGCTTCGCTCATATAATTCCGGCTGGAAACAAACCCCTCAGACTTTGAGTCACCTACATTATTGATGAATTGATACAGAGGAGGCCTTCCCATGATTGCTTTTCTTCCTTTGACAATCTACTAAGGCTTTGCCTAGCCATCCTTACTGCCTCCACTACTATCCTGAATCCTTTCTGTATGATAGGTAACCAGGGAGTGCTGTGGCCTCAAGGAGAAAAAAATACCTGCCTTACTTGAGGCAATGAATCAACATAGACAGGAAGCAACTATTTTTCATTTCCCTTATTTCCACAGCCTTTTTAAATCTGAGGACTTTCTGTTTGGACTCAGAGAGTTTAAATTGGTTGTCTGAGGGCATGATGTTTCCCTCTCCTAGAATGTAAAGTTTTTCTGCTTTTGTGTTCCTAGAGCCACCACAATACCTGTTCAGCAATAACTTGTACTGTTTTGGACTGAGTTGAGTTGAATTGAATTGAACTGAATTGAAAGAAACAAAGTCAAAAGACAAGTTAGCATCAGAGGCAGAAGATGAACCCAGATAGCTCCTGGATATTTGAAACACCAAGTAGCTTGTAGACTGATGAATCCAGAAATCCCCATAGTTGGTCAGATTGAAATTGTGATTTGCCATTGACCAAAGACATTACTCCCTAAAAACTGTAAAATAATGGGGTACTGTTGACTTCCTGAGCTAGAACCAAGATGGTAACCTAAAGTTTGAAAGCTCCAGGAACTTTTGCAGAAACAACTTTAAAAGTAATGGTGCTGGGCAGCTAGGTGGTACAGTGGTAAGAACATGGAGTCAGGAGAACCTTAGTTCAAATCTGACCTCAGACACTCAATTCTTAACTGTGTGACCTTGGGCAAGTCAATTAACTTAATTATCTTGCAAAATAAAAAGTGATGGTGCTGTAATTCCACCTTTTCACAGATGAGGAAATTGGGTGTCAGAATTAGCTTTGATACTATGATTGGAACTTGTCTTCCAATGTCTTACTATTGAAATACAATTCATGGCAGGGACTTGAATAGGAGACAGTATCATATTAGTGGATAGAATACTAGCCAAAGAAGCAAGAAGACCTAGGACCAAATTTGTTCTCTAAGATTTAGAAATTGCATGTATATCTTATAGAATGTAGAGCCTTTAGGGCAGAGATTTGTTTCTTTGTATCCCCGTTGTCTAGCACCCTGATTAGCCCTAGTATGTGCTTATTCATCCATCATGAGTTAGCTACTTAAGTTTTTTTTTGAATCTCAGTTTCCTTATCTTTAAAATAGAGATATCAGTGGTTTTAGTAGTTATCTCATAAGATTGTTGACAGATTAATATGACATAATATATATAAAGCATTTTATTGAGTAGATAAGCCACTGATCTCTCTTTTCTCTTTCATTGTTATAAAATAGTGACCATCAGTTAAACTCTCAAATATTTTCTAAATATGTCAAGGTTTTTTCCTCTCTTCAAATGAATTGTAAGCTACCTGAGCTCTGAAATGGTACCATATATTTTTTGATATCTTCTTTTCCATTCCTCAGATCCTGAAGCAAAGCCAAGCATAGTGTCGAAGCCAAAGAAGATGCTAAACAGAGACCTATGGATTGACTGCATGATGGATTACAATTCTTATTCTCAGGGTATCACATTAAAGATATAAGGTACTCTGATCTATTACAAAATTGAATAGAGAACTTATGTACCTATACAGCCACTTCCAATTTCAATTCTTTCTCTCTTGATCACTTCATTGAATCAGTCACAAAATCTTGTGGGCTACTTCTTTCCCTACAAAATATTTCTTCCATTCGTCTACTCCTCTCCATTCCCATTGGGATCACCCTTCCTCTGTTCCTCATTAACTACCATCTGATCTACAAAATTGTCTCAGGACTGAGATTCCACGCAACCAATTCATCTGGAGTTAATCAGTAAGATGAATCTTCTTAAGAGATAAGAAAGCTAATAGGATTCCTCCATTTCAACAGCAGCAGTAGTTACATGGCATAGAGGAAAGAGTGTTTGAACTGAATTCAAATTCTGATTTGAATATTTACTACCTGTATGGTACTCCTCTTTCTGAGTTGAAATCCAGCTTCAAATATTTACTAGCTATGTGACACTGGGTAAGTCACTTAAACTTGTTTGTCTTATTTTTTCCAACTATAATATGAGCTGGAGAGGAAGATGGCAAACCACTCTAGTATCTTTACCAAGAAAACCCCAAACAGAGTCATCAAGAGTCAAACACAATTGAAATGACTGAACAACAAAATAATGAATCGCAAGTCTTAAAGGACCATATAAATGTTTTACTATTTTTATAATTAATAGTTTTCTACTGTCTATTGAATAAAAATGCAAATTCCTCACCATGGACTTCCCCAGTCATGCTATGTACCTTTCTAACATTATGTCAAAGTGCCCTAAACTACAATTCAACTAGAGGATTAGCCATTCCTTGGGAACAGAGACTCTCGTGTTGATAAAGACCTCATAAGTTACCTGTTTCCCATCCCTCACTAAATGGGAACCTTTTCTACAATAACCCTAACATGCAGTTATCTATTCCAGTCTCTGCTTGATGACATTCAGTGAGGAATCAACTATTTTTTTAAATTTTCTGAATAGTAAAAGGAAAAAAGTCTTGGAATCTATGTTTCATGAGTCTATATCTTGCCTCATAGTACTGGACTCCACCATACATGACTGCCCCAAAATGTAGGGAAAGTACATACCCTCTAGCATAAGATGATCCAAACTAAAATTTTGCCTCTGCATTTCCCTTACATTTCCTTTGTCTAGGAGGTCATTTTACATCTCTGGGTCTCAGTTTCCTCTACTGTAAAATGATTACATGGTCTCCTTTCCAGGTCAAGGTCTAAGATCCTAGAATTCTATGAACCTGCATTAATATCCTGAGCAAATGTTACAAACTGAAGACACTTTGTTTTCCCTTCTAGTCCACTGGTCAAGCCCAAGCAAGCTAAGCTTTAGAAAAATCTGCTGAGATGGAGGAAAGATAGCATGGTCAGGTCATTTATTCTGAAGCAAACAGACACTTTAATATCCACCAGGCAGCTCATAATTCACTCCTCCAGGGATCTTCTTGCACTTTGGATGTGATGCTTTACTAGGCTTGAAGTGCCATTAGCTCAGAAAATGTATAAACTTCTGGGTTAGAAATATATCCTCATGCACAGGATGAAGGTAGCTAGAAATGAATTTGGAAGACAAACCAAAATCTCCCTAACAGAGACCCTCTACTCTGGAGTCCAAAGAATTGGATTGCCCATATACTTGGTTTTACTATCCAATAATTGCTGCTTACTCCAGGAAGTTGAGTCCAGGATTGCCATCTGGTCCATGCCATCACTTTGTCCCAGTGTCCCAATCTGAAACCTTCTCTGATGCAAAAAGAGGGGTAGATAGATTCTGTGGTTGTACTCTCAAAACTTTATTTTTAAGCATCCTATGAGCTAATTATTTTTTATGACCAGATTTTCCTTTACATGTATCTCTGAAACTATGTAATTATCATTTTCTATTTATGGATTTAAACAGGTGATCGTTGGGGTGGTTACATGGACATATGTGTTTTTATGGACCTCTTTCTCCAAAATGACTTAACCATTTTTAAGGCTTCCCAAAAAAAATTTTTTTCTGGGCTTCATCCAGATCTGAAAAGGAGGCACAGACTCAGGCGTGATATTTCAGGAAGGTTGGGAGCAACCACAAGGAAGGGTTGAGCCAATCATGCCATTTGCCAGGAGAGCGTAGGAAACCTGGAACCAAAAATAACACCTGAAAGAAGAATAGCTACATGACTTGTGGTAAGATGGGTGGTAGAAGCTTGTTTGTTTGTCTTCAACAATGTCTGGTAAAATAGGGATAAAACAGGGGGTTGAGTGTGCAAAAAACGGAGCCAAGTCATGAGAGTCAATCTATCCATCCCAACCTCACTTGGGTTTTCTCTTGATTAACTCTCTACCAGGTCAATGGAATCAGGCTGCAGGTGGAGCAGCCACTATTCAAATTCTTTGGCTCACATCAGTCCTTTATGGATACCCAATTTTCCCCAAAATTCTTTTGATCTCCATGGACCTCCACTGTCTTTCCCCTTAGCTCAGCAGGTTCAGGGAACTGAATAGCCTCTCAGATCAAAATTCAGTCTAGGGTTAAAGTCAATTGACAAGTTTTGAAGACTCATAAGAAAAGTTTGAGATTCAGGTGGGGTATACAGTCCTCCTTATTGCTAAAGTGTGCCTCCATAAGGATCTTCTCACTGCCCTGGGGTAACATGCCTGTGCCACTGCACAGAACTATATTTCACTAGGTCAAATAGCATAAAATGCATCAATTCAAGAAAAGCTACAAGGGGCTCTTTCTTTGCTTCCCTTTACCTCTCTCCAGAAGACTCCAAGTTTCTTCAGACCCCATCTAAGTTGGTTCAAGAGGAACAGTCAAGGGGTCATTCCTTCATCCTTCCCTGGACTCCCATTGATCACCCCTTTCATCTTTTTCCAAGTGAAAAGAGTGATTTATCCATTTAAAAACCCTTGGATAAACTGAATCACCAATTTGGGTCTCCCCATCTGCCTTGATGCTATCCAAAGTCCTAGGTACAGCGATATGATCTACTCCTTTAGGACTTCAGGGACTTTTCTCCTGCCCTGCCCCTATCCTTATAGATTTCCATACCTTTCCAGCCTGTGCTGTTTATTCCTTCTCTACCATGCCCTCAACCACCTTTCAGTTTCTTTTCTTCCCTTGACTCTCATCTCCCATTAGAATATAAGGTCTCTGAAGCTAGGGACAGTTTTTCTTTCTGCTTCTATTTGTGTTCCCACTGATTAATACAGAATCTGGCACAAAGTAAATGCTTAATAGATATTTGTTTACTATCTGATTTCCCTCAATTAGAGTATGAGCAACTTGAGAGCAGAGATCATCTCTTTTTTCTGCCTCTATCCCCAATGTTTAGTTCATAGCAAGAGTTTAATAAATATTTTTTCATACATTCAAAATTCAAAGGGGAAAAGCATAGATTTGATTAAACAAAAAAAGGCTGATCTATCTTTGTGGAGTTCCAGGGCAGAGAAAACACCTGCCTCCAAAAAGCAGTCCCCTACCTGCTGACTTGAAATTGCTTCACTTGGGGAAAATGTCTTTCATCCATTAATTCATTCAATCCATTATATCTCTATTTTTATTACTTATTATCTGTTATAGACATTAGATATATAAAGATAAATTTAAAAGAGTCACTGCCTTCAAGGAGACTACATTCTATGGGGAGGAAGAGAACATCTATATATATATATATATATATATATATATATATATATATATATAATTCATATGTATGAATAAAATTAGTATACATATACTAAAAAAAACAATACATAGTGAAAGATAGGGCTCACACTAGACTTGGAATCAGGAAGACAGGGCCTTAAATCCCACCTTTACTAACTTGGTGACCCTGGGCAAATCATGACCTTTTCTGAGCTTCAGAAAATGAAGGAATCAGATTCCATGATTTCTGTGGTCCCTTCCAGTTTCAAATCTATAATCCTCTGAGAAGGTGAACACAGTGACTTATGTTTATATTGAGGGAATGAGTGATAAGTGGCTAAAAACAGATTCTTTGGGAGATGAGGGTGAAAAAGGCAGGAGACAAGGCCAGGGTATATATTGGGATGGGGCACCATGAGAAGACTGCCAGGAGAAAGTCAAATAACCCTTGTAGGCTTCCCAATGGAATGGTAACAAGGACAGTTAACTCACATCATTTAACAGATAGCATATATCACAACATTTTCTCATGAGTAGATGAGGAAAAGGATGAAGAAAGTAGAGGCTGTTGTGCCTACAAATCTTCACCCACCATCTTTCTATTTTGTTTCCCACCCTCTTGTCTATAATACAACTTTGATTCCCCCAAACTCTATAGGGAGAGTGTTTCCCCAGGCTCTCTGACTGCCCTCATTATTTTGAGATTGCCATATCTTCTTTTAAGGTCTGTGAATCAAATTGGGAAAGAAATCTAAAGAACAGGTTGGGGTTGGGTGATAGGGACATGAATTTAAAGCCTCTTCCTGATATTACAGTCCCCAAATACAACTTCATTATAGTCCAGCTCTGTTTTTTTCCTCTCCCAGATCATGACCCAGCTACTCTTTGACTTATGGACACTCCTGATTTTCAAAAGAGTTTTCCTCCTCTGCCCACTGAAAAACAAAAGGCCAGTTTCTATTTCTCCTCCTATCTTACTGTATCTAAAACAAGCAAATAGTTCTTTTCAAGTTTCTTCAGGTGTGATTTTTTTCTTCTTTTTCTGCAGGCAATTACAGGAAATCACGGGACCAGAACAAAACTACAGGAAAAAAATATGGTAGTGAGTTAGCAAAACAATTGAAAAGTACAAAGTATTAGACATTTTAACAGCCTAAAATAATAATGATGGTGATAATTCACATTTAGAGAGCATGTTAAGATCCAAAAGTATTCTGTATAATCCAAGAGGACAATTTATACAGTAACAACACTGTAAACACTAGCAACTTTAAAAGACTTAAAAATGTTGATCAAATACGATGACCAACCATGATTCCATAGGACCATTCAGGAAGCATGCCATGTCCTTACAGATGAAGTGTGGATTTCAAAATGCAGAAGGAAACATTTAAAATGTGTATGAAGAAATTAGTTTATTTACTGTGCATATTTGTGACAAGGGATTTTTTCTTTTTTTAACTGCCAGAAGAGGAATGTGGGAGAAAATATAGATTTGAGTTAATTTCTTTAAATTTTATTTTAAAAAGTATGAAGTATTTTGCTATAATATACCATATAAGGTACATATATCACATGTTATATAGCATAACCCCCATTTTTCAGGTAATAAAATTGAATTCCAGAAATATGAAAGCTAAAAAGGACTTTGGAAGCCAGATAGTCCAATCCCCTCATTTTCTAAATGAAGACCCAGATAATCAAAATGTCTGTCCAAGATCACAAAGGAAACAAGCAAGAGGCAGAATTTGAAGTCAGGTCCTCTGACTGTGGATCCAGTATCCTTGCAGTTGTGGCCATAGCTGCCTCCATTCTTTACTTTTTCTTCCTCTCTCCTGGGTTTTAATTTATTTTTAATCATGTTTGTTTTATTCCTTTTTGTTCCTCCATGAGGATGATGGTACAGAAATGACATGAACTTGGGGCATTTTAGAGCCTGAATAGAGCTTCGTTTCACAAATGGAGAAGTCAGTGTCCAAGAGGTAATAGAAAGCCCGTGAAAGATGCTTGTCTTTGCAGCCCCAGGGTCCAGAACATAGTAGGGTTGAATACCTGGCCAAATATAGGCACAAAACTTGATTAAGATCTAAGCAGACAGACTGTGTTCATGTTGGCCAAAAAAGCCTCCACAACAAAGTCCTTCAGACACAGCAGCTTCAACCACTTTAAATAGTTTAAACTGTTTGGGGGCTGATGAGACACACAGTTTCTTCCTATCAAAGCTGGAATTAGTCCTATCTTTGAACTCTAAAGCCAATACTCCTTTCACCACACCATGCTACCTCTAATACTATTTATTCTCTTTCACTGATTGTCTCTTAGTTCTTAGGGAATCAGGACTGCCTTAACCTTGACTGAGCCCCATTTCTATATTCCATTGGCTATAGTGGGAGTCCCAATAATTTCCAGAATCTGTTCCTCCAGGTAAGAGTTCCCAAGAGATTTCCCCTAGTCTTGGTGGTTTAGATCCCACCCTAATCATTAACTCCCATGTGAGACCCTATTTCCTCACCTTCCTCCCTAAATTCTTCCCCTAAATTAGATGGCACAGTAGCTTGAGCCCTGGGTTTGGAGTCAGATCTGAGTTCAAGTGCAACCTCAGACACTTATGGTATGATGCTGGGGCAAGTCTTTTAACTTTGTTTGTCTCAATTTCCTCATCTTTAAAATGAGTTAGGGAAGCCATTCCAGTATCTTGCCAAGAAAACCCTAAATAGAGTCACAGAGAGTCAGACGTGACTGAAATGGCAAAAACAAAGTTATAAATCATCCAACCTTGCTCCTGTAATTTCCTCCCATTACCTCTAAGTTTCTGAAACTCAAGTCCATGGAGGTAATATTTTTTTCTTCTGATCCATTTCAGGTGTCTTATTTGATTGGCCTGAAACACAGGAAGAGATCTTAGAAGCCAAGTACCTTAACTTCTTCGGATTCTATTTCTTCATGTGTTAATTAGGGATCATGATAGTTCCTCCTTCACAGGATTGTTTTTATCCAACCTCCCCCCACCCATACTCACCAGCTAGCTGCCAAGACTGCTGCTGCCCTTCAGAACTACTTAGTTCCCTACTTGTGGTTCTAAGCTAATATCTAAATTCAGAATTACAAATCACATGTCCTAAAGATTTGTAGGAAAGGGAATCATCCCTGGGGTCTATTTGCATTATATCAGTTTTTTCCAGTGGCCAACAGTCAAAAAATTGCTTCCAGTTTCAAAGGTCCATTTCTTCAATTGCCCGCCCCCTTGCCTTCTACTTTCCTGTTCCCTACCTGAATAACATCCGAGTTTTTAGTTCATTGACAAAACAAAGATCTGAGCCCAGTGACTGACTAATCAAACCCATCCTCAGTTGTATTTCCATTTCCTCTTCCCCAGGACTTAGCAGTTGGGTAACCCCTAAGGAGTAATTTTCCAGAATCACACCACTACAATTTTATAAGAGAAAAACTACTTTATACATGCTGTAATGACGACAGGCAATTCCCACCAAAAGTAAGAGGAGATCATTATCTCAAATATTGCAGGGAATGAAACAAAATCACCAGTGGTGAAGAGAGAGCAGTAGATGGATTGGACTAAGAAAAAGAAGAGGAAAAAATAAAAGATTAGAGCCTTGTTACTTTCTTTATGAAGCCTTTCCTGACCACTCCAACCCAAAGTGATCTCTCTCTTCTCTAAATCTCTAATACTTCCTTACTGCCTGGACAATTCATTTGACAATTCTATATTTCCTTGTGAAAACCTTTGTTCCATTAAAAAAATAACTTGACATCTGTCTTATTCTTTCCTCCCCAACTAAACAATCAGCTCTACAATAACCAGGAACATGTGTTACAAATCTTTGCTTTTTTCCTCCCGCCCCAGTACCTAGAATAGAGTCTTGTCCAGAGTAGACGCTCCATAAATACCTCCTAAGTGAATTGGATGTAACTGAAGAGCAGGTGCCTCTTGATTGCTACAGGGACTAAATGACCTGGCTGAAAAAAAAAGTGAGTGTGGTCCTTTGGGACTGTGTCCCAGTGGATCTGAGCATGATGTCCAGCTCTGTGGTGGTGACCATAGCGAACAGCCAAGCCACAGGCATAACTGTGGAGAGTATTTGGCCAATGGAAGGACATGATTTGGCCAGTGCTCACTGATTGATGCTTCAAGATGCTGTTGATGGGAGTGGCTAGGTGGCGTAGTGGATAAAGTACCGGCCTTGTAGTCACGAGTACCTGTGTTCAAATCCGGTCTCAGACACTTAATAATTAACCTAGCTGTGTGACCTTGGGCAAGCCACTTAACCCCATTTGCCTTGCAAAAAAAAAAAAACCTAAAAAAAAAGATGCTGTTGATGCTGTTATATAATAAATGGCTTTGCCTCCAACTACTACATATCCTCCAATTGAGGGGGGAAGCATTGTGAGGCCCATCAGTACCACCCATCAAATTGGAGTGTAGGAGCTTTGAAGAACACTGATAATTTCTCCTGAACAAAGAAACTAGATTTCCTTATTTACAAAAGAGTAGGTAACAGTAATAATGGCTCATATTTTCACACCGTTGCACATTATCTCATGTGATCATCAAAACAATCCTGTGAAGGAGGAACTATCATGATCCCTAATTAACACATGAAGAAATAGAATCCGAAGAAGTTAAGGTACTTGTTCGGGGTCATTCAGCTAGTAAGATGTGATTTGAACTCATGCTCTCACTCTAACTGATGCCTGAGGTCACCACTAGATTTAGTAATTCAATGACCCATTTATCCTATAAATAGTCTAATAATATGTGAATATTCTAATGATATTCTATGAATATTCTATGAATCTCTGAATCCCCGAATCCCTATGATACTTGGCCTATGGACATAATCAAAGGCATGCCTATAGGGTTCAGTTAGTTCACTGAGTGAAAAAAAAACTATAGTTTCCCCATTACACCATCAATTTCAGTTTGTTCCTGATAATGAGAAATTTTGATGGGTTTTAACGTAAGTTGCAGACCATGGAGGTCTTACCCTTTCTTTGTCCCCTTATTACATCCAAAATGTTATTACATAGTGAAAGGCAATTGCATCTGTCCCCTCTCTCCCCCTAAAAAACTGGAATTCTATCCTCCCATCCCCATTACATTGGATGAAAGACTGTCCAGAGAGGGACTTGCCCTCCCAAAGAGTAGATTGCCCAGGAGTTTGTCTCCAGGCCTTGACCACTAGGAGGGATGGAAGTACCTGCATGTAACCTACATACTCCCAAGCTGTGGACCCAGAAGTAAGTCCTTTCTAGCAAACACTAATAGGAATTAATCAGCCTCCCTCTCATTAACACCTTTCTAAACTGAGTTTTGTAGGAGGGCAACCCATAGAACTTTCCATTGTGTTGAGTCACAAGACCAATACAAATGAATCAACTAGAGAATAATTAAATACCTAGAATATAAGAAGACTTGAGGGTGGGTGGCTAGGTGGTGCAGTGGATAGAGCACCGGCCCTGGAGTCAGGAGTACCTGAGTTCAAATCTGGCCTCAGAAAATTAATAATTACCTAGCTGTGTGGCCTTGGGCAAGTCACTAAACCTATTGTCCAACCAAAAAAAAAAGAAAGAAAAAGAAAAAGAAAAGAAGAAGAAGAGTTGAGGGTCCTTTCCTGAAGAGAAGGAAGAAGGGAAAATGAGCATTGATTAAGCATCTACTGTTTGCCAGGCACTATGTTAAACACTTTACAAATATTATCCCATTTGAACAACTCTATGAGTTAGGTGCTATTCTTATCTTTATTTTACAATTAAGGAAACAGAACCAGGAAATTATTACATGATTAATCAGCCTCCTTAGAGGTGGATGGAGATGATTCTGGTTTCTTGAAGGGTCTGTCAGTGGAGCATGAATTAGGTCCTCTACAAACTGGAAAGATAATTGAATATCACTTCATTGTTGGATTGTCTACTGTATAATGACCAGCTTTACTAAATTCAGAAAGGTTCATTACAAGGTAGTCAGGATGATGATGGTTTTGACCAGAATAATTCAATGGTCCCAATTTCCTCTTTACACCCACCTTATTTTTTTCCATTTTTGGATGGCACCTTCTGACTGAATTAACTTTTTTTGAACCTATTCCACCTATTCCTCTCCAGGCCTGGTCATCCTCCAAGACAAATGGAGGGCACACTGAAATCTGGACAGCTGCCTTCTAAAAATCTGTGAGCACAATGTCCTTTAATTTCTCCAATTGCAGTCAAGACTTGCAATGCAGAAATAAAGTTCAGCTTCCAAGCCCAATGGAAGTCTTGGCTGCTATTTGCTGGCTGAAGAGGCTTCTAGACTTTTGTGTGGTCCTGTCCTCAGTCATTTGCTACTCAAACTGATTTTAGACTCCAATACCACTTCACACTGCAAAGAGAGGGAGGATTGTTGGAAGGAGGACAGAAATGTGGAAAATCATACTTTCTTCCCATCTTCTTTAATTCAATATAACATGGGAGAAAGAGTCAACATGAAAGATAGGTTAAAAAGTAGAGACAAAGAACAAATAAAAGGAGAATAAGACTGAAACTGGCAAAGGACAAGCAAGCATAAAGAATTGCTAGGACTGTGCCTTTGAATGTTTCATCCACAATTACATAGTCTGATCCCATTCTATATTTTCAGTCTTCTCTCATACTCTCCATTTTATACCCTTCCCTGCAGCCAGGATGGTTTCCTCATCATCCTATGATCATGATGCTTAGACTTATTCCCATGCCTTGGTTAATGTCATTAATATTTAGAGGTGGAAGGGACCTTAGAGGCTATCCAACCTAACTCCTTTCATTTTGCAGATGGGGAAACTAAGGCCCAGAATGGTAAAATGAATGACCTTGGCCTCCAGAATGTACAGGTAGTAAGTGGCCATTTAAATTCAGGGGGTGTGTTCTTTTCGCATCTGACCCCCTTTTCAAAGGCCAACTCAATTCTTACCTCCTTTGTGAAACCTTTCTGATTTCTTCTTCTCTCCCTCATCTCCATATTCTCAACTATTCATAATGCTTCAAAGATTTGAGTTTCCATTGATCTGGGTACCCCTTCCAATGATTCATACCAGATCCCCTCTACAACTCAACAGTTACATGAGAGATACTCATTTTGGCCTGAACTATAACCACCCTGAGCCTTTCTGAACTTGGACTGGTCCTTGAACAATAAGCAGACTATCAGTGAGGTGATGTTCAATATCTTCCCAGATTACTGGACCCTAGCAGGGTCCATGCTCCATGAACAGAACCTTTCAGAACCCATAGATACCTCTATCCACCTAGAAGAAAGTCGAACAAGTCATTTATCATCTTTCTGGCTTTGCTTCCTCAGTTGTGAAATGAGGATAATAATAACTCCTATGTCATAAAGTTGTGAAGATCAAATGAAATAATATCTACAAAGTGCTTAGCATAGTGCCTGGCATGCAGTAGGTGCTTAATAAATGCTTGTTCTCTTGCTCTTCTCCTCAGAAACTTCCCAGCTCTTCTCATGTTCTAAATCTCTACACACAGGTTAAGTTCCTAATTTTTCTCAAGTTGATTCATATATGTGTCAGTCTGATGACTCAACAAGATGGAAAGTTCCATGAGTTGTCCTCCTTATTCTATACAGCTTAATGTAGAAAAGTACCCTGGGAGAGATGCTAACAACTTTCTATTAGAGTTTAGAGAAGAGGGTCATAGCTTACAGCTTGGGGAGTTGAAGGAATGCTTCATGGAGATAGCAATTGATTTGGTCCCTAAAAAAAATTGAAGAGGAGTTGGCCAAGCATAGCTGATGGGATGGAATCATAAGATGATAGATTTATAACTGGAAGGCAGCCCAAAGGTCTTCATCCAATCTCCCATTCTACAGATGAAGAAACTGAAGTCTAGAGAAGTCCAGATATTCTAAGGGAGTTTTTGAACCCAGGTCTTTCTGATTCATTCCAATTAACTATCCACTAAAATTGCCTCTCTGAAATTATCTCTGAGAAAGACACAAACATTTCATATTCAAGGGAAAGCAAAGTAGGGTGAGTTGGGTTTAAAAAAAATATGTGTGGTGGGACATTGTGAGAGATAGACCTTAGAAGAAGTAAGACCTAAATGTCAAGGGAAGGAAATTCTACCAGATTCAGTCCATGGGTTTCCATCAATGTGTCTGAAAGGGATGGGGGGGGGGGGGTTGGAGGGGGCATATGATTAGAGAGAGTTTCAAAACAACCAACCTAGCAGAAATGTAGAAGCTGGGTTGAAAGAAAAAAGAAACTAGAAGCAGGAAGATCAGTTAATAGACTAATGTCTAGCTGAGAGACCAGCAGACTCCTTAGGGAGATAAAAGATGAGAAAAAAAAGAGAGAAAGCAAAATAATTGGAAAAGTGAAGACTAAGAAGGCATAGGATAGAAAAGGTCTAAGATCTGAGTAAACACAAATTGACCTGATGCTGCAGCCTTGGCGTTTGGTGACCTTAACTAATAAAGTTTATTCCCTTTGAATCTTAATTCCTCTTCCCTGGAAAAGAAATTGAGTCAGATGTCTTCTCTGATGGGCAAGGATGGGATGGCAAGCACAAAAAAAGGAATGGATAAGGCTTAGTTAACTAATATTAGGGAAAAAATATGTTGAGAAAGACCAATATTTCTCAGTTTAGAAAATTCTATAGCACATTCTTAACCTAACTTTTCAGATTGAGTTGCTCAAGACGGAAAGGAATGGGAAAAGAAAATTATTGAATTAAGGGGTTCAGCATATAGGTCATAAGAAAGGGAAGGGTCTTTTCTTGAGAACCAAACTTGTAACTTAGGGAACCAAAGCCACAGAATTTGAACCAAGTATTATATACCAATTTTACTTCAGCATTTAACAAGAATCTATGATTTTCAAACCATAAGAGCCATCCTCCACTCTATCCTAATTGTAATACTCCTTTTTATTTATTTTTATTTTTCCAAATGCATGAAAAGATAGTTTTCAACAATCATTTTTGGTAAGATTTTGAGTTTCACATTTTTCTCCCTCCCTTCCATCCTACCCCCTCCTCCCCTTGACAGAGAGAGTAATCTAATATAGGTTATACATATATAACTATGTTAAACATATTTCCATAAAAAATGATGTTACAAAAGAAAAATCAGAACAAAAAGGAAAAAGCTATGAGAGGGGAAACAAAACATAAAACGAATCTTCAATAGTGGAAATAGTAAGCTTTGGTCTGCAGTCAACCCCCTATTTCCTTCTCCAGATGTTGATAGTAATGATGATGTTTGTTCTTCTCTTTCTCAAAGAGGACCAAGATATCAGGGAGATGATATTATGATAAGCGGGTGAATTGGATTTGAGTGATGGGTTACTGTGTTAAATCACCAGTCTTACTTTCTTCTCCAGAGTCATCTGGGTCCAATGGCCCGATATAGATCAGGATGACCAGAGATGGTCCTGGATGCAAGACAATCAGGATTGAGTGACTTGCCCAGGGCAACACAGCTAGCAAGTGTCAGAGGCTGGATTGGAACTCCCATCCTCCTGATTCCAAGGAGAGTATTCTATCCACTGCACCACCTTTCTAGAATTGTCTTTGATTATTGTACTGCTGAGATGAGCAAATATACTCTTTAACTAGGTGGTACCATGGCTGAAATAGTCATCACTTGGAAGTCATCATAGAAATGGGCCTCTCCTATCTTAGTGAGGCTTCTCCTCAGATGAAAGATAGATAGTCAATCCATCATGGAGCCCATTTTTAAAATCTTTCTAGCTTAATAGAACTTATCAGAGCTTAGCATAGAGTTGATGAGTCCAAGGTCACCTCTGTGCCAAGATGGAATGGATGACTTTAAAGGCAGAATACATCAATAGTCTCTTTGATTAATGACTTCTAATTCCACAGGATATCATATTTCTGATTCCCTCACAGCCCAGAGCCTAAGGGAGGCCCAAATTCCTGAGGACTGCAGGCTCTAAAATTAATATAGCCCATCCTTGGCTACCAGCATTAATGTACCCATTTCTCTCCTTCCATAGACCAGCTTGTTTTTGCCACTGAATACCAGCCACTGAATACCAGGGAGGCCAATGCTACATCAGCTCCTTTAGATAGTCAGAAGCTTTATCCCAGGATTAAGATGAAGTAGGGGTCACTAGATTTGATTACACTGAACCTGCAAGCAAAGTTGCATTCATTAGGATATATGATTTCATTATAATGAGGCAATAATGGTGGGGGGGAGGGGAAGAGAGAACCTAAGTCACTGGAAAATTATAATCCCTGAAGATTTTCCATTCTGATAATTAAAAGCTAACAGCCAGTAACTAGTCTGAAAAAGAATCACTTTACTTGGATTATTCTTAGAGAAGGCAATGACATTTGAAGATTTTATGCGGGACACTAATAGTGAAACAGCTGTCCAATCCTCTCACTCTGATACCCATTCTAATTTTTTCTAGAAGAAAAAAAGTTAGAATTAAAAGATAAAAAGAGCTGGTTTTGGTGGGGGGACTAGTTGTGCAGTGGAGAATGCTGAACTTAGAGTCAGAAAGAACTGAATTCTAATCTAGCCTCAGACATCTATTAGTGACCCTGGGCAAGTAATTTAACCTCTATTATCCTCAGTTTCCTCAGTTATAAAAATGGGGTTAAGGATAACATCTACCTCTCAGGGTTGTTGTGAGAATCAGCCATGTTGACCTAAGCATATAAAGGGTTAGCTAAATAGAGCTTATTCCCTTCCTCTTGTTCCTTTTCTTTATTCTTTGAGCCTTCAATTTCCTGGAGACCAGGAACAGGGAAGGTCTTGTATTTGGTTTAATTTAAGGGGTGCCAGATTGCTTATTCCTTCCCTTAAAAAAAAACATCTCTTCCTCCTAGTCTGAAACTTTACCCAGTAAAGACTCATTCTTTTGAACCTATATAGCCTTCTGTTTTTCAAAAGCCCTTGAGGGAGGGAATAACAGATTGGGTGTCATATCACACTTCAGGGTGACAGCTAGCTGAGAAGGTCTTATGGGGTAGTTCATGGGCTAGACTCTAGTAAGGGGAGACAAGCCCTGAAGGACTAGTGGAAGGGCATCAAAAGCAAGCTTTGACAATATTCCCAATCTGCCAAGAGCCAAAGAACATGGTCCTCACTCTCCCTGACTCAACAGTTCTACTTTTAAGATTCCCTACATCTAATTTCCCTTGCTTCAACTGCTATGGTCTGGCTCTCCTGCTCTCCCATCCTTTTCATAAATTCCATTTCTTCAATGCCTTGTTTCCTGTCTTTAATATCTGATTCAGACAAATTGAACTATTGAAAAGAGTGAGGTATTTGGAGTCAGAAGTTACCTGGATCCGTATCTCTATGATAACACTTGATGAAAGGGTGATGCCAACCTGTTCCCTTATGGCCCCTCTCACTTGTGTGAATACTAATGTTGTGCTTTCTTTGATGGGGGGTGGGGGGGGGGTCTAAAAGTAATTCCAAATCCTGCCAAACCTTCTTCTATCAGTAAATTGCTAGTAGGGGACATCAAGGGAGGCCCAGGGAAGCACCAGCAATGCATCTAAAAGAGATTCATCTTGGTATCTGTGAAAAGCCCTCCCCTTCCCCTCCTCATCCTGGATCAGCTCATATCTACCACCAAATGAGTTATTTTTTATTTTGTCTTTGGGTTCCTTTTTTATTTTCTTCTGGTTATTAATCTCCCTCTGACTATGCTCTCATCTATAAATCAGTTTTGAGCTAGCAAAGGAATGCTATTACAGAATGAGAGTAAAAGATTCGTGATTTCCTGGGGGGATAAATCATAAGTCTACTGCTTCCCCGGGTACCTCTCTCCAGAAGTTGGATGCAACTCCAACTTTTCCTAGACTTAGCATTTTCCCTAATCTCTATCTGTAGCCCTAGTATTGACCATACAACAAGGGTTAGTGACCACTCATTTCTTTTATTAAAAAAAAGAATAGATAACACAATAACAGGGAGAGCAAAAGAACAAAGGGTGACAGTTCATTAAGTATAAAAGCAGGCAGCACCAGGCACTTCTGTCCTCACCAGAAAATAATTTTTCCTTCTTAGACTCATTTTCCACTCCCATCCTGCCATGAGAGATGGAAGACAAAAAAAAATGGGAATATTGCTTAGCTAGAAGAGTGTCTTTCCCCAAGTAGACAGCAGGGAGGAGAAGTCAACATCTCTGAGAGGGACTCAGGTTAGTGCAGAAAGCATTGGTCTTATCAATGAAAAAAAAATTATTTCATTGACCTCAGTGGGGACAGTTAGTAGGCTGCTACGGTTTCTATGAAGAAAAGAGCTGGGAAGCTAAAATGACTGAGTGTCCAGCACCTCCCCAAATGGGACCAAAATGGAGGACAACACATGAACTGCAAAATCTGCCTCCTTTATCTGGATATTTTCCCTTCCCAGGAATCCCTGTTCCAGAGCATTAGTGCCGGTGGATGCTGGAGGAGAGTTGACATGGCAAGGCAAAGCTACACCTAGAACCTTCTGGATAAGGTTCACTTCCCTCCCTGACCACCATTACTCAAGATGTGTTTTCTCATCCTATTAGGATTTTCAAGTATTAGAATTTAAATAGAATAAATAAATAATGAAAATAAATAAAACCCCTCTGATTTTGTATTTGTATCCCAGTGCTTAGTACATTATTCAACCCTTCCTAAGAAGTTGGTGGTGGTGGTGGTGGTGGTGATTCGTTCTGGTTGTAGCCAACTCTTTATAACCCCCTCTGAGGTTGTCTTGGCAAAGATACTGGAGTGGTTGACCATTTCCTCCTTCAACTCCCTTTACAGATGAAGAAATGGAGGCAAATAGGGTTAAGGAACTTCTCCAGATTCACACAGCTAGTAAGAGTTTGAACTCAGGTGTTCTATCTACTGCATCCCCTAGCCACGTAAGTAAGCAATTAATAAATGCTTTTTCATTCATTCAATAATTTTTTCTAGTGACTCTGGGAGTCACTGCTGAGAGCCTATTCCTGTCTTTATAGATAAGACTAACCTTTATCAGTGAAGGAGGAAGATCTCCAAGGATGTGTGTGTGTGTGTGTGTGTATGTATGTATGTATATTCGATTGTATTATGTGTATATGCTTTTCTCTTCTGTGTTTTCTCCCATGAAAGTATCCTTTCTCTTCTTTAGATAGTGAGATCCCCAGGGACAGAGCACAGACACAACTTTCCTTCCTCTGGATCTTCCTAAAGTACTTAGTCTAGGACTATGTACTCAGAAGACCCTCAGTAAATGATGTCTGTCTGGCTATTCAATATACAGATAAGGTTGAAAGATGAAAACTGTGATGGATATTCTCATTCTTGCCTTATGGAGCCTTGGAGAAGGAATCAGAGGCAGCATTTGCCAGAGTTGAAGGTGAGGTAGGGATTAGGATAGGTTAGCCATGAACCAAGTTCAGAAGAAATTCAGATTGGGATCCTGCTTCTAATTCTGAGTGATTTATTTAACCTCTCTGAACCTTACTTTCCTCATCTGTTAAAACATGAACAATTACAATAATATTGATGAGATGTTGATAACAATATAATAAAATTTTGATAATACAAAATAATAATTGATAGTATTTATGTATATGTATAAACCTTTATCTAGCTTTAAGATTTGCAAAGCTCTTTACAAATGTTTTCTCATTTGATCCTCAAAACTATTTTGATAAGTAGTATGGTTATTATTTCCATTTTACAGATGAGGAAACTGAAGCAAGCAGGGTTAAATACTTGCCAGAGTCACACATCTGGAAAGTATCTGAAGTCAAATTGATGCCATCAGTGTACCACCAGCTGCAGTGGCCAGGTCACACACAGTTTGTCTCCCATTCCAGTGCCCTTCCCATTATACCACTCTCCTTCTTAGTTTTCCCTCCTCCGAGTAGGACTTAATAATTGCTTTTCAGTAGAGCTAGAGAGTTCTATGAAGAACAATCATTCTCTGAAAAGTTCCAAAAATAGGATGAAGCCTATCAGAGTCTGGCTGAATTCAACTTTCCTGGGGCCAGAAGAAGGGAGTAGACTTACTGGGAAAGACAAATAGAACTGGTCTTGTTCACCCAAGAAAAGGAAAAGGCTGATCTTCAAATTATCATTTTCAAGTATGAGAAATATTGTTGACATTGTACTGGAGGAGTCTTTTGGGTGATCAAAGATCATTTTTCTTTGACATATGGGAAGTTGTGTGTATAGGATCCTTCCCAGAACACAACACAGAACCAACAAGGAAATAAAAGTATATACTAAGTAGAATGCAGGACACTATACATAATAAACTGAATTGAATAAAATTCAAAGTAAAATACGAAAAAAACTTCTAGTCAATAAAATGTCCAAGCATGAATATCTGCTGGGTGTCCCTGAACTCTGTCTCCTCCTAGGTCCCAGAAGTTTCCCCTCAGATATAAAGTAGAAGACCCAGTAGTTTTAGAACAATACACAAAGTCAGAATCCTTCCTTGAGCTGGCAAACAAATCCAACCACAATTCCTTCTGTCAGTTGGACTCAAACTTTTCTTGGCAATCACATGCAATATAAAAACTGCAAAGTCACAGTCTTGATTTCCCTATCATGCAGAAACTAAAATAGAAGATTCAAGATGAACTAGAACTCCAAAGGATTGTTGGTTGGTGACTAACCCATAATAGGACACGGCAGTCAGTCTGGGAGAGGTGTCTCCATTTTCTTTACATTCCCTTTGCCTTTTCCCAGTCCCTCTCACTTGGCCCTTGACCATTACTCTCTGCTATGGTTGCTTCTGTGAGAGGTCTGTTCCTCTCTCCCTTACTTTGAACTGAGTCCCTGCTGCTTCTCATAGCAAAGGCAAAGGAGAAGCTGTCCAGCAAGAGGAGTTAAATTTTAATTCATTTCTTTACATATCAGATCCCCCCTGAGTAGACTATAAGCTGTTCAAACACAGGAATTTTCTTGCATTTTTGTCTTTGTGTCCCATGCCTTAGAACATTGCCTTATACAGAAATAGATTTTTAAAAATACTTTATGATTAATTGATTAACTCTAGTGTCTAACTCTCAGTATCTTTATTTGTAAAATAAAAGGGTTAGACTATGAGTACAGAGGACCCTTTAAGGTCTTCTACAGGTTGGCAGGGTTTGTCATATTTAAAAATTAGCACCGTAGCTGGGATCCTCACTGTCCTTCCATACCCTTCTTCCATGCTCCAATTTGATTGATTAAGCCCACAGACCCTCCTTACTCTCTTTACAAACCCATCTGCCATGCTCTGGTTGGATTGGTTCCATGCTCTTACTTCCTCATCAGAACAATTACAATACCAGGACACCCTTCAGGTTCCCGAGTTGAGTTCTTTTTGAAGAGTTCAGGATGTTTCTGGTTATGTGACATCTCTCCCTTAGCTAGATCTCTTCTCTTGCGATTGCTGGTGTCCTTAAATCACTTGCTCAATAAGGTTTTCAGTGTCCTCCTTTAGAAGATGAAGGGTGTTTGGACTTGTGACTCTCTAAGATGACTCCCAAGACCCACTTTCTATGATTTTTCTTTTCTTTTTCTAATTTCCCAGAAGTCCTCACTAGGAGACTGTCCTAGCCAGATATCAATTTCTGGGGTCCCCTGCTTTGCCTGTTCTGAAATAAGCATTTATAAAGTGAAGAAAATTTTCATTGCCAAGACATCCCTCATCTCAAAACTTTTCCGAATTTCTTTTCCATTACAACCTTCCTTGCTCAGTAGTTTAGTAATGCCAAATACTTCACAGAGGCTAAATATCAGTTCGAAAAATAGAATTCCATTAAAAGATTATCATCCTTTTCCTTTACTCAGCTCCCATTAGACATAGCCTTTCTTTATTTGATTTGATCCAGGGAAAGTTTAAAAAGAAGGGGTATGAGAGGACCCCCAATTTATCACTAGAAGCTTAAACTGTAAGAAAGCCAGTTTTCATATTTTGCTTTTAAGTTCAGATGGAAATGTGTCCTCCAACATTCCATCTGAGGTGAGTAAAAGAAGGAAAAAATCCAACACTGTACCTTGCTTGCAGAAAGTCCAAAATGGGGAAAATTAAAATCAAATGAAAGATACATTAAGGAATAATGATTCACTTGACAAATACAAGAAGATTCCTTTAAATATTGTACACTCTAGTGAATAAAATCTATCTGGCAGAAATTCTGTTTTCAGTTGTGTGGTGGAGGCCCTCATGATCAAATGAAAACTCCTTCACAGTCATGATGCACCTAGCAAAGGTTGGATATTATTTTCATTAGCACTGGTAGGTATTATTGTCAATGTTAATGATAACAATAATTCCTCAGAATTTTAAATTTTATTGCATAAAACGAGGGATAGCTATATCTAATTTTCCACTTTAGAATGCAAAGAAATTCTTCATTTTAAGGAATGTATGTTTTCTTAGAGTCCCGTGTATAAATTAGACTTTTATGAACTAAATCCTATTTTCCCATTGATTTAGGTCATCATTTCAAAAAAATATTTCATTTTCTTTTCTGATATGCCTCTTGACACTTCAGCTTGAAATTTCTTAGGCTATCAAGAAACTGCTAGAAGTATGGTGTCTTAGAGAGATAATCTCGGCATCAGAAAAACTCGGGTTCAAACCCTCTTCTATGCTAGCTATATGAGCACTGGCAAGAAATCTCCCCAGTGGAAGTTCTTCTCCATGCCTATAACATCACAATTCTGATCAGAACGACGTAGTATAATGTCAGGAAGGACTTGGTTTCTCATTTCAGTTCTGATGCCATTGTTCAACACAGGACAAGCCACTTCTCTGAGACACTATTTCCTTATCTGTAAAATGGGTATAATAATAATACCTGCAATTCCAAGCTCACAGGGATACTATGACTCTGGGGGCCAAGTAAAATACAGCTGAGACCATTTGTGACAGACTGTCCTTCATATGCTTGAAGACAACCATCATGTCTTCAGTATCCAGTGCAATATGGTTCAGTTGATTGCTCTCTGGCTTTAGAGTCAGAAGATCCACATTGAGGCACAGACATTGCCACTTCTCTTTGACCTTGGGTAAGTTGACTCACTTCTCTATGCCTCAGTTTCTCCCTCTATATAAGGGAGTTGCTCTATAACACTTTTAAGGTCCCATCCAGCTCTCCCTATGATCCCATGTCTAACAAGGAATCATAGGGCCTCAGTCAAAGCATATACAGTACACAAGATCTGAGGCTAGATGCTGAAGATAAAAAGACAAACATGAATCAATTCTTGTTTTTGAGGAGCTTACATTCTAGTTGGGGGAGGCAATATGTTCATGAATAGATTCCAAGGGATTTTGGATTGAAGGCAACAGTAGCTATGAAACTAAGAGTTATCAGAGGTGGAGGGGAAGAGGGATTACCTATCAGAAGGGGGGCATCAGCCAAACCAAAAGACACAGAGATGGAGGACTGGGGATGAGGGACAATTAAAAGACCAGTCTAAGATGCATGAAGGAAAGAAATTCATCATAAATCTGGGAAGATTGGTTGAAGGTAGGTCATGAAAGATTATCATAGGGATAATAGCAAGCCACTGAAGTTTGGGGGAAGGAGGACTTGTTTGTTTTGTTTTGTTTCTGAGAAGGGAAGAAATGTCAGAAAAATTTCTCTACCACTTAGAAGTGTCCAAATGTGAAATTAGTACCTCAAAGTGAAATGGGTATTCATCTAAGCAGAGGTTTAACACTCATGATGTATGTTTTACAAGAGATTTCTTTTATATATGGACTAGATGGTTACCAGATTCCTTTTCAACTCATATATGCAATAATTCTTTGTTATCAGAGGGACATGGTCATCACTTGGGTATTTGTGGGCAGAGAGATTGCAAAGGGGAGAGAACTGAGGTAGTAAGATCAATGAGAAATTATAGGAATAATCTAGAAAAGAGGTGAGGAAAACTCGAGTGAGGGTGGCAGTCATAAGAGTGGGAAGGAGGGAACATTTTTGCAAAGGGATGGAGGTAGGAGCAATCCCTAACCACACAACCCACTATTCTCCAGAGCAGTTCATTCTACATTTGGCTAGTTCAAATGGTTGCAAAGTTTTTCCTTACATTAAAGCAGACCGTACCTCTTGGCCATCTGCACCCACTGGAAAGGCCAGATCCAAGTTGGAAGTGCCCCCTGAGGATCAGTCAGAATGTAAAGGTCAACCCTGGAACATAGGATTCTAAGAGATTAGACCCTGCAGGAAGTCTCTCCAAGGGTGGCAGATTAGGATGCTGAATATCCTGAGAGTTACCCCCCCTCTCTCTCCTTCCCTTTCCTCCCACTCCCTGCTGGGTAGATTCTTCTGATCTCCAGAGGCATCTACTAATTAGCAGCCCAAAATTGGACAGTCAGGGTGGTAGGGAGGAGCTACCTAACCTTTCTACCAGGACAGCCTGGAGCTGGGGGAGAATAGTTGAAAGAATGATAGGATGATAAGATTTAGAGCTCATTTCATCCAGTTCAGTTCCTTCCCTTTATAGATGAGGAAACTGAGGTCTAGAAGCTAATGGCTTCCCAAGATCACATAGCGAGTAGGGCTATGTAGTGCCCCAGAAAGAAGACTTTGTGTCCTCTTTTTATAAAATAAGAGGGCTAACAAAATGCTTCCAAAGGTCCTTCCCTGCTATAATCCTATGTTTTTAAGACTCTTAATCTAGTACTCTTTTCAGTTCTTCATGAAAGTAGGATAAGACCAGGAATCAGCAATACATAGGGCACACCCAGGTGAGGAAATTCTCTCTCTCTTTTTTTTTTTTTGATGTATGGCAATGGGTTAAGTAACTTGCCCAAGGTCACACAGCTACGCAATTATTAAGTGTCTGAGGTCAGATTTGAACTCAGGTCCTCCTGACTCCAGGGTCAGTGTTCTATCTACTAGAAATTCTCTTTACCAATGCACATTATCGCCTTCTCTACAGCTTATAGCTTTAACTTGCCCAAGGTGGCATAAAGCACATAGATCAAAGTTGGACTTGAATCCAACTTTCTGGTTCAAAGACAGGTTGTCAACCCACTATACCACATTTGCTCTCAGATTCTTTGAGACTCTGCTATTCCCTCACTAATGCTAAGATCTGAATTCAGGGCACAGCCCAAGCCAGCAGCACTACCAAGGAGAAATTAGGGGGCTGAGGTGATACCAACTCTGTTGGGCTTGCTGCTGTTTCTTTGGGGTAAAACATTCTTGAACTATGGATACCTTCTTCCTTCCCATCAAGATGACCCTCTGGACAATACAGAACTAACACTATATTGACAATGCACTGGGAGCTCTTTGGGGAGCAAGAATAGGAAGGGACCCAGAAATTTCTTTGAAAGAATCCTACTTCTTTCTATGGCACCATTGTGGTTCTGTCTATCCTTCAAAATAATAGAGGACAGTGGTGCTGTCTCCCCTGAAAGTAACTAAGCTCAGTGCTCTGCACTTCATAGGTCCTGGGGAAACCTTTATACATGTACTTTGGTGATTTTTATTCAATCCAATTCCACAAACGTTTATTCTGTGCCTACTTTATACAGAGTCCTATGCTAACCAGAAGAAAAATACAAGGGGCAGCTAGATGGCACAGTGAATAGAGTACCGGCCCTGGAGTCAGGAGTACCTGAGTTCAAATCCAGCCTCAGACACTTAATAATTACCTAGCTGTGTGGCCTTGGCCAAGCCACTTAACCCCATTTGCCTTGCAAAACCTAAAAAAAAAAAGAAAAACAATTATATGTTCCATGCCATCATAGGGGTGGGGAAGGGGGGAGAGGCAGGAAATGACATGTCCACAAATCATTACTTTATAAAGTGATATATAAAAAAAGAAGATTCAGTCTTTACAAAGATTTAAGACCATAGGTAAGGAATTCTGCATATACCATTAGACTTAGTTAATAGGTTAGTTTTGCTGAACTAACTAACTCTCTCTCTCTCTCTCTCTCTCTCTCTCTCTCTCTCTCTCTCCCTCCCTCTCTCTCTCTTTCCCTCCCTCCCTCCCTCCCTCCCTCTATGAAAATGAAGATAATGTAAAAATTTTTAAAAATTAAAAAATAATCAATCAAGTGAATCACTCTTTGATATACAAAAGGGAAAAAATGTTACTGATAAGGTATGCATTGAAGGATTCATGAAGAAGGTGATTTTTGAGTAAGTCATAATAGGATGGCAAGGAATTCAGTAGATAAAAGGGACCTTAGGAAGAAAATAAACTCCAGAGTCTTTGTCAGAATTAGAGTTGTCCAGTTAAACTGGAGCTGAGAAACCATAGAGGGGAACAGTAGCGAATAAGGTTTGAAAGGTAGAGTATCCCCAAATTGAGGATGGCCGTGAATTTGAGGCAGAGGAGTTTTAAATTGAGCTGGTGTTGTCTTAGGTCAGGGGTACCAACAAAAGAATGGGCTTTCTAAACTCCAGCAGACCCAGGTTCATCCTCTGGGTCTTCTACAATGAAAAAAGTCAGATCTCCCTCTCTTTGTCTCTGTCTCTTTCTCCATTCCTCCTTTTATATCTTTATCTTTCTGTCTCCCTCCTCTATTTCTGTCTCTTTTTCTCTTTCTCTCATTATGTCCCTATTCAGAATAAAACTCCATGGACTTTTCTAACACAAGTCTTAGGTATGGTTCATGTCTAGGGTCATCCCATGCTGAAAAAAAAATGCGCAATAAGGACATCAGACCTAGGACAAATGCTTATTTCCACCACCACAAAAAATACTTAAGATTCAAATGACTCACAGACACTCGTTAGCAAAGACAGAAAACATAAAGCATCTGAAATGGCCCATTACTCTCATTATACTCCCCCAGAAATATAAAGTCCCTTTGAGGGACTACTAAGCAGGAATTTCACATTCACCTCAGACCTGCACTGTCTGAACAATTCACAAGGTCAAAATCTACTGATTACTCAGGACCTAACTTGAACTTTTTTTTCCGTTTCTTTTTTTAATTTAATTTTTTTTCATTTAACAAAAAAAAATATTTTCTATCCATCTTGCCTACCTCTCCTTTATTGGATAAGGAAAAAAAAAGAGAAAACCCTTGGAATTAATATGCATAGCCATG
Source organism: Macrotis lagotis (assembly GCF_037893015.1). Taxonomy (NCBI): domain Eukaryota; kingdom Metazoa; phylum Chordata; class Mammalia; order Peramelemorphia; family Peramelidae; genus Macrotis; species Macrotis lagotis. The sequence goes on from NC_133661.1 coordinate 58,576,606, forward strand.
CAAAACTAATTCCCACATTAGCCATGTTTTAAAATCCATGTCTCAATCCACAGGAGACATGTAGCATTATCATGGGTCCTCTGGAATTGTTGGTCATTGCCTTGATCAGAGTTCTTGGATGTTTCTAGGTTGTTTTTATAATGTTGCTATTAATGTAAACATTCTTCTGATTCTGCTTACTTCATTCTCTCTGCATCAGTTTATACAAACCTTCTCAGTTATATCTGAAATCATTCCTTTTATTATTTTTTCTAGTACAGTAGTATCCCATTACATTCATATAATTCATTCAGCCATTCCCCAGTTGATGGAGACATTTTTACTTTTCAGTTCTTTGTACCACAAAAAGAGCTACTATAAATATTTGTGAATGGAGGGGGTCCTTTTCCTCTTTAATCTCTTTGGGTCATAGATACAGTAGTGTTGTTGCTGCATCAAAGAGGATGTATAGTTTCAAGACTTTTAAACATAGTTTCATATTGTTTTCCGGAACAGTTAGACCACTTCACAACTCTACCAAAAGTGTACCATCAAAATCTCTTTCCTGTTGCTCTTCCAATATTTGTCATTTTCTTTTTTAAAAAAAACTTTGCAAACCTGCTATTTGTGAGGTGATACTTCTGAGTTGCTTTAATTTGTATTTTTTCTAATAATTCATGTATTGACCAAGAAAGTTTAGAATAAGTCAAATGAGGGCAGCTAGGTGGCGCAGTGGCTAGAGTGCGGGCACTGGAGTCAGGAGTACCTGAGTTCAAACTCAGCCTCAGACACTTAATAATTGCCTAGCTGTGTGATCTTGGCAAGTCACTTAACCCCATTGTCTTTAAATAAAATTTTAAAAAAATCAAATGGCTAAACACTCCTAACTATCTGTCCTGATTTCCATGGCAAAGCAGTTTTATTACCTAAGGATCAAGTGAGTATAGATTTAAGGTTTAGAAGGCCCTTAAGGCCAACCCCCTCATTTTATAGGTAAAGAAACTGAGATAGGACAATAAGTGACTTGGCCAGGGTCATGCAACTGGTATATAAAGCAGAATTTATACCTCTCTATCAAATAGATCTGTATATCTGTCATCTCCAATCTTGAAAAACACTTTTTCAGTGACTCTTCCAAAACCAAATGTCAGTCTTGACTGCTCTCCCTCATTAACCTCTAGCATCTAGGCTTCCAACTCTGAATCTTGTCCAATGCATCATAATTCATCTCTTCCTCCACCAGGTTAATTTTAAAGGTATACACTATAAATACCATCCTACCAACCCACTGGAAGAGAAGAGTCACTTCCCAACATTCTCTCCTTAAAGGGAGCCAATGTTTCTCCCTCCTTTTCCCTCCTTGTTGCCATTTTTCTGATAGCCATTTCACCCTGTACTCATGTTAGACAAAGATGTCTTCAATCCATCTTGATAAAACTTATGCTTGCCATGTATAAACAGTATACTCCATTTGCTTCACACTGAAGGTTTTTCCTCATATGAAAAGTTTCATTCCTCAAGAGGGAATAAAAATGATTAGAATAAATTGGAAGTTATACAGGTAGCATATAAAATGTTAGAGCTGGACTCAGGAAGTTCAAATCCAACCTCAGACATTTATTTGCTATGTGATCCCAGGCAAGTCACTCAATCTGTTTCCTCCTCTGTAAAATAGGAAAAAAATAATAGAATCTGTTTCCCAGGGTGGTTGTGAAGATAATATTTGTAAATTGCTTTATAAACCTTGAAACACTACATAAATGTTGGCTATTTGATTTAAAATATTCATATACTTTAAAATAAAATAAATTTTATTGTTTATTATATGTGGGTATATATATATATATATATATATATATATATATATATATATATGAAAATGTTTTGTCAGTTTGAAGGTACAGTAGATAGAGGGCTGGGCTTAGAGTCAGAAAGGCCTGAAATCTAATTCAGCTTCAAATATTTACTAACCATGTGACCTTGAGCTAGTCACTTTCTCATCTATTAAACGAGTTGAAGAAGAAAATGGAAAAAACTACTCCAATATTTTTGCCAAAAAAAACTCCAGTCTCATGAAGAGTCAGACATGAGAGAAACAAATGAAAAAATGAAATATGTATGTTTTATATGCATGTATAGACATAATTTAGATATATATGCTTATATTGTATGTAGCTATTCAATTGTTCAGTCATATTCAATTCTTTATGACCCAAGGACTATAGCACAACAATGATGTTTTCTTGTCAAAGAGGCTAGAATAGTTTGCCATTTCCTTCTCCAATGGATTACAGAAATTAAATGATTTGCCCAATGTCATACAGCTGGTAAGTGTCTGAGGGTGGATTTGAACTCAGGTCTCTCCAGGTCCAGCACTCTATCCACTGAACCACATAATCATCTCCATTGTGTATGTATATTTTATATATAGATCACAAATGTACATATGTATACATAATATAGATACATACATCTCATACATAAATAACATGCATAAATATTATATAAATAGTAAAATATATGCTATATAGTATGTATTTACTATTTACTAGAGTATACATTACGTATATTCTGTACTATATATTAGGTAGGATGTGCTAAATAAATCACATACTATACAAGTATATAATTAGTATGCTCATATATAATAAATGATATTATATATATCTTAAATCTGGTTGAAAAATGGGATAATCAAGAGATCTTCAGGGCTCTGGATCAATAAATTTATTTTATAACTACTCTATTAATCTCTCACATATAAATAGATGCTTTGCAAATGCTTGAATATTTTTAAGTAAATCAATCACATTCCTTTTCATTTTATTTAGAAAAATTATTGATTAAACCTACCACTCACAGAAGAAAATTTGTAGAACAGGAAAAGTAATAGCTGTCCTCCCTATCTTTCGGAGTTGTTGTAGAGATAAAATGAGATAATGAATGTGAAAGTGGCGTAAAAGTTCATTTACATCACTAATGCAAAGCTGGCCTATTTCCTGACCTAAGAGATGATAAGATTTTAGCAGAAAATTCACTGTACTTAGATCCAGAAGACTGAGGTACAAATTTTGATTTCATCACTTACTAGGTATGTGACTTTGGGCAAGGGACCGGATCTTTGTGAATCTCAGTTTTCTCAACTGTAAAAATAGGAATAACATCATATAGGATAATCAATGTGAAAATCATTTTTACAAATCCTTTTATATCAATAATGGTTGTAAAATTCCATATTAAAAATTAATTAAGGAAGTTTTGTGATAAACACACATGTGATATGCATAGTTAGGGAATAAATATTAGTGTCAAGGTTTTCAAATGGTGTATTGTCTCATATTTTCAGAGCTCTTCCCTTGGCATAGATAAGACATTTAGCATATGATCCTAAAACTAAAATAAAATGAAATTAAAATACAAAAGAATGTGTAAACTCCATCCCCTCATGCTCCCTCCCTCTCATCTCTTTAACATAGATGGCAATAGCTACAAAACAATCAAAAATTCATAAAATACACTCAGGGGAGGAACATCCATTCCCCTTTCTCAGGCCTGTGAATAAAAGGAAAGCAATGAAATTTTCCCCATTTCAGTAGTGGCTGGGATTCACGGTAGCTTCCAAGTCTTCTGGGAGATCCTGGTCATAGTGTGGCAGCTGCTCTTCCCTGCCTAGCTTGACCCAGGTCACTGTGGTCTCCCACTGTGAACTCTCAACCTCCCAACAGGTTCTCCAGAAGTCTAAATGAGAAGAGCTTAAAAACATGGAAAGTGGGGGCGGCTAGGTGGCACAATGGATAGAGCACTTGCCCTGGAGTCAGGAGTACCTGAGTTCAAATGCAGCCTCAGACATTTAATAATGACCTAGCTGTGTGGCCTTGGGCAAGCCACTTAATCCCATTGCCTTGAAAAAAAAAAATCCTAAAAAAAACAAACATGGAAAGTGTCTCCTTTATCTACCAGAGAGACTCCCAAGCCTTATGCAAAGGAATGAACACAACCTCACTAGGGAAAGGCAGTCTCAGAGTATGCTCCATTAGCTTCCATTTGAGGAGCATTTCTTCAGGTGCTAAGGGTCCCCTGCAGAGGCAGCAATATGAGACTTATTCATGAACTCTATTAGAGTAACCGAAAGAGAGCCAGAAACCCCAAATTCTAGAGTTTACCATGCATATTTTCGGAGAGTCATATATACAAATGCATATGTATTTACATGTGTGTATATATATGACCTATATAATATATTCACATGTGTACATTATTATGGTATAATATACATGTATGCATATGTGATATAGATAGACGTGTGTGTACAAGATTGGGGACTGGACCTATCATTTCATTAGTATAGGGAATTCCTGAATGAAGAAACTTCCTGCTATTAAAGCAGGATGGGAAATTTTCTGCAATTACTAGTCTTAGAAAGTTGTTATGAAACCAAATTTAAAATAAAAAGATGGAAAAAGAATAAAGCTCTGGTCTTGGATTCAGGAGGACCTGAGTTCAGATGTGACCTCAGACACTTAATTACCTAGCTGTTCGACCTTGGGCAAGTCGCTTTTAATTGCCCTGCATAAAAAAGAAAGTTGTTATGGTCCTAAACAATTAAGCAATTAACCACACATCAGAATCAGAACTTGAACAATGGACTCCTTATTTTCAGAGTCAGTTTTCCTTTGTTTGGGTGTGTGTGTGTATAATACACACTGGCAAATATTTAATAACCAGCTCTTGGGGAAAGCTGGGAGTGGGGGGGTGTTAGACACGTGACACTCCTTTAAGCTTAATCTGCATCATTAACAATTTTCTCTTTCAATTGTTTAAGTCTAGGAAACCAAATAAATAACAAACCAAATCCAATTGTCCAATTTTGTATTGGAAATGATCACATTGAAAAGATAGCAATCAACTCTTGCAAGTTAGTCTAAGTTGATTCCAGGCCACTCCTACATATGTTACATCTATGGGTATATAAAGGGTGGAGGGATGGAGGGAAGCTCATAAAACCAGGAAGGAATATGAAAGAAAGATGACCTGGTAAGAATAATTTCACAAAGAGGGGGCGGCTAGGTGGCGTAGTGGATAAAGCACTGGCCTTGGAGTCAGGAGTACCTGGGTTCAAATCCGGTCTCAGATACTTAACAATTACCTAGCTGTGTGGCCTTGGGCAAGCCACTTAACCCCATTTGCCTTGCAAAAGTCTAAAAAAAGAAAAAAAGAATAATTTCACAAAGGAAGAAGTCTCACATAAGCTTAGCCTGGGGCAGGATTGGTGAATCGTCTAAGGATAACAAAAAGGGTAATTTAAAAAAAAAACCATATAAAATTAATACAAGGATAAGATGATAAATCCATGCTTGGTGTATCTAATAGAAGGTTAAGTGATGATAGATAGAAATCAACATAGAAGAAATCAGTGATGCCGGAGAAGAGAACCAGTTCTCATCTCCATTCTACCTCTAAGCACTGTTTCCAGCAAACTCTATGAATCTCAGCCTTCTGTTCCATCAAATATGGGGATAGACAAGATCATCTCAAAGGCACCCTTCATTTCTAGTCTGGAAGGTTGTTGGTATTGATGCCAATCAGGAATGTACCAAGAAAATACTCTCATATTTCTTTCCTTATGAGTCCTTTGTCTCAGTTGGCCTGAAGCAGGAATGGAGACATAACTTTCTTCTGTTTTCCAGCCTCCAGCACTTAAAAGAACAAATAACTTTCCTCTTCCTGGAAATCCTTCTCTGGGGAAGGAGTGATTAATACACCACCTGGACCTTGGCTAGGTGCTGTCTTTGCCAATACCCTCAGGGCCTGGCTCTGATTGTTTGGCACTGTCCCAGAAGCCAGCAGCCTTTCCATAAGGAACAAGGCATCATCCCCTCACCAGGGAGCCCATGAGGGTAAAAGTCAACCAGGAACTCCTGGGAAAAGTCCCAGAGAAAAAACCCTCAGATATAACTCCAAAGGAGGAACCTTAGTGGACTGATATAGTCTCTCTCTCCCTCAGGTCTGGAATATTCTCTTCCTCACCTCTACCTCTTAGATTCCTCAGTTTCATGAAAACCTAACCTCAAATGCTACCTATCTCATGAGGTCTCTCCTGATTCCCCCAGCTGCTAGCACCTTGTACTTTCTTGAATATAGTTGTACATGCTATTTCCCTGATGGGATTTAAAGTCCTTGAGGGTATGGACTCTTTTCATTTCTATCTAAGATACTGAGAATACAAAGATAAAACAGACCCACTTTAATGTAGAAAACAAATTCCAGAACAAAAATGTTCATCTCCCTCATAAACCTCCCCCTCCCCCCATAAAACCCCACAATGGTCTAGAAAGAGAAAAAGACTAGTTGAAATATTTTGCTAAATTTTTATATGCAGTTTTTAAAAAGACTAGTTAGGAGAACATGGACCCAGAGAAACAGTGAGTGAATTTAATTCAATTCAGTAAGTATTTATTGAGTGCCTGATATGAGCAAGACAAACCTCTAGATGCTAGAACTATAAAGACAAAAAGGAAAAACAGTGAAAAGAGATAGAGGAAAAAAAAGAGGGAAAGTTTACTATGCTTTCCTCATTTCATTCAAGCCCAATGTGGTTCTCTGCAGGGAACTTGAAAATGTTTTCCCTTAGAGAGGGACTGTCTCCTGCTCACAAATCTTCCTTATTAGCAAAAAAACAGTTCAGCCCTAGGTCTATTGGGAGTGATAGGTGGGTATTATTAACATCACCATCTTCAATTATCTATCTCAGGCTGTAAAGCAACAGACGATCGAAAACTTTCCCATGGGAGGCAAAGAGCTCGGAGTTTTACAGGATGAAAATAATGTTTGAGGAAAAGGAACTCTGTTCTCTATTCCCCATCCCAGCTTACTTGGGGGGGGGGGGCAAAGGAGCAGACAGCAACATGACATAGGGGAGAAAGAATCACCAAATCAAGAATGGCTCTCAGTTCAAATCCTATGTCTGATACATACTTCATATGTAACTCTGGAAAAACTATTTCACTTCCCCAATATCTAACATTATACAATACAGAGTTGAGGGAAGCCCTTAGACTGAACAGAGAGAATATTTTTATCTCAACAGGTTCATACTTTTATTAGTGTGTCTCCATTAATTCAGACTGGAACCCTCTGCACCTTAATAAACAACCCTCAACCCTCAAAAGCCTCTGCAACAAAAAGCAAAGCTAGAAACTCAAACAACCCTTTGTGACCTGGTGAAGAGCCTCTATGAACTTAGCTATGCTGGTGCTTTGATGATGAATACCTCTGAGCTCATGATTAAAGCTTAGGCTGTACTGGGTTGGCCTTACAGGAACCAGGAAGATCTTCATGCTGTGATCTGATGACAGAGAAGAAAATCAGTAAAAACACTGAAGAAAGGGACTGTCTTTTGCCTCATAAAGAATAATAAATGTTCATTTTCTTGCCCTTTAAGGTCCCTCTGGAAGTTTAATTTGATGAGGCCTATGGACTCTTTTGCAGATTAATTCCTTTTTTAAAAAAAATTATAATGAAAAGAAACCCTAAATTTCACTTGGAGGATAGTGAAAATAAAGATTTGACATTTTCATAGACCCCAGTTTAAGAATTCCTGCCTTTAGCCAAGCTGTCTCTCACTGATTCTACCCTGGTATCACCCCTGTGGAGAAGATAATTAGTCATTATCCCCATTCTACAGGTGGAGAAACAGACCCAAAAAAGATGGTTCGCTTGGCCAACATCAATCATGAAAGACCCTGGCATGTCAGACATAAAAGCTATCTCTTTTCCATCTGTTCACTGAGTGATTCTTTGCCATCAAGAAGGGTAGGACTGAAGTCACTTTCAGGCATCCATCCAAGAAGGTAGAACCTGCTTTGATTCCTTTGCCCTGGGACCCAGACAGTGCCAATGTACTCTCCCCACCCACCCTTGTGACCATTCAACTCCTTTGATAAATGGCAAGTATACTGTTATAACTCAAGCTGGAACATTAATTCAAATCTAGGGCAGGGAAAAGACATTTTAAAAATCATCAATGTCCTGTTTGTAATTCAATTGTGAATAATGTCTATTTGTTCCTATAAGCAAGATCTTTTGCATCTTGATTATAGGTGTCAGTAAGAAAAAAAATACTAAGTATGATTTGACTCTGGGTCCCCATCATGAGATGCAAGGGGTGCAAGTCCATGAGGCCTTTGGAAAGCCAAGAACTTTGTCCTTGGTTCGAAGATACTCATAACTTTAATTAAAGTGAAACATTTGACTTGAAGCCAAATGTGATTGACCTTGCCAATAAAAATGTAATCAGAGGCCTAACTCATGAGTTTATCAATTACTCTTTTCCTTCTGAGAACTTTAAAATGCAGCTAACCTGACCTGAAAACTATGTGAAGTAACTGTGTCTGATCATTAAGAGTCTCCATATTGACCTCTGAACCCTAAAATACACACCTCTTAGTGGAATACCTCCCCCTTTAGTGAAAAGTATAGATCAGCACAACTGGACATGGAAAAGATCCAATGAAGGCAGCCAGAGCTTTGAATCTATCATCTATTGCAGTAATTGTCTTGGCTGGGAAGGTAGACTCTTTCTTTTCTTGTAGGGGCCTTTGGGGATAAGAGTGCACTGTAGCATTCCCATGAAGGCTGCTCATTTGTTCATTGAAAGACATGAGCAATAAGTTTGGCACAAGAGAACCTAGCAAGTGCTTTTAATAAAGGGTAGGAAAAATAGAATTAGCAGATCACAAAATCTCAAAATCAGAAGAAACCTCAGAGAACATCTAGTTCAACTTATATCTCCATTCTGCAATATCCCCATCAAGAGGTCATCCAACTTCTGCCCACTGAAATAATTTAAGATAAAATGGCACAGGCTACAAAATAATTAAATAACCATAGTTATTGAAGTAATTGAAGCCAAAGATCTAATTTGAAAATTGATACTTGAGAAATATCATCTAATTTCTTAGTTTCTGTCAGAAAGCATATTGAATAGTTTGGATTCCCCAATTGATTGACCCATGGATTTTTTTCTGAAGTTCTTAATACAGATCTCTTACCATCATACTGATTATTACCCTAAATGTATAGAAGTTCTGAAATGGTCTCCAGAAACAAATATAAGTGAGATAATGGCCTTGGTATGGTCATCCATCAATGCTGAAATGTTTCCCAACTAAAACCCTTATCTGAAGTTATAATGATCAGAACAGAAAGACTGCATGTCAGAGAGATCCCAGTCTCCCAAAATGTCTCCTGAATCCCTGGGTCAGACATTATTCCACATTTGAAAACACAATTCTAAACGAACAGACGATACGTATATATAATTGATTTCCAGGACTTTGTAAGGATTCTTGGCTATTAAACTCTCCTGTTGTGCCCTGACTGTTCGAAAAGAATAGGAAATCTGTCTCCTACTTCTAGCTTTGAAAACCCTCCATAACCTAATATTATCTATCTCTGGAAAACACATTCTTCTACTTCATCAACCCAGCCTTGTTTCCTGCTTGAAACTAGACAGGTTTTTGATGAATGATAGCACAGCCTGCCACTAATGTTCAGTTTGTCTGAAGGTAGATTCTTTTGGGCCTGAATCCCCAGGCGTTCCATGATGCATGATAGATGAGCTGTGAGAACAAACCCCAGGTCCTGTTGATATTCTGGTTGTCAACAGCACAACTTCAAAATATTTTCTCTGTTATCTGTAAGCTCATACTCCGACTAGCTGTAACAAATATCTTGGCGCTATTTGCCCTGGCTCTGTAAAAGAAGACCTAGGTTCAAAATTTGGTTCTGTACCTGAGGAACCTGGAACAAGTTTCTTATATTTCCTCTCACCTATTTCTTCATCTGTCAATTGAGGGAGTTGGTCTAAAAGGCTTCTGAAGTCACTTTTTGGTCTAGATCTATAAGCCAATACAAAAATCACAGAATTTTAGAAGCTAAATGAGCTATCTAGTGCAACCCTAAAGTGAAAAAGAATTCCTAGGGTGGCTAGGTGGCTCAGTGGATAGAGCACCAGCCCTGGAGTCAGAAGTACCTGAATTCAAATCTGACCTCAGACACTTAATTACCTAGCTGTGTGACCTTGGGCAAGCCACTTAACCCCATTTGCCTTGCAAAAATCTAAGCAACAACAACAAAAAAAGAATTACACACAGGCACACACACACACACAAATATTCTACAATGAACCAGACAAGTGATCATCAAAGCTCTGCTTGAAGTCCATCAACAAGGGAAAATCCACTTCTTCTGGAAGCAACCCATTATACTTTAGATAGCACTTAATTTTAAGAAGTTTTTCATAACATCCAGGCTAAATGTACTCCCTTTTCAACATCTACCCCTTGCTCCTATTTCCACCCACTGGGGCCAAACATAACAAATCTAGTCTTTTTTTCTATATGACAATTCTTCAAATTCTTTTTTTTTAAATAATATTTTTCCAATTACATGTAAAACAATTTTAAACATTTTTTGAATTCTAAATGCTCTCCCTCTCTTCCCTCCTTGAAATAACAATTTAATATAGTTTATACATGTGCAATTATGCAAAATATATCAAATGTTATTGAAGACAGCTTCCGTCTCCCTGAGTCTCCAGGTCATAAATCCCCAGGACCTTCAAACAGTTCTCATTAGAAATGGACATCACGTCCAATGATCAGTGATCAGTGATCTTGTCTCCCTCTATCATCCTGGCTACCCTCTTCTAATCTGAATGTTCTCCATCTTATCCTTATCTTTTCCACAACGTGGAACTTCCTTTCTATAATTAATCAGTTCTGAGCCTGAGCTCAACCACTATAGCTACTACCACTCATTCATTATTATAGCTGGCACTCTTATTACTACCTCCCATGCCCCATCACCAATCTACTCCTATCTTAAATACTCTTTAAGTTTCTTCTCTAGCAGCAGGTTGACCATCACCCTCCTAAGACACCCATCTAACAGTAGCTTCAACAAACATCTCTTGGGAACCAGCTAGGCCTGCCTCAGCCTTTCTGATCAAGTCCAGAAACAGAAAGATGACTTGAACTGAGCAGGTTAAATGACCACCTTCTTACTTGCACTCAAGGCTCCATTCATTCATTCATTCTCACTCTCTCTCTCTCTCTCTCTCTTTCTCTCTCTCTCTTTCTCACACACACACACACACACACACACACACACACACACACACACACACACATAGTGAGATCCTGAGATTCAGACCATGGATTATTTGAGAGTAGATCAAGTACTTACTAACTTAAATAGGGACCTTTGACTCAAAAGTATGAACAAAAATGTCAAGTTTCCACAGTAGCTCCTTTTAGGGATTTCTACCCTAGGAAGTTCATTTCTTAACCAAAAATTAGTCATGTTTGCCCAGAATACCTTCAAATTTAATGCAAGTTACATATAATGAAAAGCAAACTATGGAAACTCAGAAATGTCCTTCTGGTTTAAGACAGTCATATGACTAACATTTAGCTTGTGATTTACTTTGACCCTCTGAACATTTTCTGCCATTCCTTTTCATCATGTATTACTGTCTCTGGCTATTGTTTTCACAATTGTGATTCATAGGATTATTAATTAAGAGTTGGAATGAACCTTAAAGTCCATTAATTCAAATTCCTTCATTTTACATACCAGGAAACTGAGGTTCAGAGAACAAATGTGCTCTGAGTCATACAGAGTCTCAGGTAAGATTTGAACCCGGTTCTTGCTAGCTCCAAATGCAGTACTCTATTTATTACACCACACTCCCCACAGACTCTAATAGATCTTTTATTCTGGTATTTTTTTTCTGGCATAGGAAATTCAAATGTTGGCCTTTGGATACCCAGATTTACTCCAAACAATGGGTCTGTTTCATATACATGTTGAATTTGCCAGAGCTTCCAGTAAATTGGATCCAGAATGTGTTAGCTCAGTGAAGATGGCTGGTGGGTGGAGGTGGGACCAAAATGAAGTTATGTTTTCACTATTTTATGGAAAGAGTCAATAGAAAATGGAATGTGAGGTGTTAGTGAGCAGTAACTGAGCCCCCTATTTGTTGAAGTCCTTCCAGAACATGTTTGTAAACTCTGGATCCCAATCAATATATATCATTCATTATTTATTAAGCACTACTATATGTGAGATATAATAACAACTTATCAAAACTTTAAGGTTTGCCAAGTACTAATATTATTACATGAATGTATTGTATGTTGAAGTATAAAAGAGAGGCAAGTGATGCAGTGGGAAAAGTACAGAACTTGAAATCATAATACCTAAGTTTGACTCTCACCTCAGTTATTATCTGTGGGATCTCAGAAAAGTCACTTTAACCATTCTGAGTCTCAGTTTCCTCATCTGTAAAATTATGGAAATTTACATATTAACACATTAGAGGTGATCTAATCTAGATCACCTCTAATCAATCCCAGGTTTGTGATTCTATGATACTATAAATCTGAGGTATTCAGAAAAACATCAGAAGACTTGTAAGAACTGATGCAAAATGAATGAATTAATAAAAAAAATTGACTAAGCACTTTCCATATAACAATCATTGTGTTAAGAGCACAAATAGAAAAGCAAGGCAATCTTTGCTTTAAGAAGCTCACCTTCTAAAAGGGGGAGACAACATCATAGGAGGAGGTAACTGCAGGATGGATGGAAAATTGCAGAAGACCTTAGTGTACAGCCCCAAGGCAGTTAGTACTATATCTTCTCTACTGTCATTTCCATATCCATTTCTGACATGGAACATTTGACAATGACAAAGATTTTGGCAACAAGAACCCTGCTGAGGTATGGGAGAGTCCCAGCAATACATGCATGGGCAGTTCCTAAAAGTGTATATACAGTGTAGGGGCTAAGTGAGAAGAAGGGAGGGAGAAAGAAGGAGGGATGGTAGAACAGGATTCTGCTCATTCTACAGCTCTTAGCAAAAGATCCTGAACCACCTCCATAGAGTCTAAGGGGAGGAGACAGTCAAAGTGGGGCAATGGACTATCACATGCTGCTATTTATAGAAGTTTGAGATTTATAAACTCTTCACAATTATCATATCATTTGTTCCTTACAACAACTTTGGAAGGTAGGTTATTATTACCCCATTTTACAGACGAGGAAACTGAGATAGACAAAGGTTGTGTGTGGCTGTGGGTTCTGACTAGAAGTGATTGTAGTCAGGAGGTGGGGAGGGAGGAGAACTGTGTGAACTGAAGACCTGAAGAACACAAAATGACCACAAAAATGAAAACAGCACCAAAAGGAAGCCAAACTGAGGAACTGTAATGACCCATCTCAGTCCTGGAGAACAGAAAAAATAAATATACCTTCTTCCTCTAGGCAGAGCTGAGGGAAGAGGATAGCTTCATGAGTATATAATATTGCAGAGGCTTTAAATTACAGTCAAGAAATATACTATTTTGCCTAATTACTTGAGGAGGGGATGGGTTTTGGTTTATTTTGGTTCATGGAAACTAGGTGGTGAAATGGATAGGGCATTGGCCCTGGAATCAGGAGTATCTGAGTTCAAATTCGATCTCAAGCACTTAATAATTACCTAGCTGTGTGACCTTGGGCAAGTCAACTGCCTTGCCAAAAAAAAAAGAACCTGTTTTGGTTCCTATGCTGGAGGGTATGAAGATGAGGGAAGGGGTATCTTTATCTGGAGATGAGGGATGTAAAACAAAAGGCATCGATGAAACTTTAAAGAAAACACTAAGTCCCTTATCTGATACAATCCATATGTGAATCCCCATGGATGATGTCCTTTAGAGAACAACAAGCTATCTGTGCGGTGGATGGGCATGGTTTAAATGGCACAGTTTTAGGGGTGGCTAGGTGGCACAGTGGATAGAGCACCAGTCTTAGAGTCAGGAGTACCTGGGTTCAAAGCCGACCTCAGACACTTAATAATTACCTAGCTGTGTGGCCCTGGGCAAGCCACTTAACCCCATTTGTCTTGCAAAAACCTAAAAAAAAACGACATAGTTTAAAAAAAAAATCAGTTAATTGTATCATTCCTCTGTGACAATACTGAATCAATTATCATGGCATAAGGTATAAGAATCTGGTTTGGACCAAATCTCTACTAGACTTCTTTCCAGTTTTCCCAGTAGTTCTTGCTGAAAAGGGGATCCTTCCCTTAATTGTTTGGAGCCTTTTTCAAATAGAGAATGATAATTCCTTTAATTCAGTTAATCTAACACTAATCACATGACCTGTTCTTAGTGAATCTTTGCTGGCTCTTATTGATGTCACAATATTACTCTAGTCCTAGTCTCTTAAGGACCAAATCTCCACAAAATTCCTTCACTATCACCCTCATTCTCCTGTACCCTGAGGGAGTTAGGAGTCTCACTTCTCTGCCACTGCCTCAAGGTCCACTGATTGTGCTCCTAGATGTTAGAGACCCTGAGTCTAACACTCAAGTTCCATCTAACCCCTATCATATTAGCTTTTACAAAGGAAAGGAGTCCTTATTTTAAAGATAAAGCCAAAGCAAATATACAAATATTTCCTTCAGAATTCTCTCTCTCTCTCTCTCTCTCTCTCTCTCTCTCTCTCTCTCTCTCTCAAACACACACACACACACACACAAACAGAATAGTGAATGATCCTCTTCCATCTTTCATCTTCCTTTTACCCATAATTACTTTTGTTTTCTTCGTAACTCATTGCCAACCTTTGTTAATTCTCAAATTAAGCATTCCTTACACATCCCATGGGACTGTAACATTCTTTTGAATGTATCTTATTTCTATCTTCTATGTATTTTTTTTTAATCTCAGTTGGTTGTTGAGCTCTCTCTTCAAAGACTTCCTTTTTTTTCTTTCTCATCAGAATAATTTGATTGCTTCCTTAGAATTTAATTCTTGAATGCAAAAAGGCTCCTTTATGGACTAAAATGCTTATAGCAGCACTTTTGTAGTAGCAAAGACCTAAAAACAAAGTCAATCAATGTCCATTGATCAAAGAATGACTAAATAAATTGTGATACATGAATGTAATAGAATATTACTGTACTATGAAAAATGATAAATACTTATGTGAACTTATGTAATGCAAAGTAAAATAAATAGAACCAGGAAAGCAATAAATATAACTATAACAATGTAAATTAAAATAACACAATAAAAATTGAATTCTATGAAATTTTAATGAACACAGTTAGCCCCAAAGACAGGAAAAAGTAGATGCTTTCCCTTCCTCCCTTGCAGAAGTGAAATGGGGTGGGGGTTTCATGGTGTGGGTTACTGTATATAACATCAGGTTTTTTGATATGTCATTTAGTTCTACAAAACTTTATTTCCCTTTCTTCTTTTCTCGCAGAGGATAGTTCTGTAAAAGGGGATGGAGAAAAGGTTATACTGGGAAATGTAGGTGATATAAAAAAACAATAAAAATTTGAGAAAAGAATTTCAACCTTGAGACCTTCTCATCTTCCATAGCCAGACTTCTCCTTATTTAATATTAGGCCATTTTCTATTCCCTATCTGTACTCTGAAGTCTTTGAAATCTACTCTCAAAAAAATCAAGGGTGCGTGTCATATCTTAGCCAGTTTGCTTTTTCTTCTCTACCAAGAATTCTAAAATGGAGTGTTATTTCCCCTTAAGGTTTCATCATTTCCACTTCCTTTCCCATTACTCAGAATTAGCATCAGAATAGCAGTTCTTTTTGTCACATCTTTCTTTTTAAAAAAAAAATGTTTATTTATTTTTCTAATTATATGTAAAGATAGTTTCAACATTCATTTTGGAAAAGTTTTCTCCCTCCCACCCTTCCTTCCCCTACTCTAGGATAGCAAGTAATTTGAAAAAAAAGGTTAAACACGTACAATTATGTTATATGTGTTTCCATATTACATATGGAAAAGTATTACACTTTATTTCACAGTGTGAAAGAAGAATGTTTTAAAAAGAGGAAACCATGAGAAGAGAAAAACAGATTTTAAAATGTGAAAGTAGTCTTACTTTGATCTGCTTTCAGATTCCATAGTTCTTTCTCTGGATGGGGATGACATTTTCCTTTGCAGGTCTTTTAGAATTGTCTTTGATCCCTGAAAAGGACTAAGTCTATCATAGCTGATCATCACACAATGTTGCTGTTAAGGTTTCACATCTACTTTCAAAAAATGAAACTATCAACAAAACAAGTTAAGGTTTTATCAACTGCTTTGCTTTTCTGTTAAGACCTCCCTTCCCTCTACAATTTGGAATCTTTGGGATAGGAGAAACAGCATACTTAGCTGACCAAATGCCATTGAATAAACAGACAATTTTGCCTGAATAAAAAGGAGTCAATGAAATCAAGTACATGTGTGGAATTTAAGAATACTTTAGCTCAATGCAAACTTGCAAATCCATCCAAAATAAATTCTACAAATTGGTAATATATTTCCCACCAGGAATTGTAGAATGCACTGTACCCATGCACTTATGCAAAGATGATAGATTTAGATGTCTTTTCAGGGTCTAGGTAGACCTACCTGAACAACAAACCAAGGTGGAGAAGAAGGGGAAGCAGGAAAAGGAAAGCTGGGTCTAGGTTCCCCTTTTTTTTCCAGGTCATCATTGCTGACAGTTGCTAACCTGTCTACTAGGAACTACACAAAGAGAGAATAAAGAACTAAACTAATGACTGCCATTGTGCCCACCAAAAGAGGAATGAATAAGGAGAAAGTCTTCAGATGACTAAAATTTGGGTTTTTTAAAAAAAAAACCCTTCCCACTCCTTCTTGCTCATTCAGGCCACACATCTTGCTTGTTATCATTGCTATATCTGCTCTTTGTCATATCATAAGGATTGGAGACAAAAACCTAGCTTATGAACTGCAAACTCTAACCCAGGTCTAAGGACCAGGTCTAAGGATGCCTTTTGGGGAAACAAATCAGGTTTCAACAAAGGAGGCTAACTCAAAAGAAAACTGCCTCCTCGACATAAGAACCAGAGTCATTGTTGCCCTGTTACTCCTTTGGAGCTAAAGCTGAGTGAGAAAGTAGTGCATTGTTAACCCCCCTCCTCCAATATGAAAGGCTAAAAGGTAAGAAGGCTTCCCCACTGATAATTATGATAAGCCAAGGTTAGCTAAATGGGCAGGAGTCCAACATTTGTAAGTGGGAAAACAGCAGTAGAAGTTCTCTAACACTATCATATGATGCCTTCATGAAGGGTTTAGGATACATTTCTCAAAATTCCTTGCTATTCATTTATTTTCTTAAGTGATCTATCCTATATTCCCATGACAATATTATTTCTGTTCTACCTCAATTGATGCTTACCCAAATGTTCTTCATAATCCTTTCTACCTGTACTGTGTGTCTTTCCTCACTTGAATGTATCTTCTTAAAAAATTATATTCCATGAACCCTTTGATCTATTCTGTTCTGTTGAATGAGGTTGACACTTATATACCCATAATGCAGTCATGGGCTCCATCCCAATTTGTCTCCATGCTACCTGTGATATTGAGGTTGGAGGGGGAGGTGTATTTGCTATCAAAGTGTTGAATCTTAGATCGTAGTAGAAAAGTCTTATCATCATAGCCAAAGCAGAAGACTGACTGACCCCTCCACCTATTCTCAGATACCATGGAAGTATCAAACATGGTCTACTGCACACAGATGCCAAGAGATGAAGAAAATGTAGAAATAAAATACAGCTCCCCATCTACCCTTACAGTGGTATACCAGGAGAGACACTCCTGTATCTGGCAAGTCTCCAAGGTATCCCAAACAATCCAGCCTTATCTTAACCCATGCTTTCAAAGAATTACCTGGGTCTGAATTATCCTCCAAAAATATTCAAATCTACCAAAACATTCCACAAGAGAAATTAGATTAATAACTATTGGAAGAAGGCACTGTTCTCCCTCAAATTCCCCCATTACATCTCTGTCTCTCTCTGTCTCTCTGTCTGTCTCTCTGTCTGTCTGTCTGTCTCTCTCTCTCTCTCTCTCACACACACACACACACACACACACACACACACACACACCGTGCACAGAGATAGGATATGCAACACAGCCCAGCTGTGGCCTATTATAGCTCTTTCCCAAGCCATAGTGTTGGCTGAGATTAATGCCAATTTTGGCACCACCCCTGGCCATGGTGCTGACACCCTCTAACCCAGTCAAGCTAGGCTACTTATTCATATCTTGCTGACCATATCCCCCACCCCAACTTCAGTTCCTTTGGTCACAGGTCCATCTGTATGGAATGCCATCCTGATAAGCCTTCCTTCCCTAAACTATATATTTATTTGGCCTTTATTCTTTATCTCTTTATACATGCATGTGCTGTCCTACTCAATATAATGTCAACTCCTTAACAGCAGGGAATATTTCCTTTAGAATATCTAGTGAGGGGGAGGCAGCCAGGTGGCACAGTAGATAGAGCACTGACCTTGGAGTCAGAAGGACCTAAGTTCAAATTTGACCTCAGACACTAAATAATTGCTTAATTGTGTGACCTTGGGCAAGTCACTTAACCCATTGCCTTAAATAAAAATTTAAAAAAAGTTAAAGAAAAAAAGATTCTCCAGTGCCTACCATAGTGCTTGGCACTAAATGGGTGACTAATAAATGCTCATTGATTAGTTGGTGGCTTGCCAATTGAGGCTTTTCCAAACCTTACCCATTTATCAAGACCTGTTCAGTTAGAGCCTCCTTTCAAAGCATCAGCTTGGATTATAGTCTCTTGTGTGAGTCTAATCTACCCAAATACTACATCCACTGTTCCACTTAGCTGATCTTTACAATAGGATAGGATAGTGAAGAAAATGATCTGAGTATAAGGGAACCTGAATATTGGCTAATAAGAAGAAATAAGCTTAGATAGTTGAGGTAGGGTTGGGTTTGGAGGTCCTTAGCTTTTGTGGCCTGCTATTTATTTTCCAGTGTCCTTCCTGGTGAAGCTGTGGTGAAGCCTGGGATTTGTACCTTTGGAATGATGCTAAGCCAGGAGATTGTGTGTCATTTGTTTCTTTAAAAATCTTGTGGCTAAGCACCTAGATACTTGGAAAAGCTATAACTTATAACACTGGGCTTGGAACTCAGTAAATGCTTTTACAATGAATGAAAGAGGCTTCTTGGAGTTTTCACAGAGCTATGCACTAATACCCCTTGGCTAAACCAATGGTGCTCCCTGGGCCAGAACTCCGGGATTATAGCAAGTTAATGTTACCACAGATACACATGACAGTTTGAGAAAGAACACACATCACAAACTCTCCTCCCTACTTTGTACTGGGGTCAGAGCACCAGTAAAGTATATTGACAATAATTGAAGAGACACCCAAGGCCTTCATTCTGCCTCAAGGCAGCAATCAAAGTCTCTGCTTCTGGCCCTCTTTTCTACCTCCACCAGTCTGACTTCAATGCCCAAGCCTAGGCATGGGCAGAACTTCTATCATACCAGCTTAACTTGGGAATCATACTTGTTCCTTTCCTACCTTGAAAGTTGACCTCCTTCTCTATGGGGCTGAAGGATGAAGTTGGGAGAAAAAATTTCACCCTCGGTGCGCTGTGATATGATATGGAATTAAATTCAATACATGAATGCTTATCTAACAACCACCATGTGCAGAGCATTGTGGAAAAGGCCAAAAGATGTATTGGTGTGGACTCTCTAGTGGCAGAAGCAGTGGTTTTAGAATCTGGAATTCAAATCCTGGTTCTGCTCTTATATGAATAGCATTTGGTCAGGAATGCAGCTTCAAGTTTTAAAAGCATCTTTATGTAGCCCTCTCTCTCAGAAAACATTCTGGTTTAATCAGAAAGACTATGTTCTAACCCTACCTCTAATATTCACCAGCTATGTGAGGATCATTTAATCTAAGAGCAATTTTTCTCATCTGTGAAATGGTAGAATAGTAGATAGCGGGCTTGACCTGAAAACAGGAAGGTTTCTTTGTGAGTTCAAATCTGTCTTCAGACACTTACTAGCTCTATGACCCTTGGCAAGTCACTTAATTCTTTTTTGCCTCAATTTTCCTCATCTATAAAATGAACTGGAGGAGGAAATGACAAATCACTGCAGTATCTTTGACAAGAAAAACCCAAACAGGGTCACAAAGAGTCAGATATGACTGAAAGGACTCCACAATAACTACAAATGGGGATAAAATCCCGATTAACTACCATTCAGAGCTATTATCAAGATCAAATGATAAGATTTAAAAACAGCATTTTGCAAAGCTTCTCTACTCTGAGACTCAGTTTTTCCCATTGTAAAATAAGGCACTTGAACTAGTTGATCTCTATGGCTCTTTCCAGATTTAAATCCTATTACCTAATAAGGATTAATATGGGACCAGAGAGAACCACTCCTTTCACCTTGGATAATTTTATGTTTGCATGAAATGTAGGCTTCTTGGTTGTTTTTAATTCCTCCCTTCCTTTTCTTTCCCTGCTCTCCATTCTTCTGGCCTATTTTCAAGGTAGTTAATCTAGCAACTTTGCAGCAGCACTAGGTGATCATAATCCATCTTCCTTCCCTTTTGTCTGGGACACAACCACTCAGAGGATTAGCTCCCTGGGCTGGACTCTCAAGATTAAGAATCTCTGTTATTGTAATTCACCACTCTGCCAGCTCCACTGAGAAATGAACTGCCAGGCTCTCTAACAAAGTGACAGGAGAAAAAGAGACCCCGAGCCTCAGCATCCCAGTGGGCTTGAGTAAATCACAAATCTCAGGGCTTGGGGAACCAGGCTGTATGTCATTGGACTGATGGCTTTGTGACTGGCCCCTCCCTGCACACTGGGTTTAGTCTGAGGGGAAGAACTGGAGATTCAAGGAGGACTCTGCAAGTAAGCAAGAGAATTCTCTCCTTTAACCCCCCCCCCCAAGCATTCCTGCTTGGAAAATATGACCAGCCTTGCCTGGCAAGTCAAAGTCGAACTTTGAGAAAAACAGAATGGCTTCATCCATTTGTTCCAAACATATTTTGCAATGATTCATAGAGCCATTGTAATGGACTCATCTCTGATTCCTCAATCTGTGGTTTTTGTACCCAAAAAAAGTAAGTTAAAATCGACTGGGATGTGGGCTACAGGCTTCTGTTTGTAGAGTTAAGGGTTGAGTTTAGGAGAGGGAGTGAAGTAAGGATAAGCATACATTGTGTGGGATGCCCCTATTTCAAGTCAAATCTAGTTAAAATGAACATCAAGGGAAGTTTTAACCTACTAAACATAAGGACAACCTGTTGAATGATGACAAAGGTTTAAAGATCTTGAACTAGAAAAAATAAACAAATTAACAAATGATCTTGAATGAGAAAAAATAAACAAACAAAAAACCAATCTTGAACTAGAAGAGACCTCTGAAGCCAGCTAGTCCAGCATCCTCTTGATATAAATGTGAACACTGAGTCCTTAGGAGAAGCAGTGACTTGCCTAAGGTCATTCAAATGGTGTCAGAAGTCAGATGTGAACCTGGGTCCTCTAACTCCTTCTACTGTCTAATAATAGTTATAATGGACAACAAATTTCAGGATTGCAAATCGTTTTACATAAAACCTCTCATTTGATCTTCACAGCCTTTCTGGAAGGTAGTTATTGGAGGTATTATGTATATTTTAAAGATTAGGAAAATGGGCCCTATTAAATGAAATGATACACAGTTAGTAGATACCAGTTTGGTTAGTCAGGGATATTTCCTCTTTCTACAACTAAGCCTGGCTCCTTGATTATAGTTTTGCCTTATGTCAGTGGCTATATGGGCTCTACCTACCTGTAAATTAACTCCTCAAGTCCCCTTAAAACCTCTAATGCCCTAGACTGAAAGGTGAGGTTCATCTTGCCCAGACCCAGGGGCACTATGCCACTTGCTCATCAGTTCCAAAGTATTTCCTCAGTCACCTTCCCTCTTTCCACCTCTAGCTCCCCAGGTGTATTATCTTTTCCTATTAAAATATAAACTCCTTGAAGACTGGTCTATGTTTTGCCCTTTTAAGCAAATCCAATCATTCATTAACTCATTCAATGAAGTGGAGATCCTGGAGGTCAGCAAGGGTTAAATCCTGGATGCAACCCTCCAAGACCACCATTGGTTCTTACCCTCTTCTTACCAGGATGGCAGCCAGAAGTCAAGGATACCTAAGTTCATTTTCAGCCCTAGATACCCACAAGGTATATGATCCTAGCTAAGTCACTTAACCTCTCTTAGCCTCAGTTTCCTTACTGTAAAAGGAGAATAATGAGGTAGCACCTACCTCACAGGGTTGTTGGAAGGACAAAATCAGATGATATTTATAAAGTGCCTTATAAAACTTATGACATTATATAAATGCCAGCTATGATGATGATGATGATGATGATAATGATTATGATGACGACAATAATGATGATGACAAAGAGCGTGATAGTAATTATGAATGTTTTAACCTGAAGCCCAGCTTCCTCAAAACTCTCTGGGAACAACATGGTTGTATCTCTTTCTAGATATTTTCCATTCCTAGAGGATATCAGTTCTAGTTTCAGTATGAGACTAGTAAGGTACCCTAATAACTCTGGAACTCTCACATTTTTTTTTAATTAAAGCATGCTACCTTCCCTTTGGGGTCTTCTCCTAAAGCACTCAAATTAAAGTACCTGTTGCTTTTTAGCATCGATTGGTTCATTTCATTTTCCTGTGAAGCCCCTCCAATTCTAGGCAATGATCCAGGTTTTTATGACATATTTAGTCAGGACTTTCTTGATTATGTCTATCCTCTATCCTTGTTGATGTAAGACCCTAGGTCAGAGAGTTAGAGGGTCATAGAAAAACCTGAGAAACCTGGGGAAAAACCTGGGAAAAACCTCAGAAGTAAAGTAGTCCAATTCGGTTTCTACTCTTCCTCCTTAGTGGAAGGAGAAGACACATAAGCTACTTTACTCTTGACTAATCTGTATATGGACTTGGAAACAAGGAACCTGGTTTCACATCATACATGTGAGCTGCTGTTTTGGGAGTAGTAGCTGTTGGTCGGAATCAGTGAATCCATTAGTGTAGGGAACTCTCAGTGTGGAAATTACCACCCTTGATTCAGGCACTGAATGGTTAAGTATCTTGCCCATATAGCTAGTGCCTGCCAAAGGCAGGATTCGAACCCAAATTTTCTAATTCCAAGACCAGTCTTCTGATCTACTGCCTCATGCCGCCCCTCTTCTTCACCTGCAAAATCATCATGCTATCCATCCCCTCAAGGTTGCTTTGAAGATCAAGAGATATTGTCTGGAGAGGTATAAGTCTGTGAGCACAGAATGGGGATATGGGATATATGAGGTATATCAGACATAGTCTGCTGGTTTTGTCAATGATTTTTTTTTTCTATCACAAAGGGAGGAGCAATTTCATCTGGAAATGACTGTGAACTAAAAAATAAAAGGCATCAAATATTTTTTAATAAATGAAAGTCTGTATGAGAGGAGAATCAGAGAAAGGGAGAGACAGACAGACACAAGGATATAGAAAGATACACAGAGAGAGATAAAGGCAGAGAAAAGGAGAGGAGAAAGAGAGATTATCTGTAAAGTTCTTTGTGACAGGCAGAGTGTTATACAAACACTAGCTATCATTATTATTTATGGACTAAAGGAGCATTTCAGACTCAGAAAAACAGCTATGACCTAACCTATCACTTTTCAGTGAATACAAACAAGGTCTATGGTAACTTAGCCTTTTCTCCTCCTGCCATGTCCACTGATGAGGAAAGCAGACAAACCTGACCTCAGATTCTATAAACATTTATCACAGACTTGGGGGCAATACGTACAGCTCAATCACCCTTTTTTCTTCCAGCGTCTGCAGAAACCTCCTAGTCTCTCTTCTCAAACAGCCCCCAAAACCTGCTGCTCTACCAGGGAAGAAAGGTCTGGGAAAAGTTTGAGGACTAGAATTCCTTCCCAAGCCTCACTGCTAATCTTAGCAGGGTCTCAACTGGCACCTAAGGACTGGGCTGCCATCTGGTGCCCTCCCCTGCTTAGTGATAGGACTGACCGACCAACCTCTTTCACTCTACTTTCTCATAGTACAAGGCTATGATCATTTAATGAGTCTATATTAAGTTGATGCTTTCAGCACTATCTCGGGCACTTGGGGGTGAATCAGAGATGCTTAGAACATGGTTTCTTCTACAGGAAGCTTACAGTGTAGTTACAGAGAAAAATAATAGACACAAAGCCTACCTAATAAACAGACAGTATATAATTAATGAATTGTGGACTATACACAACCAAAAACCAAGACAGCACACAAAATGTGATCACTGTACCATGCCAAGAGATTAGCTATGTTATAGGAGTTCAACTCAGGGAGTGACCACTGAAAAAAATATTAACCATCATCTAATCTAACACTTTAATTTAAAGCCTTTGAAACCTAAAGGCTCAGAGAGTTTATGTAACTCCATGACCCAAGGCCCCAACCTCTGAATTTACATGGAAAGATAGGGAGACCAGCCCCCCTTCCCAAAAATAATTTTCTCTATAACTTATATCACCTTTCCCACCTGGATTTACCCTGAGAAATCTCAGAATAAGTTTGTGTCTTATTCTCCAGAGACTGGTAATGTGCTAATATGTCAGCAGATTTAGAAAACTCAAATTGCCGCTGGATTAGAAAAAAATCAGTTTACATTACAATCCTAAAGAAGGGCAATGTCATGAAATTTCAAGTTACCTAACAATTACACTCATCTCACATGCCAACAAGTTAATTGTGCAACCCAGGCCTCAACATTACATGAACTGAGAATTACCAGAAGTACAGACTGGGTTTTGAAGAGGCAGAGGAACTAGAAACCAAATTATCAATTTTTGCTGGATTATGGAGAAAGCAAGAAATTCCAGAAGAACATCTATTTCTGCATCATTGACTATACTAAAACTTTTGATTGTGGGTATTATAATTAAATGTGGCAAGTCCTCAAAGAGATCGGAGCACCCAATTATCTACCAGTATACAGGTCAAGAAGCAACAGTTAGAGCTGAACATGGAACAACCGATTGGTTAAAGATGGAAAAAGGAGTACAACAAGATTGTATGTTATCATCTTCTTTATTTTTCTTATATGCAGAGTACATCATTTAAAATGCCAGACTGGATGAATCAAAAGTCAGAATTAAGGTTTCCAGGAGAAATATCAACATTCTCAGGTATTCAGAGGATGCCACTCTGGAGATAAAAAGTGAAGAAGAATTAAGAAGTCTCCTGATGATGTTGACAAAGAAGGGTATAAAAGCTAACTTGAAATTTAACATCAAAAAAAAATAAAAAGATCTTATCAACTGGTCCCATCACTTCCTGGCAAATAGAGGAAGTAGAATTTGAAGCAGCATCAGATTTTATATTCTTGGAATGGTAAGTACCACCACAGTGATATTGTCTGCATATCTGAGATTGCTGATATTTTTCCTGGAAGCCTTAATTCTGATTTTTGATTCATTCTTTTAAATGATGTACTCTGTATGTAAGTTAAATAAGGTTGACAATATACAGCTTTGTTTTAATCTTTTTTTTTCCATTCTTTTTTGGGTTTGTTTGTTTTTTTTTTTTTTTTTGCAAGGCAATGGGCTTAAGTGGCTTGCCCAAGGCCATTAAGTAATTATTAAGTGTCTGAGGCCAGATTTGAACTCAGGAACTCCTGAATCCAGGGCCAGTGCTCAACCCACTGTGCCACCTAGCCGCTCCTCCTTTTTTCCATCTTTAACCAATCAGTTGTCCCATGTTCAGTTCTTTTTTTTTTTTAGGATTTTTTTACAAGGCAAATGGGTTTAAGTGGCTTGCACAAGGCCATACAGCTAGGTAATTATTAAGTGTCTGAGACCGGATTTGAACCCAGGTACTCCTGACTCCAGGGCTGGTGCTTTATCCACTGCACCACCTAGCTGCCCCCATGTTCAGTTCTAACTGTTGTTTCTTGATCCATATACAAGTTTCTCAGAACTTCAGCCATGAAATTAAAAAATGCATACTCCTTGGAAGGAAAGTTATGACAAATCTGGATAGCATTCTAAAGAGCAGAGGCATCACCTTAGAATTGGACTATAAGGAAAGCTGTGTCACAGAATCAATACTTTCAACTTGTGGTACTGAAGAAGACTTTTGAGAGTACCTTGGACAGCAAAGAGATCAAGTCAGTCAATATTTGATGAAATTAATTCAGACTTTTTTCCAGAAAGGTAAAGTACTGAAACTAAAGTTTAAATACTTTGGCTACATAATGAGAAGACAAGGAAGGACTCATTGGGAAAGACCATGATGATGATGAGAAAGATTGAAGGCAAAAAGAACAGAGGATGGTAAAGGATTAGTATCATGGAAAGAATTAACATGAACTCAGATGGGCTTGGGAGAAAGTAGATGATAAAAGACCTAGCATACATGGATGGGGCCTCAAAGAGTCAGACAGGATTGAATGACTGGGCAACAATTTGTTCTCCACATATGTAAGTATAAGCTGTCAAGTTAACAATGTATATATCACATGGAGAAGAATCTTTATTCTATTCCAAAGAAAATACAGAGCACAAAAAAAAATACAGAAATCCATCCACAAATGCAGATAACACACAAAGAACTTCAAATAGCTCCAAGCAATTAAAATATTTTTTCTTCCTTTCCCACTTCCCCAGGAGTTCTAATATCCTTTGGATACAAACTAGCACCCTAAAATTTGAACTATCCTTAGAAGGAAGCAAATTTGCTTGCACAAATAATACTCTGACACTCCAAGAGCCCTATTTTCCTTAATGATGCATACAGCCCCCCCCCCCCCAGATTCAAAATGCTATCCTGTGAATTAGACTTTTCTTAGAAGGGAACACCTTTGGAAAGTTTAAACAGACAAGTGCCTGCTTAAAAAGCAACTCAATTCCTTCCTATCAAGACAGAACTATCCAAATAATTCAGTAATACTAGTTTATAAAGTCTATGTTTTTTGCTTATCTACAAAAATGGCTTTAGTCCCTTGCCACTCTTTCAAATTTAAGGCCACCATACATATATCCACACATCTTCTCTCCCTAAGAAGCTGGCTTTCTAATAATCACTCCTCCTATTGAAAGACATATTTTTTGAAGTCTAAAACTCAGTGTTGCTAGAGAGGCAATCTTTAGGGTAGATACTATCCAGAAAATCTTCTTTCTCTTGCTGGAAGACCATCTTTCAAGATAAGATCCTGCCTTATAACTCCTTCCTCTGAAAGAAAGTTTTTATAACTTGGGATTATTCAAAAGGCAACAACTTCCAAAGAAGAACATTCAACACTCTTCAAGAATCTGAGATTTATTGAATTTTCACCAATTGGATTACATAGTTCCTTTTTCTATGGCTTTTACATGATTGAGAACATATATAACTCTATTTTTTTCCTTTGGGGCTGCATTCAGGCCCTCTTATACACCACCATTGTCCCACTGCTACTGTTTCTGGAACAGAGAGACAGCCATCTCTTGGGGCACTTAGACACATGGCTCCCTTATCCACATCTGGTTGAGAGCATGGGACTCTCATATGCCTTGATACAAGGCAGACATTTATGCTTGAGGAAAGGAATGGGAGAGGGAAGTCAGTGGAGAGCCTTTCCCTCCAGGACCCCTTCTCAAGGGACCCTAAGTCAATCCTATCTCTATTGAAAGGAAAAAAGACCAAGTTGAGGTAAAATTCAAAGGTCTAACACTCTCCTTTCATAGGAAAATGAAATAGGTTACCATTAGCAAGAGTCCAGGCAAACCAATTCATCCTCAGCACGAAGGGGTAGTTCTTCTCATATCTACCTCTTGGGATTCCCTCACCAATAAAAACTACCCTCCAGAAAGTGACAAGAGGTATAGCCATACCAAAAATCTCAAAAGTCTTAAACAACTTATACTCCTGATAAGAAAGAGGACCAGCAGGTTTTACTATCTATACTGCCTCTGCCTCCCAATATCCTCTAGGACTTACTGGTTTTCTCCCCCATGTCCTTGGCACTGTTAATTTAACAACTTAAGTACTCTTAAAGATTTCCGAACCGTGCCATCTACCTCACTATTAGACCCTTAAGATATCCAGGCCTTTACGTCTGCCTTGTCTTTGAACTCACTTTAGTAGCAAAATGGCGCAGTAGATAGATAGATCACCAAGTTTGGAGTCAAGAAGGCCTGAGTTTAAATCTTGTCTCATTCACTTACTGTGTGACCTTAGGAAGTCTTTCAGTTGCTATCTGCCTCATTTTGCCCAAGTGTAAAATGAGAATAATAACAGTAATAGCACCTATAATTCCAAGGTTGTTGTGAAGATCAAATGAGATAATTTTAAAGCACTTAGCACAGCGCCTGAGCAACGGCAAGCATTTAATAGTTTTCTTCCTTTCCCAGTTAGAGAATGAACTTTTTGAAATACAGAATTGTCTAGTGTTTTTTATTTTCAATTTGTATCCTCAACACTTAACACAAAGCCTAATATATTTTAGCAATATATATGCTTAACAATTTTTTTCATTATTCATTCACTCTAATCAGTCTACAGGATTAGAGTTAAGGATGCAAAAAAGATTAATAGACTGGACCAGGGGATCAGATCAGATGAGAGGCAAATTAGGATCAAAGACATAGACCTTGAAGGAATTTCAGTTCAACTCTTGCATTTTGCAGATGAATAAACTGAAATCCACAAAGATGAAGCTTCCTGCTGAGGTCACATAAATAGGATATGGTGAAGCCAAGATTCTGGCTCAGGTCTTTTCTCTCCAAATCTGGAATTCTTTCTGGTTTATCAGTCTGTGTCCAAAGGTCACTGCCTCCCTTAGGTGAGATAAATGTAAAGTTTCACACCTGGGCTTTAAAAACTGATTTTATAGGTACAGGTTACTAATAATAATAATAAGGCACTTTACGGTTTCCAAAGAGCTTTCCAAATAATGTATAAATATCCAACTATCCGGGAGATAAGTGATAAATCCTTATTTAACAGAAGAGAAATCTGAGGCAGACAAAAAGTTAAGTGACTTTTCTAGCACAGTTAAATGTCTGAGGTTGGATTCAGACTCAGGTATTCTTGACTTCAGGTTCAGAGTTATCTACTTCACTATCTAGCTTCCAGATTTTAAAAAGTGATCTCTACACTGCTTTTTGAGGGTCCCCAAAAGAAGCTTTGTCTGCCCACTTGGACTACTTTGCTTCTCTGAAAGTTTAGGACTATGAACTATGGATTAAGGACTATGTTTAGGTCACCTTTGTGATGATAGAGTTAGGGTAGGAAAATCTCCATGGTACCAGACCCAGCATTATGGGGAAGATATAATTAAACACTGTTCATATGAATTTTTAGTAAACTAGGAACTCAAGTTAAATTCAGAGTTAAACATGGCAGTCAAAAAAGGAAAAATTGAGATGTAGTGTTCAGGATACAAGAGGGGAGAGTCCTCCTGTGCTCTGCCCTGACCAGACCATATCTAGATTAGTATGTTGGTCTGGGTACCATATTTTAAAAATAATTTTAACAAGCTAGAGAGTCTCTTAAGGACAATGACTAGAGTGGTCAAGGGCATCAATGGCAGTCCATGTGAAGATCAGCTGAAGGAATTAGAAATATTTAGCCAAATATAGAAAAAAAGAATGATTCTTTTCAGATATTTAAAGCATAGT
The DNA here is from genome assembly GCF_037893015.1 of Macrotis lagotis. NCBI lineage: Eukaryota > Metazoa > Chordata > Mammalia > Peramelemorphia > Peramelidae > Macrotis > Macrotis lagotis. Next base: position 58,606,179 of record NC_133661.1, read on the forward strand.
CATGTGGAAGGATTAGTCTCATAAGCTTGAATCCAAAGGGCAGAACTGAAAGCAATGAAGCCAAAAATCATCAAAGGTTTAGGACTGTGCTAAGAATTAGGGATATAAAAGAAAAAGAAAGCAAAGAGTTGGCATTTTTAATGGAGAAGACTATATATGTAGGAGAGTTCCACCACAGGGCAGATGGAAAGGCCCAGAATTCTCAAGGGTACAACCAAAGGACAGATGGCAAGGTCATGGAGTTCATAGGATGAAATGAATGGAAGCTACAGAAAGGTATATCAAGGCTTGATATAAAGGATATAAAGACTAAAGCTCCAATCAACTTGCCTTAGGAGGTAGTGTGATTTCCTGACTTGACATCTTGAAGTGAAGATTGGATGATCACTTCTTGTAAAAGAGCATCTGTAGAAGCAAGAGAGAAGCTGCAAAGGAACATTTAACTTCCTCTAGCTGTTCCATACGGTAAAAGGTATTGAAGGAGACAATCTATGACGACTGCCAAGCAACATGGTTTGGCACATCACCCACATCTGAATAAGACTACAGTACTACAGGGAATTTTTGTCCTTTCTCAAAATCAAGAACATAGTGTTCAGTTGGACACAGTCAACGTGTTTACTATTAAGTAAATGAACACTGATATCACCAAAATGACACTGAAAAATACTCTTTGAATTATAGCAAAGTTCTGGTGTTTGGTGTCTGAATGTTATTGCATCTTCTTGTATTCCACTTTTATTCAACTATTTCAGATTTGTGTTGGCTTTCTCTGTAAGCCTGTTTTTCTTTAATTTTTCTCCTCACATTCTTCAATCCAATCAGACTGGCCTTCCTACTGTTCCTCACATACATTTGTCAGTCAGTCAATAAACATTTATTAAGAGTCAGCTATGTTCCAGACACTGTGCCAGTTTCACAAAGCCTCATATTCACACATATTATCTCCTATTCTGTCTCCTTTGACTGTGTTCTCTATCTGTAATTCTTTCCTTCCTTATAGCTTTTCCTGATCCTTCTCCATTACTACTGCCTTTTTGCTCCCTCCCAAAATATTTCTTATATCTATTTTGCATATTTATATATATGTACATATTGTTTCCCCCAGAAAAATGTAAGCTCCTTGAGGTCAGAAACTATTTTTTTATCTTTGTATTCCCATAATTTAGCACATTGTCTGATGAGTACCAAATAAAACTTTAGGGATTCATTGGATAATGTTGGTGGTAATATTTTTGGTTGAGTAGGAAGTGGACTAGATGATCTCTAAAGTCCTCACTCTGAGATTCTGTCAAAAGGATTTCTAGTAAACAGCATGATATGATGCGCCAAGAGAAACCTGGGAAGACTTATATGAATTGTTGCAGAGTGAAATAAGCAGCACCAGGAGAATAATGTATACATTAACAACACTGAAGTAAAAATCAAAAACTCTGGAAGACTTAACTCTGATCCAAGAAATGAACTCTCACAATTACAACATCATTAGCATTCTGACAGAGAAATGATAGACTGAGACATAATTTTCAGACACAATGTGCTGATTTATTGTACTTGACTATGTATATTTGTTACCAAGATTCCATTTCTCTTTTTTTCCCAGATGGAGAGGAGGAGTTGAAGAAGGAGAAGAGGAATAGGAATAGAGTTTCCAGAGAGACAGAGACAGAGAAGGAAAAAAGGGTCACTGAAGTAGTTTTTTTATATTCAGAAGAAAATAGAAGAAATGCCAAAAAGAAACACAAACAGGACATCCTTTACAATTAAATGTTGAATTTATTACATACTAAAAAAAAAGAAAGCAGTCTGTACATCATAGAGATCTGAAGTTTCAAGTAAGGTCATCTTTTTCTATTTTACCATACATATGGAAATGTAAATTTTGGTGGGTGTTTGTTGAGTTTAAAGTAAATGTATATACATATTTGCAAAAATTTGAACATACCTAATTTAATAATAATTTATGCTTACATATAAATATGTGTTTGTTAATAATTTATATATATATATGTGTGTGTGGGTGTGGGTGTGGGTGTGGGTGTGGGTGGGTGGGTGTGTGTGCATTTAAGTCATCCTTGAACTCAAGAAGACTGTGTGACTTTGGGCAATTCACAAAATCAAAGACCTTAGGTAATTATCTAATTTTCTCTGTTGCAGAGCAAGTGTCCATATTCATAGAGAGAGTCTTTTCATCAAGTCTTTCATAAATCAGTGAAGTCACTGGGAAGTCTTACTTCCCCAAAACAGGTTAATTTGTGTTGACCTTTTTCTCCCAAAAGAAGTAGTAGGTTATGAAAGCAAACCTCAAAGCCAATAGAACTAGGGTTCAAATTCTTATCCTCCATTCATAAAGTTTTGTTCCTTCCACCAGTATTAATAAGTTTTCTCACCCCCCATTTCCCTCTGTCCTCATTTCCTTGCCTTCCTCCTCTTCTACCAGCTCTGTTGGAGAAGATCAGGGAATGAGATGCTTAGAAAAAGGGAATTCTGATGAGGCAATGTCAGACAACGCAGGGAGGGATGAGAAAAAAGGTCTAGAGTAACCAAATTAAGGAGCTTTTCCTCAGTCACAGAAAGGTTGGGTTTGGCTTGAAGGAGCCAGGAAGTGGAAAAAAAACAGGAAGTAGAAGGATTAAGGGGCTAGAGGGTGAAAAGAGATATGAACAAAGAAACCACTAGCAGACAAAAAAAAAAAAGAAAAAGAAAAAAAAGAAAACACTAGCAGAGACAGTCAGTCACCCTGAGAGACTGATGGATATGCTCTGTGGACTCAGAGAGAGATGAAGTAAGACTAAGAAATGAAGACAATGAAAAAGAGACATAAAGAGAAAAGCTGAGAGAGGAAAAAAAAGAGATAAAGTCCTAATCACAACGGGAAATTAAAAAAAATATAAACAGGAATACACATAGAAGCACCTAACTCTCACCCAAATTAGTACAGTTCTCTCTGAATCCAAGCACTCTTTTCCTGGATGGTCCAGAAATGTCCACAAGAATATCCGATGGGGTAGCTAAAGTTAGAGTCAGGAGCACCTGAGTTCAAATTTGGACTCAAACACTTAATAATTACCTAGCTGTGCAACCTTGGGCAATCACTTGACCCCATTGCCCTACCAAAAAAAAAACCCTAAAACATATAACCTTATATATGTGAAGTGTGTAAAGCTGACACATACTATTGTAAGAGGTATACCTCTCTCTTCCTCTGTCCCTCTGTCTCTGTCTATCTGTGTCTATCTGTCTCTCTATGTCTCTCTCCCTGTCTCCCTTTGTCTGTCTGTCTATCTCTCTCTCTCTCCCTCTCTCTCTCTCTCTCTCTCCAAATGCAAATTCCTTTTCTCTGGAAGGAAGAATGAATAAACTAAACTAATGAAATTGTACTGCCAGGAACACAATTTCCACACCAGCAGAGAGACAACCCCAACCCCCACCCCCAGGCCAGCAAGTAGGCCTTGATTATTCTCCCTCCTTGCCCATCCTTCTCCCCAAACACAGACCTCAGCGTTTGGGGTTTTCCAGGAAAGCTGGTGAGGTTAGCTTAGGAACCTCTCCACATCCCCATTAGCTCAGGAAAGCATTAGTCTGTGGTCAGGCAGCCGCCTGCCCATTTCATCACTACTGCATCTGGCCCAAATTACCGTGATGAGGACTTATTTGTAAAACTGTTCACAATCCAGAAGCAAGCTGTTCTGTCCAAACCTTCCCGTCACCAATGTCTGTTGCTCATGAATTTTAATTCAGTCACCAGATGATAGATGGAGATAAAATGAGCAAAGGATATAAGAGAGTTGGGGGTTGGGTTTTTTTTTTTAATTTTAAGAGTGAGGGATTTGAAGCTCAGAATGGTTAAGTTACAGACCTAAAGTCACATAGTTATTAATGGTAATTCCATCCTAAGAGAATATTATCTTTTCCATTCTTCCTTTGCTTCTTTGGAAGGAGGGCTACAAACCCTTCCAGTGATAAGACCATGGCTCAGGAACATTCAGCATGCATCTCTCACTGAAAAGGGACTTGATTTCATGGTAATGTAAAATAAAGGGATTTGGGCCTCAAAGAATCTAAATTTATAATCTTGTGATATTAGCAATTCAAAGACATAAGACCCTGATCTTAGTCTTTCTAAGTAATGAACTATGATCTTTTTCTTTTTTTTTTAGGTTTTTGCAAGGGAAATGGGGTTAAGTGGCTTGCCCAAGGCCACACAGCTAGGTAATTATTAAGTGTCTGAGACCAGATTTGAACCCAGGTACTCCTGACTCCAAGGCCAGTGTTTATCCACTACACCACCTAGCCACCCCTGAACTATGATCTTAACCTTTTGGGTCTCACTTTGCTCCTCTACAAGGTGAGAGGGTTGGATTTTTCAAGGTTCACTTCACTTCTCAGTCTATGTATTAGCCATCAATATATCTCAGAGTGAACTCATTGTGTAGATCAAATGAGATCTAAGCCATCATTGTCTTTGAAAGTCACTTGGTAGAAAAGAAAGGATGTTGGACCCCAAGTTAAAGGATCCAGAATTGAATCCAGACTCTGACAAAAACCTCTTTAACCTTGGGTGAGTGAGTTACTTAACTCGGACCTCCATTTTCTCATCCGTAAAATGAAAGGGTCAGACCTCCAAGGTTCTTTTTTCAGTTGGAATTCCATTGTCTTAAAAACTAAGATCTGGATTCAATTCTAGGTCAAGAAGTTCATCAGTCAAATAGAAGTCTGAGGTCCTCCCAGTTCTGAGATTCTGTGGTTGGCTTGGTCTGTGGGATGGCAGAAATACTTCCAGAAAAACTGATGAGTAGAAGCCATGGAAATAGATTTACTTTTATATACAAATACTAAATTTAAAGAGAATAGGCATTTTTCATCCACTTTGCTTTTTCTTTTGGTTGGACAGTTCAGTTAAAGTCTTTCAAAGAATCATGTCAAGCCAAAATGACCTCTGTGATCCCTTCCAGCTCTAAATCAATAGTCCTATGATCTTATTGTAATAACCAGTCATAGCTTTGAGAGGCAGAATGGTCTTAGGATTGGGAGAAAATAAGACAAGACAGTACTGTCCCTGGAGTCAAGAGGACCTGAGTTCAAATCTGACCTCAGACACTTAATAATTACCTAGCTGTGTGGCCTTGGGCAAGTCACTTAACCCCATTACCTTAACTAACTAAAAATTTCAAAAAATACATTAAAAAAAAGAAAGGAAGCCATGAGGAAAACAAGAAAAGGAAGCCAAGACAAAGGGTGGCTTTGCACTGTGGAAGATCTGGATTTCACCTGACCCATGCCACTCGAGGTCACTAACTTGGAATCCTGAGTTCCAGCATATTTCATAGATGGGATGTTTAGTTTACAGAAGAATCATAATGCCAATTAAAGCAGTCATGGCTCCATCCTAGAACTGAAGCACAAGGAGAAATTTCCTATTAATTATAGTTGCCCAAAAATGGAGTAGATAATCTTGAAACCTCCAGTTTCACTGTCTATCCCTATGCTTGGAACATCCCCCCTCCATTCCAACCACTGACTTCCTTGGCTCCCTTTATGTCCCAATTAAAATCCCATCTTTTACTGGAAGTCTTCTCCAAACCTCTTCATTCTAATGCCTTCCCTCTAGGAATAATTTCTAATTTATCCTATATATAGCTTAGTTTTATGTTGCCTCTCCCACTGAAGGTTTCTTTTGCCTCTTTTAATAATACCACTTCAATGTCTGGCACATGATTGCTGTCCAGTTGTTTCAGTTGTGCCCGACTCTCATGAGCCCATTTTTTGTGAGGGTTTTGTTACAGAGGTACAGAAGGGGTTTGTTGGAGTCCTTCTCCACTTCATTTTACAGATGAAAGAACTGAAGAAAATAGGGACAATTGACTTACCCAGGGTCACACAACAAGTAAGTGTCTGAGGTGATTTGAACTCAGGAAGATGAGTCTTCCTGATTCCAAACCCAGTACTCTATCCACTTCACCCTTTAGGTGCTTAATAAATATTTGTTTACTGATTGTACAACTGCAAACTACAAGCAAAAACCAAATGACCATTTCTAAATGTTGTAGATGAATTCAGTCAGTCAATAAATATTTTTAAACACCTACAGTTTGCCAGGCAGTCTACTAAGGACAGGGATTACAAAGAAAAGTATGACAGTCCCTGCTCCCAAGGGGCTCACATCTAAATGAGGGAACAATATACAAAGAGCTATGAACAAACAACATATAAACAGGGTAAATCAGAGAGAATCAACAGAAGGAAAGCCCTCGAATGGAGATTGAGAAAGGCTTCCTAGAGACGACGGGCTGGGATTTGAAGGAAGCCATAGAAGTCAGAGGAGGAGATAAGAAAAGAAAGCATCTCATGCACGGAGGTAACTAGAGATAATGTCCAGTCTTTTAGTTATATTTGCCTCCCATTCACTGAAAAGAAAAAGGAAGGAGAACAGAATTAGCAAAAAACTAGTGAATACATGACTAAGCAACAAACATTGTACCTATTCAGGATTGCTTTCATCCCTGGCTCACTTCTACTCAGTGTAGCCAAAGCTGCATAGGGCTTGCTCATCTCAGATAGGTTTATTTAGAAAGGGAAGTCACTCCTTTTATTTACCCCTGAATACTAAAGGTTGTATGCAGAGAAGGAAAGCTGTTCATGGATGGTCTGTGGTCTTGGCCATCACTGGCTACAATCACCCTCTATGTGCTGTGGCAGACCCATAATCTGAGGGAAAGGATGTCACCATTATTACTGCTTTCATTTCATATCACAGATAGTTCAGCTCCTTGTGAGCATAAATTCTGTCTCTTATCCTTGATTCCTAAAAGGATTAAATCATTTGAGTAAGAGAGAAGCAGCATGGTATGGTGGCTAGAACCAGCCTTAAGACCTGGGTTCAAGTCCTGCCTCTGTCACTGACTTTGTGACCTCAAGCAAATCTCATAATCTCAGTATTCCAGACAATTTTCAAAAACTATAAGATGATATTGAATTTCCTTATTGTAAATTTATCATACCATTAAAATCACAGGTCCTATATCATTCTGTCTCATTTGGGTAAATATGACTTCTGAAAATCAGACTCACAAAGGTAAGTATTTGATGAGAGGTAGTCTTGCATAGTAAATAGGACCATGGTCTTCAAGTCAGAAAGATCTGAGTCATGGGGCGGCTAGGTGGTGCAGTGGATAAAGCACCGGTCCTGGATTCAAATCCAGTCTCAGACACTTAATAATTACCTAGCTGTGTGGCCTTGGGCAAACCACTTAACCCCATTGCCTAGCAAAAATCTTAAAAAAAAAAAGATCTGAGTCCACCTGCTTCAAACATTTAGTAGCTGTATAAGTCATATCATCTGTATAATGAATGAGTTGAACTTGATGGTTTATACCAATTATAAATCTATGATTTCATGATCAGTGCTGCTCATTGACTATGAGACCTTGGGTGAGTTCCTTAATCTCAGAGTCTGTTTTCTCATCTCTGAAGTAGAGGTAATATTACATCTAATATCAATCTCAGAAGGATCAAATGAAATCCTGTATATAAAATATTCTATTACCACAGTAGGACATAAATGAAAGTTATTTTTCATTAAATCAACAAACATATTTATTTAAACTCTGGGACTACAAATACTTGCAACAACAAATGTTCATGATTGTAAGGAATTCCATTTTCTTGCTTTCTAAGTGGATGGGGGAGAGGAGAGAAAGAGAATTTAGAATTGAAAATAAAAAAATTGAGTTTTAAAAATATAGATATCAAAAAGTATGGCATTTGAAAATAAAATACAATTTTAAAAAATATTTCCAAAAATAAAGATAGTCTCTGCTTTCAAGGAGTTTGCATTCTCATGGAAGATGATATACAAAAGGAAACTGAAAATGGGGAGGGCAGGCAAGTATCTTCCTGAGATCCACACTCCCAAGCAGCCCCTGACAATTTCTACCCCAGTCACGACTGGGACGTGATGGGAGGTTAATGGTCATGGTCTCTATCTCAAGTAAGGCCCTATGCTGGTGCTTTCTATTGCGGCAGCCTGTTTAGTGCGGCATATTCAACATAAAACCATGAGGGGAGTAATGGCAAGGCATCTGGGAGCCCATATGGTCACTGCCAAGATTGGTTATTTTTATCTTTATTTAGTTCCAACAAAATATGCAGCATGACTCAGTACAACAAATAAGCAAACATACCTTCTGTAGACAGAATAAACAACGAGTCTCACAGATATGTGCTTTGCTGTTTTTCAAATGTATGTGGATGCTGTTATGATTAACAAAAAGATAATAATAGCATTTGTATGACACTTTAAGGTTTTCAAAGCATTTTATATGATCTCATTTGATCTTCACAACTGCTTTGGGAGGGAGGTCTTATTTTTATCAGTATTTTATGAATGGAGAAACTGAGGCACAGAGAAGTAAGGGACCTGCCTAAGACCTTCCTAAGTCCAAATGCAGCATCTTATCCACTATTTTGCCTAACTGCCAATACAAGTGAATTCATAGGAATTTACTGTCATCATTCTTTTTTTTTTTCTCAGTCAGTGGATTAAGGACAATTCTGCTGTGGTAAATCCAAGTCTTGTTTCAATATTTAAAAAGGGTGCTGCACCCTCAAAAACCTTGGGAACTAGCTGTGCCTTTACTTTACTTTTTCTGAGATCTGAAATCTCAGTTTTTTCACTTATGATACAAGCACTTTCGGAACAACTAACTCTAAAATGCTTTTCAGTTCTCCCATTCTGTAATGTTATGCAAAATCAATGATTTCTTCACTTTAAAAAATCCCTAAGGGGATTCCTATAGATTACAACGCAGGAGATAAATCCTAAGGAATTTCACAATGTACAGAAAGGTTGTCACTCATCTAGGATCACAAAAATAGTAATTTTCAGAGATGAAATTTGAACCCAGGCCTTTTAACTCTCTTATATTGTCTGGGCTAGCATTGTCATTTCTCTCATTGGTGTTTATAGCTCCAGCACTTAACATTGTGCCTGTCATATAATAAATAATTAATATTTGTTGACTTGAGATGACATGACCCTGCCTCTATGATTCTATAATAATCTCCCCTAAATTCAGTAAACAGAGGCTTTCAAGCCTTTCCTTTGGGTCAAGGGTAGGTTTTTTCCTTTTAGTTTTGTGTTCCCAGTGCCTAGCATAATGTTACGTATGTAGGTAGGTATTATTGTGGTTCTAAACCTGCAATTTCATTGAAGTAAAGAATATGCCATGAAGAAATTCCTGTACCCATATAGGTCAGCAACGATTCTGCAACCTATCTTAAGTTTTTGGGGTCATGAGAGGTTGTGACTTGACCAAGGTCCCATGTGAGAGATGGTTCCTCCAGTCACCTACCAAGATACTTCTCACTTTACATATGGTAAGTGCCCAACAAATGATTGTTGGGTTGGTATAGATTGGTTATCTCCAAACAATGATTAGCTCTGAGTCAGGAAATAAGGGTGGAATAGTTTTAAGATGGAGAAGGGCAAGAAAGAACACATCTTCTTAATCAATTCCAAAGACTTGGTGTGTATGGAAAACTTCTGGGGAATTTGCTCCATCTTTCATTCTGTAATTGATACAATTTAAGAATACATCTGGGGAAGCTTTTGTGCCTGCAATGAGTAAGGCTAAAAGGAACATATTTCAGGGTTGCCTTGGCAACCAGAATAGTGGGAAACTCTGATGAAAAGCTGTTGTTTTAAAACTCTGAATGCTAAGGGGCCTCAAGGAGATAATTTACAGATAGGTGAATCCCGAATAGTGTGATACTCTCATCAGGAAACCAGTTGCAGGCTCAGTTGCAGTAAGAAGAAGTACTCCTGAGTAAACAATCCATTTGATGGGTATTTAGCCTAATATGAGAGATACTCAGATACTGAAATGTAGCTCTGACATCATTGTTTTGAAAATTCCCTCCAGAGTTATCACTACAGTCCATCCCTGCCTCTGCCATGTAACCCTTGTTCGTATCCTTCTATAAGTTCCATGTATTGAGTGGACAGGAAATATACCCAAAATATTAGAGGTGTGCCTACCTTGTCTTCTTCTGATGTTGCCAGAGAACAATTGAAGCACTCTGGTTACCTCACTGTTATCCCTTTCCCTCACTATATCCTCTCTTCTTAACATTTTCAGAATGCCATCTGCTTCTATTCCTTATTGGTTCCTACCATAGGACTTTCTATTACCCTTGAGGTGATATCCATTTTTAATTCTTAGGAGTATATGCTATTCAATATTTCAGTGCCATAAAATAATATCACTGGAATTCTAGTTATAAAAAAATATGAACTTTTGTTTTCATGGGAAGCATAGCATCACTACCAAAGTTTTCTAACTTTTCAAAGGTAATCCAGATAGCTTCAAGTTCACTTTGTTGCCCAACTATGTCAAGTTTCAGAGATACAGAGAGAGACAGAGGAAGAGGAAGAGGAGAGAGGGAGAGGGAGGGAGGGATGGTCTTTTATACTTATCAGTAATGCAATACAAGATGAAAAGATATACATTGAAATAATCGTTGATGTCATATTCATCTCTATTTCTTTAGAGACTGTTGCATTTGGAGGAAGGAAAGGTAGAACCATTTTGTATTTTACCTTGTTTCATGGATCACCATGGCCAAAAATATCAACACCAAATAACCAGTCAACCGGTGATGAACCTCTTAGGACATAGTTGGACTGACCTTCAGCAAAGTAGACTCAGTCTGTCATCAGAATCATATTCAGAATCTTTCTGATTTGTTTAGACCTACCAAAGTTTGTACTCAGTTGATATCACCTTTGAGAACCCAGGGTCACCTCTATACTATGATGTGACACCAAAGTAGAACTTCACGGAAAGAGGATATTTTAAAAATAAGAATTCTTACAGGATTCTTGCCTATTGTTTCTCCATTTTTTCTTTTAAAAAAATCTTATTCTGAACTTCAACAATTAAAAAAATACATTTCTATACACATAGCAAAATACAAATAGGAAATACAAACCTGCCAGCTAAGTAGGGCAGGTGACTTGGGTGCTGGATCTGAAAAAACCCAAGTTCTCTGTCTGCCTCAGATAAAGATGGACTGGCTGTGTGACCTAGGACAAATTATTTGACTTCTATTTGCTTCAATTTACTCAACTGAAAATGGAGATAACAATAACACCTACATCTTAGAGTTTCTGCAAGGATCAAGTGAGATAATATTTTTAGTGTTTAGCACAGTACCTGTCCCATAAGAGGTGCTACATAAATTCATGGTGGTGATAGTAGAAGTAGTAATAAAAGAAGCAGTAGGTGTAGTACTAATAGTAGCAGCAGTAAGTAGTAGTTACAACAGCAGTGAAGTGGTAGTAAAAGGAGCCGTAGTATAAAGTAGCATCCCCACTAGTAGTAAAGTAATAGAAGGTGCATTCTTAAGTTGTATCAATTACAGAATGAAAGCTAGCAAATTCCCCAGAAGTTTTCCATACACACCAAGTCTTTGGAATTGATTAGGAAGTTGTGATTTTTCCTGTCCCTCCCCATCTTAACTATACTCCCCTTATTTCCTGACTCAGAGCTAATCATTGTTTGGAGATAACCAATCTATACCCACCCAACAATCACTTGTTGGGCACTTACCATATGTAAGGTGAGAAGTGTCTTGGTAGGTGGCTGGAGGAGCCATCTCTCAGACATTAGTAGCTATGTGACCTTGGTCTCTCATTACCCAAACAGTTTAGATTATAGCAGTAGTAGAAGAAAAAGTAGCAGCAGCAGCAGAAGAAGAAATAGTACAAGTAGAAGCTGGTTTGGTTTGGTTCCTGTCCTTTGTGGTTTGAAGAAAACCAAAATGACATCACTATGTTTGAGAAAAATTATAGTGTGTCCAACTGTGCCTGATCAGACCAATAAGAGCTCAAAATGCTCCTCCACAGGTTGGGCACAAATAGTCCATGTGAACACCTGGGGTGTATACTCTAAATTGACATATCTCACCTTTCCTTTGAGCTGCTTCAATTCTGCCTCACTCATAGAACACAGCCTTCTTCACCCTCATGGTAAAGGCACACCATGCTGGGCAGTCCTGGGCCAGTGTCTCCCATGCTATACAATCAGTTCTAAAGTTCTTAAGAGAAAACTTCAGGCCATCTCAGTATTGCTTCTTCTGATCCCCTTGGGAGCACTTGCACTGGGTGAGTTCTCCATAAATTAGCTTTTTTTGGCAAGAAACGTCGGCATTCAAACAATGTGTCCAGTTCATCATGGTTGCTCTCTCTATAGCATTGTTGGAATGCTAGGCAGTTGAGCTAGAGAAAGGACCTCAGTGTCTTGATATCTTCTGCCAGGTGATCTTCAGAATCTTCCAAAGACAATTTAAATGGAAGTGATTCAGTTTTCTGACATGGCACTGGTAGACCATCCAGGTTTCACAGGCATATAGCTATGAGGTCAGCACAACAGCTCTGGAGACTTTCAGTTTGTTAGTATGATATCTCTTCTCTCCTACTTTTGTTCAGTCTCTCAAATACTGAGCTTTCTCTGACAATGCAAGTGTCAAATCTCATTATTAGTGTGAACCTACTTGGGAAGTACACTGCCAATTTCACAGTACTCAGAACCTTCCATTTGTAGTAATCAATGGTTCCACATATGGATGGTGTGGTACTGGCTGATGGAGCACCCATGTTTTCTTGGGGCTAATTATTAGACCAAAATGAGCGCAAGCAACAGAGAATCAATCCATTCTTTGTTGCAGCTCAACTTCAGAGGCTGCATGGACGACACCATCATCAGCAAACAGAAGATCATGCCCCAACACTCCTTCCACTTTGGTCTTGGCTTGTAGCCTTTTTAAGTAAAGAATTTTCCATCATTGCGGTAGCTGACCTTGAGGCCATATTTATCCTCAGTGAAAATGTTTAATAACATGGCTGAGAACATCATGCTAAAAAGCATGGGAGAAAGGCCACATCCTTGTTTCACTCTGTTGGTAACCCGGAAATCTCAATGTCCACTTTCCAGAACCTGGACATGCATGCTGTAATGAAATTGACCTCCAATACTGATGAACTTCTCCAGGCAACCAAATTTTGACATAATTTTCCAAAAACCCTCAAGACTGGCAGTATCAAAGGTCCTGGTCAGATCTCCAAATGTTATATACAGACCTCTGTTCTACTCCTGGCATTTTTTCCTGGAGTTGACAGGCAGCAAATACCATATGGACTGTTTCTTGACCCTTTCTGGATCTCAGGGGAGGGGACCATCTTCCAGGTGAAGGATCAGCCTATTGAGGAGAATTCTGTCAAGAATCTTGACAGCAAGGACTAAGAGAGAAACACCCCTGTGATTGTCATAGGACAATCTATTCCCTTTACCTTTATAGAAATAGACAATGGAGGCATCCTTGAATTCTTGGAGGATAACCTTTAGCAGCAGAAGCTTAAGAGTAGGTCTAGTAGTAACAGCAGCAATGGTAGTAGTAGTAGCAGCAGCAGCAGCAGCAGCAGCAGCAACAGCATTAGTAGTAAAATAATATCAGTAGTAACAGCAAAAGTCATATTTTAGTAGAAATATAAGTAGCAGTAGTAGCAGTAGCAGCAGCAGCAGCAGCAGCAGCAGCAGTAGTAGTAGTAGTTGTAGAAAAGTAATATAGAAACAACAATATTAGTACTGTGGCAGTGATAGCAGCAATAATAAAGACATAGAAGCAGAATAGTAATGAGAGTAGTAACAGTAGAAGCAATAGCAGCAAATATAGTAGTAAAGTATATCATATATGGGAGGGAAGAGGGGAAAAGACATGGAGAAATTTAGGCAATGGAAAAATTCAATAAAAGGAATTTTAAAGTATATATTAATTTCTACTCCTTACTTTCAAAACTATGCTATCTGTGCACACTTCTAAATTCTCTTCTGTTTTCTTCTGAATTTTTTAAAAAAATACTCAATGGTACTCTTTTTTCTGGTATGATTATTGCTAATCATCTCTCCCTCCCTACTTCTTACCAATTAAAAAACAAAAGGAAAAAAATAACAAATATTTAAAGTCAAGCAAAATGAATGCACACAGTGATCATGTGCAACCAAGTCTCTGCACCTTGGATTCATCACCTCTTTGTTAGGAGACATGTGAGATGCTCCATCATAGATTCTCTAAATACATGGTTAATAATTGTATTAAACAGAGTTCTAAAGTCTTTCAAAGTTGTTTTTCTTTACCATGTTGCTGTCTGTATAAATGGCTCTCTTGATTCTACATATTTCAATTTGCATCAGTTCCTACTACTCAAATTCTCTGAAATTATCTCCTTTGTCTTTCTTATGGTACAGTAATATTCCATTACATTCATTTAGCTAACATACTCAAGTGATGGGCATCTGATCTTTGGGTAATAATTCTCTGCTTTTCTTTCTCTTTAATCACTCTCCTGCCTATTTGCAAAGTCCCAGAAAATACTAGATTTACATTCAGAGGATACAGGCACAAATGTCAACCTATTTGATATACAAACTGAATGACCTTAGAGAGACCTAGAACTGTCCCAAAGGCAATGACACCCCTTAGGAGGTCATTCAGTTTCTCTTCCTTAGAGACCTTCAAACAAAATGAGGATGAGTGCTCGAGTCTGAAGCAATATGAAACTGTTTCATTTCTATGAACCTTAGTTTTCCCCTCTGTAAAATGGAAGAATTGAAACCCCATTCTCTCATTCTAAATTCCATGACTCTATTGCAAGGACAGCTAAGGGTTTCAAGCATCTTCAGATCCTTCCCAGGACTCTCTACATCAAGGATAGCCAAGAGAACATTCTGCCAGTTGACTGCAAGCCATAATCACTTTGAGATAAAAACTTCTTTTTCCATTCCCAAGTGGTTAGGATGACCTTGTGGTTTTCTTCATTGGAATATTTTGTGACTTTTAAGGCATAGGAATTGAGACTGTGATTTCATTGGTTTAGAAAATTCCCACATAAAGAGACTCCTACATCAATCCTGTCACTATCCACTAGACCCTCTTCCCCCCAGCAATGGGTCTGCCTGACTGTAAACCCCTCAACTTCTTAGGAGGGCTCTCTTCCCATAACAGCTCATGCTTCCAGGTTTGTAACTGACTTAAATCTATTTTGACTTAAAACAATTTTTCCCAATGTATACCCTGAACACATTTTGTGAAGATTTTCCTGGGTTCTAAAACTATGGTCAAAGTAAAAAATGGGGGGAGGCTAGATGGCAGAGTAGATAAAGCACTGGCCTTGGAGTCAGGAGTACCTGGGTTCAAATCCAATCTCAGACACTTAATGAAGATCTAGCTGTGTGGCCTTGGGCAAGCCACTTAACTCCATTTGCCTTGCAAAAAACAAAAAAACAAACAAACAAACATAGTCAAAAATGACCTCCAGGAAGAATTACTCTTTCTACACCTTGGACTAATTCTCAGCAAGATTGTGACAAGCCCCAGATTTGCTGTGCCATAGAAATGTACAAGTGTCAAATTTGGAAAGAGCAGGAGTGGAAGGTCTTTGGATTTTTAAAGTTAAAAGTTTAATGAGACCTGATAATTCCTGTCACTGTAAAGGAAGCAAAATGTACTTTTGTCCTAGGTCAGCAGAATTTTTTTGGGGGGGGGGGATGGGAGGAATTGGGTAGGGAAGTAAAAAAGAGTGGAAATAAAGTCAATTAATTTTAGCTCATTAACTCCTCATGTTCAATTACAAACTTTCTTCAGCTCAGAGCACTCAGCCTCCATAGACCATGACCTGGCACTGAAAGTGATCCAGAGGGAAAAGAAAAAGAATTTATGTGGCAGGGTAGGGCTCCCAGAAGGCTCCATTAAACCTCAGGAAGTTCAAGATAGAGACAGCAGGGGTCCGGTTGGGATGTCACAGGTGGGGTGACTAAGAGCCCAGAAGACCTGAGAGGAAGGAGGCCACAGGGAAGAATCATCTGAAACTCTACCCAGAAAGTAGAAATAATAAGCAATCAATCATTCACTCACCCAAATCAACTTATTCATTGAGCATCTACCATGCATTTAACCATCTGTTAGTCTGGCAAGGATGCAAAATTGAATAAGATATCAGATCCTTCTGACTCCAGATTTGTGTTTTTCCCACCACACTGCCTTTCTGTTGTTTAAAACTAGAAGGGCAATTGGAACATAAAAGGAAGAGGAGGGTTGAAGAAGAGAAAGAAGTCTTATCTGGCCCTCTATTAATGCACTTGGTTAACTGCTCTGCCAACTGTATGCACTGAGAACTACCTGTGGCCTGAGAGGTTAGGTATTTCCCTGAGACCACAGAATCATCATGTGTCAAAGGTGAGACTTGAACCCAGTACCTATTAAACTCTCCATCCACTATACACCGCTGCCTCTCAGATGAGAGATAAAAAAAAGTTCAGTGAGTGCTTCCAATAACAAGTTCCTTGGTTATTTCAGAGGAGGGAGAGACATAAAACTTACAAGCATTACAATAATCATTGACTAAATACCTAGCAGATAAAAAACACTCTGCTAAATTGGGGAGGGGGGGTGTTAAAATTAAACAAGATGAGACCTTGCCCTCAAGTTTATAATATCTCAATTTTGTAATTACTCCTATATACAAATGTTAACTGACAGAGAGGTTAAAAAAGAGGGGAGACCTGAGAAAAAAATTGGTTTGGAATAAGCCCTGAAGGAAGTCAAATCTGGAGCAAAAATATATTAAAGGAAGCGCAGCCAAGATGGCAGAAGGGAGGCAGGAAATCTCAGAAGCCCCCCCCCCCCAAGACCACTCCAAATGCCTTCAAATGCCTTTAAATAATGAAACCAAATTCTAGAGTGGCAGAACCCACAGAAAGACTGAGTGAGATAATTTTCTGACCCAAGACAACTTGGAAGATCCTCAGGAAAGATCTGTTACACCAAGGTTGGAAAGGGCAGCAGTGAAACCTAGTCAGCACTCCAGAGCAAATCAACTCCAGCCATCCAGGAACAGCTCAAGGGGTGCCTGGATCCCTAGAGGCACCTGGGTCTGTGGCAGGGGTGGTGGTTTCCATACCTCTCAGTCCAAGTATTACCAAGGACAACTTGGAAGGTCTACAGGGAAACTCTGATGCACAAGAGTGAAGGCCAAGCCAAGGTCAGTGCAAGCCTCAGCACAGCCCCAGCCCAGCAACCAGAAGCAGGTCTGTGGAACCACTTGATAGCTGCTTCCAGAGAGCTGAATCCATGGATGGTAAGGAGGATCAGGGGAGACTGAAGAGGTCTCTCTGGTATTTCTGAGGCAAGACTATTGCTTTGCCCATACTCAGATCCCAGTCTCAGAAAGGGGAGTTTTTCCTGTTATAGCAGAGCAGGGATCCTCCTCATAATTCCAGGGCAGAAGGGAGTGCCTGTGGTCAACCACAGACCAGAAAACAGGCTTGAAGAGTGATCAGAGTCTCTCAAAAAGTCCTGGGGGAGGGGGCTGAAAACAGTGCAGAAACTATGAAAAGCTTGGGACAGTGTGCCCTCCACAGCAGAGCTCCACATTATCAAAGAGTTAAAATCAAGTCATATGTTGGAGAAATGAATAAACAACAGGAAAAAAAGAACCTGATCTTAGACAATTACTTTGGCCCTATGGAGGATCAAAATATATACTCAGTAGATAACAAAGTCAAAGATTTTGTTTCCAAAATCTCCAAGAAAAATAAGAATTTGTCTCAGGCTGCGAAAGAGCTCCAAAAGAGTTTGAAAATCAAATGAGGGAGGTAGAGGAAAAATTGTGGAGAGAAATGAGAGCACTGCAGGAAAATCATGAAAACCCAGTCAGCAGATTGTTGAAGGAGATACAAAAAATACTGTAGAAAATAACATCTTAAAAAATCAATTTAGGTCAAATGGAAAAAATCAGTCCAAAAAATCAATGAGGAAAAGAATTAAAAAGCAGAACTGGCCAGATGGAAAAGGAGATGAGAAAGCTCTCTGAAGAAAATAATTCCTTCAAATGTAGAATGGAGCCGAGGGAAGTTGGTGACTTTGTGCAAAATCAAGTAACAATAAAACAAAACCAAAAGAATAACAAAAAAACTAGAAGAAAATGTGAAATATCTCATTGGAAAAACAATTAACCTAGAAAACAGATCCAGAAAAGGCAATTTAAAAATTATTGGGCAACCAGAAAGTCATGATCAGGAAAAGAGACTTGACTTCATTTTTTAAGAAATTCTTCAGAAAAATTACCCTGATATCCTAGAAGCTGAGGGGAAAATAGAAATTGAGAGAATTCATCAATCACCTCCTAAAAGAGATTCCAAAATAAAAACTTCCAGGAATATTATAGTCAAATTCCAGAATTTCCAAGACAAGAAGAAAATATTACAAACAGTCATAAAGTAGCAATCCAAATATCAGGATTACATAGGATTTAGCAACATCTTATAGGACTTGGAAAATATTATTCCAGAAGGCAAAAGAGCTTGAATTACAATCAAGAATCAATCACCCAGCAAAGCTGAACATCAACTTTCGAAAGAAAAGATGGATATTCAATGAAATAGGGGACTTTCAAACTTTCCTATTGAAATGACCAGAGTTCAACACAAAGTTTGATCTTCAAGTACAGGACTCATGTGAAGCATAGAGAGGATGGAAAGGGAAAATTATAAGGGATTTAATGATGCTGAACTGCTTATATTCCTGCATGAAAAGATGATACTGATAATTCATATGAACTTTCTCATTTATTAGGGCAGTTAGAAGGAGCATACACACACACACACACACATAGACAAGTCACAGGAGCATGCTGAGTATGAAGATATATTATAAAGATGGAGTTAATGGGTGAGAAAGCAATGTACTGGGAGAAAGGGAAAGGAGAGGTATAATGGGCTGTCATTTGTCTGGAAAAAAGGCAAGAAAAAGCTTTTTCAATGAAGCAGAAGGGGGGGGAAGGGGGGCGGGGAATGGGTGAGCCTTCAATCTCACCAAAAGTGATTCAAAGAGGTATAGAAATCTATCTTACCCTAGAGAAAATAGGAGAGGAAAGGGAAGGGGGAAAGGGGAAAGTAGAACAAGGAGTGTGTAGCTGATAGAAGAGAGGGAAGATCATGGGAGAGGGTAGGCAGATATAACCCACTTTTGAAGAGGGACAGGGTGAAAGGAGAGAGAGAATAGAATAAATGATAGTGGGGAGGAATAGGATGGGGAAAAATATGACTAGTAATTTCTCTGTTGGTCTTAGAAATAAAGAATGCGATCTGTTCCAAAGACAGAGTTGATGGTATCTGAATATAGACTGAAGCACACTTTTTTTTCTCTCTCATTTTATTTTTCTTGAGGTTTTTTCTATTTTGTGTGGGGGAGAGGGGATTATGTTTACCTTTACAACAAGACTATTATTATAGCAATGTGGGGAAAATAATAAATAAACATACTCCCAAAAATGATATATTAAAGAATGGGTTAAAGTATTATTTTTAGTGATCAGCAAGTCCATCTCTTCGGATCAGAGGACAGACAACAAAGGCATAAGCAGACAGGATATTAGACCTGTAGCCAGGAAGACTTGGGTTTAAAAATCTGATTCTGAAACTGATTTTGATAACTGTGTGACCCTGGGAAGTCATTATCCTCTCTGAACCTCATTAACATTTAACATCTGTTAAATGGGAGGGTTGATTAGATGATCTCTAAGGAAATGTTCATTGCTAAATCTATAATTTCATGATCTCAAACTTCAAAGTCATATATGAAGCCAGAGAATTGTTGTAAGTAGAAATAATTGTGAGGGACTGGTTGGTGGCCAAAGCAGAAAAGGGAAGGTTTGGAATAATCAATGTGGAAAATGAGAAATGGAGTAGAGCATGTAGCAACAGGGGCCCAGCTAGGGTTAAGGATGATGAATCTGCCATGGGTGAAATCAGCTCAATTTCTTGACCTTAATCAAGAACACTCAACAGCTCTGAAGTAGGTGTGACTTGGGGAGGCTTCACAGAAGAATCCAACCAGTCAATAAATACTTAAGATAATAGGTCTTTGATAGCATCACATTTTAGCTCCTGCCAGGGGAGGCTTAAGGAAACAGGTATGAGATAGAGATACTATGACAGAATAAAAAAGGAAAGGAAAGGTATAATCATGGCATCCACTTCCCCATGAGTCCTAGAAAGAATAAAACTGAGAGGGGGAAAAGGGGAGGGAGGAATGGAGAAAGGGAAGGGGAGTGGGGGGGGGGAGGGCAATAACAAAAGGAAGGGAAGGGAAAAGGGGAAAAGGGAAAGGGGAAAGAAAGCGGAGGGTGTGATATAGGAGGGCAAACACACTGAAGGGAGTGGTATTCAGAAACAAAATACTTGGAAATATGGATAAAGGGTGGGGGAAAGGGGGATAGCACAGAGGACAATAAAGAATTAGTAATCATAACTTTGAATGTTAAAACATAAGCAACTAGCAGAGTGGATTAAAAACCAGTATCCTACAATATGCTACTTACAGGAAACTCATTTGAAGCAGAGATACATATAGAGTAAAGGTAAAAGGTTGGAGCAAAATCTATTTTGCTTCAACTGAAGTAAAAAAAAAGCAGGGGTAGCAATCCTTATCTCAGACAGCGCAGCAGCAAAAATAGATAAGGAAGGAAACTTTATCCTCCTAAAAGGTACCATAGACAATAAAGTCATTTCAATACTGAATATATATGCACCCAGTGGGACAACACCCAAATTATTAGAGGAGAAGCTGAAAGAACTACAGGAAGACATAGACAGAAAAACTCTACTAGTGGGAGACCTCAACATCCCACTCTCAGATCTAGATAAATCGAATCATAAAATAAACAAGAAAGAAGTTAAGGAGATAAATAGATTGTTAGAAAAATTAGATATGGTGGACTTATGGAGGAAACTAAATGGGGATAGAAAGGAATATACCTTTTTCTCTGCAGTACATGGAACTTATACAAAAATTGACCATGTACTAGGACAAAAAAACCTAATGACCAACTGCAGAAAGGCAGAAATAGTGAATACATCTTTCTCAGATCACAATGTGATAAAAGTCATAAGCAATACTGGGCCAAGGAGATATAGACCCAGAACAAATTGGAAACTGAATAACCTCATATTAAAAAATGAGTGGACCAAAATAACAAATTATAGAAAGAATTACATTTTACCCTAAATAATGATAATAATGAAACAACATACCAAAACTTACGGGATTCATTCAAAGCGACTCTCATGGGATATATTATAGCTCTAAATGCTTACATGAATAAATTGGAGAAAGAGGAAATCAATGACTAAATATGCAACTAAAAAAATTAGAGAAAGAACAAATCAAAAATCCCCAATTAAATACTAAATTAGAAATTCTAAAAATTAAAGGAGAAATCAATAAAATTGAAAGCAAAAAACTATTGAATTAATAAATAAAACCAAAAGTTGGTATTATGAAAAAAACAATAAAATTGATAAACCTCTGCTCAATTTGATTAAAAAAAGAAAGAAGAAAACCAAATTGCTAGTATCATAAACAAAAAAGGTGAACTCACCACCAATGAGGAGGAAATTAAAGTAATAATTTGAAATTATTTTGCCCAACTCTATGCCAATAAATTGAATAATCTAAGTGAAATGGATGAATATTTACAAAAATATAAGTTGCCCAGGTTAAATGAAGAAGAGATTAAATACCTAAACAACCCTATCTCAATAAAGAAATTCAACAAGCAATCATTGAACTCCCTAAAAAAGAAAAACTCCAGGGCCTGATGGATTCACAAGTGAATTCTACCAAACATTTAAGGAACAATTGGTTCCAATTCTATATAAACTCTTTGGAAAAATAAGGAAAGACAGAACTCTGCCTAACTCTTTCTATAAAACCAATATGATGCTGTTACCTAAACCAGAAAGAGTTAAACAGAGAAAGAAAATTATAGATCTATTTCCATGATGAATATAGATGCAAAAATCTTAAATAAAATCTTAGCAAAATGATTACAACAAGTTATTACTAGGATAATGCAGTATGTTCAAGTAGGATTTATTCCAGGAATGCAGGGTTGGTTCAATATTAGGAAAACTGTTAGTATACTCAATTATATCAACAACAAACCAATCAGAAATCATATGATCATATCAATAGATACTGAAAAAGCTTTTGACAAAATACAGCATCCATTCCTATTAAAAACACTAGAGAGTGTAGGAATAAATGGACTGTTCCTTAAAATAATTAGCAGTATCTATCTGAAACCATCAACAAGCATTATATTCAATGGGGAGAGGCTAGAGCCATTCCCAATAAGATCAGGAGTGAAACAAGGGTGCCCATTATCACCACTACTATTCAATATTGTATTAGAAATGTTAGCATTAGCAATTAGAGAAGAAAAAGAAATTGAAGGAATTAGAATTGAGAAGGAAGAGACAAAACTCTAACTCTTTGCAGATGACATGATGGTCTACCTAGGAAATCCCAAGAAATCATCCAAAAAACTACTGGAAACAACTAGCAATTTTAGCAGAGTTGCAGGTTATAAAATAAACCCTCATAAATCCTCAACTTTTCTATATATGTCTAGCAAAATACAACAGGAAGAGTTAGAAAGAGAAATCCCAATCAAAGTAACCTCAGACAATATAAAATACTTGGGAGTCTATATGCCAAGACAGAATCAGAATCTTTTTGAAAATAATTATAAAACACTACTCACACAAATTAAATCAGATTTAAATAACTGGGTAATATCAACTGCTCATGGATAGGTAGAGCTAATATAATAAAAATGACAATTCTACCAAAACTAAACTATCTGTTTAGTGCCCTACCAATCAAAATTCCAAAAAAATTACTTTAATAAGTTAGAAAAAATTATAAGTAAATTCATATAGAGAAATAAAAAGTCAAGAATTGCCAGGAGCTTAATGAAAAAAAGTGCAAAAGAAGGTGGCTTAGCCCTACCTGATTTAAAATTATATTATAAAGCAACAGTCATCAAAACTGTTTGGTATTGGCTAAGAAATAGAGTGGTGGACCAGTGGAATAGACTAGGTGTAAAAACAGGAGAGGATTATAGTAATCTGCTGTTTGATAAACCCAAAGAATCCGGCCATTGGGATAAAAACTCCATCTTTTATAAAAACTGCTGGGATAATTGGAAGTTAATATGGAAGAAACTTAGATTAGACCAACACCTAACACCCTTTACCAAGATAAGATCCAAATGGTTACAGGACTTAGACATAAAAAACAATACTATAAGCAATTTAGAAGATCAAGGACTAGTTTACCTGTCAGATCTATGGAAAGGGGAGCAGTTTATGACTAAGGAAGAGTTGGAGAACATCACCAAAAACCAATTAGATGATTTCGATTACATTAAATTAAAAAGCTTTTGCACAGATAAAACCACTGTAAGCAAGATCAAAAGAAATGTAGTAAATTGGGAAACAAGCTTTACAATTAATGATTCTGACAAAGGACTCATTTCTAAACTATACAGAGAACTGAGTCATATTTTTAAAACAAAAAGCCATTCCCCAATTGACAAATGGTCAAAGGATATGCAAAGGCATTTTAAAGATGAGGAGAGCAAAGCAATTCATAGCCATATGAAAAAATGCTCTAAATCATTAA
The DNA here is from genome assembly GCF_037893015.1 of Macrotis lagotis. Classification (NCBI taxonomy): domain Eukaryota; kingdom Metazoa; phylum Chordata; class Mammalia; order Peramelemorphia; family Peramelidae; genus Macrotis; species Macrotis lagotis. The sequence continues at coordinate 58,629,765 of NC_133661.1, forward strand.
TTATTAGAGAAATGCTAATTAAAGCTTTTCTGAGGTACCACCTCACACCTCTCAGATTGGCCAATATGACCAGAAAGGATAATGATCATTGTTGGAAGGGTTGTGGGAAATCTGGGACACTATTACACTGTTGGTGGAGCTGTGAACTCATCCAACCCTTCTGGAGAGCTATTTGGAACTACGCCCAAAGGGCAACCAAAATGTGCATACCCTTTGACCCAGCAATACCACTACTGGGTCTATATCCTGAAGAGATGATGAAAAAGGGTAAAAACATTACTTGTACAAAAATATTTATAGCAGCCCTGTTTGTGGTGGCAAAGAATTGGAAATCAAGTAAATGTCCTTCAATTGCGGAATGGCTTAGCAAACTGTGGTATGTGTATGTCATGAAATACTATTGTTCTATTAGAAACCAGGAGGGACGGGATTTCAGGGAAGCCTAGAGGGATGTGCATAAACTGATGCTGAGTGAGATGAGCAGAATCAGAAAAACACTGTATACCCTAACAGCAACATGGGAGTGATGTTCAACCCTGAAGGACTTGCTCATTCCATCAGTGCAACAATTGGGAGTAATTTGGGGCTGACTGCAAAGGAGAGTGCCATCTGTATCCAGTTAAGGAGCTGTGGGGTTTGAACAAAGTTCAAGGACTATTCCCTTCAATTTAGAAAAATACAAATATCTTATTGTCTGATCTCGTTACTTCTTAGACTTCTTGTCTCTTCTCTAAGGATATCATTTCTTTCTCATCACACCCAATTTGGATCAAGGTACAACATGGAAACAAAGTAAAGACTGATGTGGGGGAGTGGGGGGGAGGGAAGTAAGATTGGAGGGGAAATTGTAAAACTCTAATAATATCTTTAATAAAAATTAATTTAAAAAAAGAATAAAACTGAGACTTTCAATGAGAGAGTCATGGATTTATGAGGGATGGGGTAGGGTTTTGTTCTGGTGGATATAGCTTGACTTCTATCTTTCATTTCACCAAAAGGGAAATCAGAGATTAGCCATAGGGAAACCCCAAAAATCTACATACAAACCCTGGAAACTTCCAATATAGAAGATGTCAGCAACAGATTAGAATATGGGGATGTGTCTGGAGCCATGGAATCTACTATGAACTAGAGGTCACCAAAATCTATCATACTTAGAAATGAGGATTCTTAAGTTAGGAACAGTAGGTTGGGATCAAATAATTCTAGCATTGGAAGTAATGAAAAAAAAATCATAAGGAAAGAATAAATAAATAAATAAAGCCAGCAGGATGGGGAAGATAGACTAAGGAAATAGACTTTTTTTTTCTTTTTGACCACAAAAAAAAAAAGAACTAATAACATTAGGTAAAAATCAGATTTATATGTTATGTAAGGAAAAGCTGTGACCTTTAGAGTTAACCCAAAGTGGGTGTTAGATCATATGTTTGTAGAAAGTCCTTGACCCAATGCATGGGACCTACAAACTCCTTATAAATGCTAATTCCCTTCCCTCCCCTTCCCTTCCTTTCCTTTCCCTCTCTATGGACCTTAGTTTTCCCTTCTGTAAAATGGAAGAATTGAAACCAGACTCTCTCATTCTAAATTCCATGATTCAATTCTGTGTAGTTTATTGCAAAGACAGCTAAGGGTTTCAGGCATCTGCAGATCCTCCCCAGGACTCCCTACTTCCCTCCCTATTACTTCCTTTCCCTTTCCTTCCCTTCCCTTGGATGGTTATTGGTTTCCCCCACCTATACACTTGAGTCTTCAAACAAAGGCTAAATAACCATTTCTCAGGGATGACTTGGAAAGGATTCTTGTTCACATATGGGTTAGATAGAAGACCACTGAGGTCCCTCCCAGCTCTGAGATTCTCTAGTTCAAGCTAAGAAAAGGTAAATTCTAAGGGTATGACTAAAGTGAAGTAGAAATCATTATAATTCAGTTTGAGAAATAGTGTGGGCAAATTAAGAGAGTGTGATCAAACATGAATATTGATCACAGATGATGTCAAAGAAAAAGCTGAAGAAAATGATTATTACCCAAGCATTAACTTCAATGAAAAGATAGAGAGACAATTACAAGGATAGGGAAAAAGCAGCAGATTTCATTGACCTTGAAGGAAAAACGGTCTGAGGTAGAAGGACTCCACTCTGTGTCCTGCTTAGGGGTTGTGAGTGCTATAATAGGCCACCATCAGCAGAGAGGGCACAAGGGACGTGGTGCCCTCCAAAGAAATTCTATTAAAGCAAGGAAGTAGATGGAAATCGGTTTGAAAAGTTCAAAAATCTAGAGGAAATTATTGAAAAAGTGATAGTCCAAAGTGGACTGGCTTAGATGATGGATGAATGGGGGTAGAGTGAAACTAAAAGAGACCTGGGCTGACTATAATAGGTGTGAAGGTTCAGAGGAAGGTAGAATCAGTTTTCCATTTACATTTTAAAGGATAGGACTGGATGAACCAGCAGATTACTGTGTCATGATCTTTCAATAAATGGAAAATACATTTATTAAGTGCTTGGTATAAACAAAACATAGTGTTAATTGCTGGGGATACAAATAGAAAATAAGTCCCATAATGAAGGGCTTGTAGAATTAATCTCCTAAAATTGCAAATAGAATTTAGACATTGGTATTTAGATGCCTGCCTACCCATGGTCTCTTCCTTAGGCATCCTTTGTTCTTTGATTGTCCTTGTTTAGAACTTGAAGAATAGGTGGTACTTGAGGAGGTGATTTGAAGTTTGGAAGATATTATAGGCAGAGGAAAGTTCATAAACAAGTCTAAACATATAAAAAATATGTTCAGAGGACAGGAAGGAAGAATCAGACTAAAGAAAATTCCCACAAAGGAGTTGTGGGAGATGTCTGCAAAGGACAATTGATTTTACCTGATGGCCATCGACATTGCAATGAGGAGTTGACTTTACCTTGTAGGCAGAAGAGTCAAGGTTTGGGTTTTTTTTTTAATTAGAAAATTGATGTGGTGAAAGACTGGACCATTTTCCCAGATTGCTACTTGGTCCTCTCACTTTGTCCCACCTGATTTCCCTTATGTTTCCTTCAGTTGTGTCTCCTCTTGGGGTTTTCTTGGCAAAAATACTGGAATAGTTTGCCATTTTCTTCTCCAGTGGATCCATTTCATCAGGCAATCAGAGATTAAGTGATTTGCCCAGGGTCACATAGTTAGGAAGTGTCTGAGACTAAATTTAAACTCAGGTCTTCCTGACTCAAGGTCCACTGAGCCACCAACTTCTTCCCCCTATGACCCTCCCCTGAGACTATTCAGAGAAAGTCAAAAAGTCAAGAACATCTTAACAGTGTCTTAGAGTATCACAGTATTAAAGCTAAACACAATAATTGATGCAGGTCTTGTCATCTAGAAAGGGTTAAATGACATGCATAAGACTATGATGAAGAAAATGGGGAAATACAAAATACCTTTTAGAAGTATTCTCATCTTACAAAATATTTTTCACATTTTCCTAATCACTGATGATTTCAATTATTTAGAAAACTCTTAACTAGAACAATTCCTTCTCAGAGGGTTCCAGATAATTGGGAACCTTCTTATGCTCCCAACTAACAGCATTAATAGCTTTTTAAAAAAATGGGTGATGGGAGGTGGCTAGGTGGTGTAATGGATAGAGTACCTGCCCTGGGATCAGGAGTACCTGGGTTCAAATCCGGCCTCAGACACTTAATAATGACCTAGCTTTGTGGCCTTGGGCAAGTCATTTAACCCCATTTGCCTTGCAAGCAACTAAAAAAAAAGCAAAAATTGGGTGATGCATATTTTCTCTATTAGAGAAAATAATAAAAATTAATAATTACGATAAAGATATAATATCTAATACCTATTATGTGCTAAGCTATTTATAAATATTACAATGGACAGCTGCATTTCATTGGAACAATGCTTATTGATATGGCGTAAGCAACATGGTCATGAAAAGTCAATGAAAAAAATTGAAGTCACAGAGATTTAACTGCTTGCTCTGATCATTCCTAACCAATTTGTGTGTTAGGAGATTGGCAAAGTAATATTAGAATAGGGTCTTGGGGCTGAGTCATAACACACTACTGCATTATGGTAAAACTATGCAGAGTGGTGCACCATTATGCACAGTTGTTCCTATATCTGTAGGTCAAGTTTCCTGAACAATTAGTTAAGTTACTTCTTAATTTTCCGCAGCTATAAAGAATCCATTCACGAGTTGTGACAGATGGAACTGAGGCACTGAGCCTAGCTCAGCTAGAACTTTAGCAAGGTAAGAAGTTAAGTAAAATGAGAAAAAAAGTTAAATCAAGTCAATAAACATTTATCAATCACCTATAATATACCAGACCCTGATTATAAGCATAGGGAATATAAAGAAAGGAAAAGTGATTTCCTGCTTACCTGTAGAGCCTCCAATTTTCTGTTCCCTATTTCCCATTTCCCATCTCAACCTGCCTTGAGTATGGAGTGGCTGGGAGAGACACCAAAGGACTTCATAAGCTGGTTTCTGAACATTGTATCCTCATTAAGGGAAACCCAGAAAATCTGCTTGTCCCAAGCTTAACCACATGCAATGGTCCCTGCTTTTAAAAGGTCATTTACTAAAGCCACACATTGAAGAAAATAGAAAATCACCTATATCATTAACTGATTTTTACCCAAAAGGAATGGCTTGTATTATTGTAAATGAACTGTATCCTCATTCTGATCTATCTTTAGACTAGTAAACTAGCAAATCCATGCCATAATGACTGTCTAGCAGTCCAACTTTCTAATGAGCATCTCATTCTCTGAGCAATCGGGGCTGGGAGGTAGGAGATGAGGGAAGGGTTTGGTTTTCTCTTGCTCTGCTCAGAGAACATGACTGCTTCTCTCCAATCTGGGATTCCAAGCAATATCCTGGCATTTTCCTGTAGAGAGATAAAGAGCAGGACTGGAGTTTTACCATCTTTTATGATATCACTGTCACAAGAAGAAGGTACATCAAATCCTAGACCGGGTCTTCCAATGCATTTGGGAAATGCAGTGGGGAAAGGGAGGAAGGATTACAGGCAATGACTTTCATAGTTCTGACCTGGCCAGTTTCACGTCCAGTTCAAATGAGCTATGGATCAAGTTGTAGAATCTGATCTTGAAGGGGTGGCTAGGTGGCACAGTGGATAGAGCCCTGGCCCTGGAGTCAGGAGTACCTGAGTTCAAATCCGGCCTCAGACACTTAATATATAATTACTTAGCTGTGTGGCCTTGGTCAAGCCACTTAACCCCATTGCCTTGAAAAAAAACCTAAAAAAAAATTTGATCTTGAGATAGGATGTCGGTGGTCACCCAGGGTCATTAGGTTGACTCCCACCTCAACCTCTCAATGCAGGTATATCTTCTATAGCATCCTTTGCAGATTGACAATAGGCTTTGGTGGAAGAGGAGGAAAATAAATGAGATTCAGTCATCTCAATCATCTCTTTGGAATGGATTCTTTATCTACAAAAAATATAGGATGGGTCTGGGTGATTTAAGTTCTAACACCCTAAAATTGTAAATGATCGTTTAGTCTTTTTATAGTATAACATTCAGCCACGGCAAGATATTTTCGAAAGCAGCCATTCCAAAATTAGGCATCTCTTAATGGTGAAAATAATAACAATGATAATATAAATATATATACACAAAATAATATCTCACACCTAACCAAAAAACTAACTCCCTGGTCCTCTAGAGTTGCTCAAAACAATTTTTATTTCCTCCATTTCCTTCTACTACCTGAAAACCCTTGTCACATCCTCACTAAGTCCTTTTTTCCCACCTGACTATTATCTGTGGTCCTCAATGGATCATCAAGGCAAAGCATATTGATGGTTGTGAGCTCTCCATGGAACTCTTTCACAAAGCCATTAGTATAACTATGAGCTAGGCAACACCACTTATTCCATCCTTTCTCAAAGAAAACTCCATCCTCTTAGTAAGACTGGCTTCAACCCATTCCTGATGTTGAATTCTTCCTACGCTGAAAGACATCAGTATATCAGGAACTTATCATTTCCCTTTTGATTCTGATTTAAGAATATCATAATGAAAGAGTAACTTCCAAATTCTTTTCCCTGCTAATCCTATTAGGGCATCCAGGATCCCAATTGCCCTTTTTCCCAATGGCCAAATATTGAGAACTCAGATTAGCTTGTGATCAATCATGATCCCCAGATAGTTTTCTTTTTTCTTTATGTCTTTCCAGTCCAACCTCATTCTAGAATTTGCATTAATGGTTTCTGTCCTGTAAGTATATGCCTTACACATACTCTTTTGTATGGTATCTAGGGAAATATGGCAGTGTTTTCCTTAACGTCAGAGGACCTGAGACTCCTTTGATTTTGTGATCTTGGACAAATCATTTAACTTCTGGGTCTCTCTCTCGAGGACGATGAGTTGAAGAGAAAGTACTGCCCTGTATTGATAGTTTCCTCTTGAGAATCCATATAGCAGTTGAAATCATAAATCCTATCCCCTTCCCTGTCTCTTGGAATAGAAGAATATGAAATAAGACAGAGTATGAGTTTGAGGATGGCACCTGCCACTCAATTATGTGTTGTTGGGTCACATCAAGCCCAAGTTTACCAAATGTAACTCATAGCCATCATTTCCCATTCTGTTCTCTGGAGTTAAGAAATCTAAATGGAACCCCATTTCTGCAGGACAGTCTTTCAATACTTAAAAATAATTGGCAGAGCATTCCAAATCTTACTCTTCTCTGGGTCAAATTTCCCAGTTCTTCCAACTAATCCTCCTGATTTTGTGACTCATCACCATCCTGGGCTGCCATTTACCACTGTGGAGCTCACAACATTTCATCCATATTCCATCAGATAAGGGTTGAATATAGAAGAAAGTTAACTCCACTGATTGTGGGCATTATAGCTTTCTAAATATAGTCTAAAGTTAAATTGACTTTTGGGACAATTAAAACGCACTACAGTGTTGAGCTGGCAACCCAGAAGAATCTCCAAATCTTCTTCAAATAAACTATTCTCTAGTTATGCCTCCTTCATTTTGTAATTATGAAGAGAATTTTTGAACCAGTTTGAACCCTATTAAATAGCAACTAATTACCTACCTGAAAAAACAGCAGTCTGGTTTATTGCAAAGACACCAAGCTGTTGAAGATGAGATAGGTAAAAGACCCACACCTTTCTTCTGGGCATCTGATTTCTTCTGTTGAGGGAGATTTCACTATGGGATCTTGGAAGGGCTGAGAAGGCAAGCTAGTCTCCCTGGTAACACAACTTGAGGGATAAGAGCCCTGGATTTAGGGGTCAAGTGAGTTGGTTTCATATTGTAACAAGCTCTTTGGGCAAGCCTCTCTGGGCCTCAGCTGCCTTTTTGGAGCACATGGGCAAGAGGACTGTCTTCCCTGTTTCCTAAATATTCTAAGGAAAAGGTTTTGTAAACTGTAGTGTTATAGAAACTTGAATCTTCATCATTTTGGGTAAATGGTAGAAGTGTGTCATTCTAAATGATGGGAATAAACAAAGTCTCACTGAATGGCATTGCCTTGGCATTGGGTAGAGGTTACGGTAAAGGCTTAAGAAATGCATTCATTATGAAGTCAACAAGTGCTTATGAAGATCCAACTATGTATTAGGCACTATGCTAAATGCTAAGAATTTAATAAAGGCAAAAAAACCAAACTCATATCACAAACTCTGGAACGCAGCTCCCCTTGCCCACCTACACAGTTCTAGAGATCTTCCCATCCCATTAGAGAGGCCTACAAAGAAAGTCACCTCTTAAGTATCCACACATGATGACATGTCTCATGCCAACATATTTCCCTTACCAAGTTGGGCATCCCCTCTCTGCCTATCAGTTGATGTGATTCCCAAGGCAAATAATAATAATCATAATAATAATCTTAAACCAAATATGTTAAATTTAGTGGAGAATAACTCTGTCTAAAAGCAGCTGACTTCAGGATTCCATCTGTGGCTTCTTGAGACCTTTGTTCTCCACTGTTAACTATTAGAAGTTCAGGATTAGAGAATAAATCTGGTCTGATGGATAGGGAGTCAATTTTAATGGTAGGCTGTTGATGTTGTTCAGTTATGTCAGTCATCTCTGACTTCACTTCCTCATTTGGGAGTTTTCTTGACAGAGATATTGAAGAGGTTTGCTATTTCCTTCTCCAGCTCATTTTACAGATGAGGAAACTGAGGCAAGCAGGGTTAAGATCACAAGTTAGTAGATGTCTGAGGCTGGATTTGAATTCAGTTTTTCCCAATTCCAGGATCAGTGTTCTATTCACAATGTCACCTAGCTACCCCAAATATTGACCAAAGTAGGGTTTCTAAGAAGTCATAAGAAAATAAGACATCCTTTTTGAGCCCTGAAAAAAGCTTCCTGGTCCCTGGAACAGACATGGTTTGCCTAAGGAGGGGTAGTTCATGAGCAAATACAGAAAGCTTTTGCCAGGGGAAAGCATTTCAAAAGAGAATAAGCCTCAGAAATATTCATTTTTTTGGACGACACAATTGGCTGGGCATCCCCAGGTGTTTATTTGGGCTACAGGCCTCACAGCCCCAAGGAGCTCATACCTTCCATTTGTAGGATGATGTCTGTTTCTGTTTCTGCTTCTAAAAGAGCGATTCTCTAAGTCTTTTTTTTTCTTTACTGAAAGCAGACTAGCCAGTCTCTCCTTTTTAAGTCATACCTTTGCACAGAGAGCTTGACATCAGGCCAGGAGGGATGGGTCAGCTCCCAGACTGGATCCCAGCTCAGTGGGTGGGGGTGTTGTTACTGCCCAAGCTCAAATGGAGCCCCTTAGCCAAATAAGGATGAACTGGTCATATGCCAGTGCTTTGGTCAACAAGAGAGACTTCTGCTCCACAGCCCGTACTTGGCACTATCTAGGCCCCTGGAGTCCAACCCAGCAGACCCAGGGAAAAAAATGCCCACTTTCACACATACCTTCATGACCTGGGTAAAAAGTCTCCTCCTTCCCTGCTCAGACTTATAGCTGGAGAGAAGGCAAGAGACTTTTCCCCCTTGGGTTAGAACACTTTGTGGGGCCAGTTTTGTTAGGTTGTTGGCTGAGACCATAGTCCCCCAGACCCTTACCTCTTAAAGACTGATCATAAAGTCTGAGGACCCAAACAACCTTTTCTTTCATTATTTTAAAACTTAAATGAGTCTTGACTGCCATTTGATCCTGTTAGGACCTCAAATATAGGCCTCTGATGTCTGACCTTGGGAGGAGATGACCTTTTCTGCTTAATCCCTCCAGAACCACCACCCGCTGAGGTGTAAAGCCCCAGAAGGCCAGAGGTATAACCCAGACTGAAGAAGCCTGGCATCTGTCTTACTGGAGAAGGGCCTTTCTCATTAGGAAAACTTCTTGGAAATGTGTGTTTACTAGTTATTCTGAGCCCCTCATTCTTCAGGGATGGTAGCATCTAAGCCTGTCACATGATGCCCACTGACCCATAGGACTGGGGTGTGGGGTAGCAGGGAATAGTCTGTTAATACTCCCAGCTCGGAGAAGGTCGAGACTAATGACCTCCATCTCTCAGCAGGTTTTTCTTACCAGTAACATTCTTCATTTGTATTGAAACCGAGCAACTGCAGCAGAAACACACACACATACAAGGAAGGAGGGGGGAGGGGTAGTGGATCAAATCTAAGGTTGTAGTAATATAAAAAGAGGGGTTAGTTAGGTGGTACAGTGGGTCAAGAAGAAACGAGTTCAAATCTGGCCTTAGATAATGTGTGACCTTATAGAGGTTAATCAACCTCTGTTGCTCTACTTTCATGACTGTAAAATGGAAATTATAATAGTGCCTACCTTGCAGGGCTATTGTGAGGATCAATGAGAAAATAATTGTAAAAAATTTAGCAGAGTGCTAAAATATTATATAAATATTAGTGGTGAGGATGATAGAGAAAACCTGTATTTGAAACCTAGCTCTCCCCTTTATTACCTTTTGACTTTGGACAAGTAATTTCTTCTCATTGAGCCTTGGTTTCTTCATGCATAAATGAGGGGAATGGAGTCCCTTCCTGATCCAATCCAATGCCATTATCAGCTTCTGGCAGCAAAATATATTTTTTCATCCATTCAACAAGTATTTATTAGTTGTCTATGCGAGCTGTGTCTGACTCACAGAGACAGAGAGATGTAGGTATAAGACATTAGCTCCATTCTTAAGGACACCATCATCTAATTGGGGAGACAGAGGGAATCCCAAGGAAAGCAGTCAAACAACTGCAGCAGATGGCAGAGGGTAAAGGCCCAGAGAGCAGTATAGGGAAAGTCAGAGCAGGAGAAAAATCATCCCAGGGGATGAGGGAAGGAGAGGTTCTTTCAAAAGAAGGTACAGGCTCGAGGGACAGGTAGAACTTACAGAGGCAAGCTATGCTGAGAAAGCCATCCACAGGATTCTAGAGTTGATAAAATTTGAGAGTTGAAAGAGACTTCTGTCATCTACCACACCTGAGAAAAGAATTCGACTCCACCATAACCACTAAGGGGTCATTCTTGAGTCTCTGCAGGAAGACCTTCAATCTGGAGGAATCCACCAGAGCAACCCATTCTACATTGGATCAGTTTTAATTATTAGCAAGTTTTCCCTTACTTACAACCCTTTGCAATATCAACCCATTGTTCCTAGTTAGGTTTACTGAGACCATACAAATCTTACCCTTCTCTATTTGACAGCAGGACTTCAACACTTGAAGAGAGCTCTCTCTCAGGTTCTCCCTGAGCCATTTCTTCTACAGATTCAGCTCTCCAGTTCCTTCTACTAATCCTCATATGGCATCACATGGCCCATCATGGTTAGGGAGTAAGTGCTTCTAAGTTCTAGGCTAAGCAACAAAAGGAAAGGAGATGTAGGGAAGATATTGGGAAACAATGAAAAATGAGTCAAGGATCTAAACAGTCTTGCCCTCATATCCTCCCTTCTCCTCCCTTCTAATACTTGATCCATGATCAAACCTACTATGTTCTGGTTCCAGAAAGGGGACGCCTCTTTGGACCTACTCACCATCTCTTTAATATTCCTATAATTTTTAGGATTATAAAAGTCCTCCATGGGCACCACTCTTCAGTGTCCATTATAAGATGGTTCCCCCATTGGCTGCTTGAAAGCAAGAATTGTCTTTGCTTTTGTATTTGCTTTCAGTGCTTGCCACAAAACAAGAGTTTAATAAATGTTTTTTCCTGTTACTCAATATTCTAATTAATTAAAACATAATTAATCTTTGTCTCAATTTCCCCATTTGTGTTATAAGGGACAGAAATCAGTCTTTTTTTTCTTTTTTTCTTTTTTTTGGTTTTTGAAAGGCAATGGGGTTAAGTGAATTGCCCAAGGTCACATACTTATTAAGTGTTCAAGCTCATATTTGAACTCAGGTCTCATGACTCCAAGGGCAGTGCTCTATCCACTACATCACCAAGTCAGTCTTTGTTCACTGGAGGGTCTTCTATGTCTCTCTTCTGAGGAGTCCATTAAGTGGAAAACTAATGTAGACTAAAAATTAAGAGGACTGAGGTTTTATTCCCAGATTTTCCATGAAACATGTTTGTGGTGGGATTGGTCAGGTCATTATACCCCTTCTTTAGGCTTCTTTTCCTCTTCTATAAAATGGCAGGGTCAAACATGATGACTGCTATGGTCCTTTCCAGTATGTACACTCTGTGAAATCTGAGGCATTGTTTAATTAGATATTTTATTTAAAACCTGCCTCTGGATAAGCAGGCTTCCTAAAAGAAAAGAAAATATTCTAGGACTGGGAAAAACAGCTTCAAGGAGCAGACCCTGTTAGAATCCGCCCTTCAGCCCTTTCCCAGTTTGTCCTTTGGAAACTCTGCAGCTGCTCAACAGCTTGGCCTGAGGAATCACCGCCCACTTTCTCTATGATCAAGGCCAGGCCAGAACCCTGGGAATCAGCAAATTCCCTAGATGCTGGGTCCTAGGAGTGAAAACCCAACTACTTGAAAGTCTGTCTCCTGCCAAACACATCCTACCCAGGGTGAGGGAAACTTTAAATAAACCTGAAAATCTACCTCTGATCTTCAGCAGCATGGGGCCAAGAAGATGAGGGTCAGTCTTTTGCTGCTTCAGAGGCAAACTTTCTCAAAGTCAATAAGGAAAAAAGTACACATATAACCATATATTATATTTTATCTTCTATTTATGATATTGTATATCTGATTTCATCTATACATAAACAAAGTATTTATTGTATAACCATATGAAATAAAATTAAATATTTGTGTGCATACATATGGAATTATATACATATCTGTAAATATATAAAAATGATATGTACACATATACCTATTTGTGACTACATAAACATGAAACTATGCACATGCATGTATGAGATTATATATTAGTGTATCATATATACAAAATGTGGGTCCATATTTGTGGGTTATGAAATCATGAGTGTATTATATATGTGAATATATATGGAATTATATATTTATGTATAGGCACATAAAACTATGTAAATACTTATACAGTTATGTATATACACAGGAATGGTTTATAGAAACAAATATATGTGCATGGATTTACACACAAGTGAAATATATATTTTCATGTGTATACACATGAAATTGTGTGAATATATGTAATTATTTTTGAATACTTGCACATACTTTCAAATATATACATATGAAACTTTGTAGATTGTAGATATCTACAAACTTATACATAATTGGATGTATTTACATGTGATTATAGGAACATGTTTATATATATAAAATTTCACATTTATATAGCTATAAACAGTCATATATATTCACAGGCATTTATTATTGTATAATATGAAAATATATATGCACTTACTGAAGAGTCAATGTATGAAATCGTGTACATATGTTCATATTTGTATATAAAAATATATACATTTGAAATTGTTTAGATTTTAAATCTTATATACACACATATTTTATGAATAAATGAAATTGTGCACATACATTCAAATATATTTGTATATTTACATGAAATCATATGTTTTTGTATGTTTATCTTACAGGCTAAATGTCTCCACAGGCCAACGATATTTCTAGCAATCTTAAAAAAAAATACAATATGGCAAAGTCATTTAGATGAAAAGTTTGCATATTCCTGACTTGTTGCCACAAAACAGAGACGTATTAATAGAACCAAAGGTCGGGGACAGGAGCTCAGGATCTTCAGGACTTCAGAAGTTGTTTCAAGAACAAGTAAGAATACTGGGCCACTAAAACTGGGCAGTTCTTGGAAGCCTTGAATGCTGGTGGCAAGAAGGAACCCTTGGGGAGCAACTAGCTCAAGAGCTCTTAACCTAGGTCCATGAACTTTTGTTTTTGAAATGTTTTTATAACTATTTCAATGTAATGAACTTTCCTTAGAACATAAATAGGACAAGAGTTCCTTGAGGGCAAGAGTAGATATCTTCATTTTTATTTGTTTCTCAAGTGCCTAACATGGTAACTGAATGTTTGTTTAATTGAATTAGGGGGTAGGGGAGTAAAACAGTGATATGTTGAAACAACAATGAAAATTGTATGGGGAGTACTAGATGAGTGGTAAACAATGTAAGGTTCAAAGAAAGAAACAATCCCTGAGTTTTACCCAAAAAAGCTGAGGCAGAAAATGCAAAAAGGGAAGGGAACTCTGGGAAGAAATACACAAAGCACATTAGTAAGATGACAAAAAAAAAAAAAAAAAAAGTCTAGCCAGAAAACAAGATTTATGTTAGGAAAGAATAGGAGGTAGATTTGGGGACAGGTTGAGAAGTATCAAATACCTAAAGACTGTTCTCCTTTCCAAAACCTGCTTTACCAACTGCAAAAGAGTACTGGATAAAATGATGAGTCTTAAAAGATTCCTCTGTGAAACCTTTCCTGATATACCCTACCTGAAGTAATCCTTTATAGGTTTATATCTCCTCTATATTTTAATTTGGATTACAATTGCATATGCAGTTGTGTTCTCCTAGATGGTAAGCTCCTTGAGGGCATATCTCAAAACTTAAGTCATCTTTGAACCACCTAGTCTAGTATCTTGTGATCTTAAGCATTTAATATTTACAAAATTGAGAATCTCCAATTCTTTGTGATGGTAACTCTCCCAAATTTTCTAAACAGGGGAGTGTTGTCATTCAAGCGGAATTTAAAGAAGATATATAGTCAAATGCAGAAGGTTAATTAGGATCACAGATCTGGAGATGGCAAGAAATTTGGAGGACATCTAGCCTAAACCCTTTATTTTAGAAATGAGTACGAAAGTCAGTGACTTACCCAAGGTTATCCAGATCAGAAATGACAAAAATTAAGATTCACACCTCAGCACTTTCCCCTAATACCATATTGTTAGAAAACTGAAAAATGGGGTCTGGTTATGGTCTGATAAGATCCTGAACCAAATTGATAACAGTAGGCCCATAAAAGGGACAAGTAGAAGAAAGGCAAGGGAGAGAATGGAGCCAACAGTGCCTCTGAGATTTTGGCAAGAATAGTGAATATTGGAAAGAGCTCTCCAGCTGGTGTCCAGGTCACGAGTTACTTACCTGTGTACCTTCAGGTAAATGATGTCACTTCTCAATAGCTCAAAGGACCCATCTTCTGCAAGATGTCATTCCTGATACTTCCCAATAGGTAGTGTCATCTTCCCAAATGACTGATATTTATTAACTGTTTAGTACATATTTGCATTTATTCATGTTATATTAAGTATGCATATTTTTATATGTATGCTTTTCTCTCTCCCATTAGATTGTAAATTCTTTGTGTGGGGATTGCTTCATTCTTTGTCCTTTGAGTTGGAAAAGATCTCTGAGATCACTGATCCCTCAATCAGCATTTATTCAGAGACTACTACTATATGACATGCTTGGCACTATGCTAAAAGTTGTAGATTAAAATACAAAAAAAAGTTAGCAATCCCTAATTACTGGAAGCTTACATTCCTAAGGAGACAACTTAGACCAATTTAACATGTACAAATGTTAAAGAGAATTAATAAAAAGTAGTTAAAACAAGATGGTCTAATGAGAATACTAGCACTTGGGAGGATCAGGAAAGACTTCAAGTAGAATTTGGGACATGGAAGGAGAGAGATCATGAGCAAGTGGTGAAGAGAACATTCCAGGTATGGAGAACACCCCATACAAAAGCAGAGGGGTGACAAATGGCATTGTATGTTGTGAGGAATAGACTGGAATGTAATTTGATAAGGCAGTTTTAAAAGAAATTCTAGCTAGCAACAATCTTATAAAAATGCTCTAAATCCCTAACTGAGAAGTACAAATTAAATAACTTTAAAGTTCTACCTCATACCTATCAACTTGGCAAAGATGCCAATGTTGGGCAAGTTACTGTTGTGTTGGTGATGGAGTTGTGAATTGGTCTTGATCCAACCATTCTGAAAGCAACTTGGAATGATGCTCAGGAAGTTATTAAACTGTGTGTGTCCTTTCATATCCATTGAGATAATATATGTATTTGGAGATGTGAGATTGGAGGTCAGAAGAAGGGTTAGTGGAGTAAGATTTAGAAAAATGCTCAGAGTTAGCACAGTGGGTGTGCCTTTTGACACTCATTGAGATATCCAATGTGTAGTTGGGAATGTAAGATTGGAGTTCAGAAGAAAGGTTAGTGAAGGATGAGGAGATCTGAGAATCAGCAGCAGAGAAGATAACTGAATCCAAGGGAGTCAATGAGATCACCAAGTGAAACAAATGATAAAAAAGAGGACTCAGGACAAAGTCTTGGGTGACACCACAGTTGGTGAGCATGACCTGGAGATTAAAAAACCTGCCAAAATTGTAGACTTATGGAAAAGAATCAGGACAGTGAAGTGTCACCAAAATCTAGAAGAAGAAAGTATTAAGAAGAGGGTGATCAACAGTGTCAAAGACTGCAGAGAGGTTTAGAAAAAAAGATCTCTTGTGGGTTTTGTGGGAAGGGGAATAGGAAAAACAGATTCATTTTTTTTTTTTTTTAGTTTTTGCAAGTCAAATGGGGTTAAGTGGCTTGCTCAAGACCACACAGCTAGGTAATTATTAAGCGTCTGAGGCCAGATTTGAACTGAGGTACTCCTGACTCCAGGGCCGGTGCTCTATCCACTGTGCCACCTGGCTGCCCCCAGATTCATTTTTTTAAAAATATTTTACTTAAAAAACAAAATAAGCTAAAACAAAAAAAAAAATCCAGCTTGGTTGAAACAAAAAAATACAGGCGAGAGAATAATAAACAAAGAGGCTAGAAAGCTCAATTAGGATCAGGTTATATAGGACTTTCAAGACTAAATAGAGTTTACATTTGATCCTATAAGTAACAGGAAGCCAACAGAGCTGACTGAGCAGGGGAGTGGCATGGACAGATACGGGCTTAATAAAAATTACCTTGGTAGCAGTTATTGGAATGGACTTGGGTGGAGAGGAGCAGAGGCTATTAGAGGCATCTAGGTGAAAGGCAATGAGGAACTGAACTAAGGTGGTAATTATTTGAGTTGTGAGGTCAGGTGCTAGAGATGAAAGTAGAAATGACAATTAATTGCATATGTGGGGTGAGGCAAAGGGAAGAGTCAAAGATAAAGTCTAGTTTATGAACCTGGGAGACTCAAAGAACGATGATGCCTTTGACAGAGTAAGTAAAATTGAAAGAGGAAAGTTTGAAAGTATTTTTCCTTTGGGGGTGGGGTAAGATAATGAATTTAACTATTGTGTTTGATATATCTTTAAGACATCTTGTTTGAAATGTCTAGTAGACAACTGGTAGTGAGGGGCTGAAATTCAAAGGGGAGAGATTACAACTATGTATATGCTTACATATGTGTTATATGTTAAGAGATAATAGTTAAACCCATGGAAATTGAAGAGGTTGCTGAGAAAGTAAAGAGAAAGAATGAAGAGAGCCTAGTCAGAACTATGGGATTCACTCATCGAAGTAAGGGTGCTGGCAAGAATGATAAGCCCAGTAAAGGAGACCAAGAAGGAGAATTCAGGAGAATCAGGAGAGACCAGAGACATAAAAACCTTCTGAGAGAAAGGCACCTAGGTGGTGCAGTAGAGAACACTGACCCTGAAGTAAAGATGATCTGAGTTCACATCCAGCCTCAGATACTCACCAAATTTCCCCTTGTATAAGACAAAACCTTTATTAGAAAAATTTGGGATGTAAAAACTGGGAGCATCGTATACAGTGGTTGGAGATTTTTTTTTTGAGCTTATTGTCTTTGCGCTCATCATTTTGTATTTGCTACCAGTATTAGGTTACATCTTGCCACTTCTGCCCAGAAATTGCTCAGAAAAGATTTTCGTCCAGTGCTGAATTCAAGTTCAAAGTGACCCAGTTTACAAAAGTGAATGGAAATCATGCTGCTGAACATGAGTCTGGTCCTCCTCCAACTGAGAAAACAACCCGAAACTGGCTATGGGAAGAAGAAACCCCACTGAAAACACCATGGCAGGAGGCAGCCATGGGAGGCAAGTCAGCAAAAGAGCCTGACTTCAAGAAGGAATTGAAGAGATGGATTGAGGAGCAAAGGGCCATTGGAATTCCTGTGTCCACAAAGATAGTTCAGCAGGAGGCCAGAACTGCTGATAAAAAAGAAGTGACTGATTTCAAAGGAGGGCACAATGGGTGCTTCAGGTTCATGAAACAGAATGCACTAAGCATGCACCCATGCACCAGACTTATCAGGGAGCGTGTGTGGTCAACCACAGACCAGAGAACAGGCAAAGCCTCTCTCCTAAGACGGTGATTCATCATCAAACACAGATGAGGACAAGCTAATTGACAGTGATAAGGAGTTGTAGGAATTTTATGACGAATAAAACTTGAGTTCAATAACTATATGTAATACATTTTTTTTCAAATTTTGGGCCCCCAAATTAAGGTGTGTCTTATATAGTAATAAATACCCAGCTGTGTGATCTTGAGCAAGCCACTTTACCCCATTGCCTTGAAAAAATTAAAAAAAAAAACTTCTGAGAGGAGAAAATATAAAAAGAGGGTAGAGTTCAGTGTTAAATGCAGCAGAAAAATTGAGATGGGTGAGACCTGAGAAAACATTAGCAGATTTGGTAAACAAGAAATTGATAAATTTGGAGAGAACCTTTCAATTAAGAGAGAAATCTAAGGCTTATCTGTCTTCAGTCAAAAAACAGGTACTGGGCTAAGCATCAGAGTCAAAAGAAAGGGAGCATAAGTCCCTTTTCTAAAGGACCTCATATTCTAATGGGTGAGGTCCTTGCAAAGAACTGAGAATTAAGGCCTAAAGAGTTTTTTCGAAAAAGTTTGGCTGAGAAAGGGGGAGAGATAAAAGGCAGCAGCTTGAGGGAATCATTGGGTGAAGTGAAGGTTAATTTTTTTAAATGATAAGAGAGACCTAGATATTTGAAGGCAGTATGGAAGGGATTGATAGATGAGGAAAACAGAGAGAATCAGCTGAAGACAACAGGAGGAGATGGAAGCAAGCAAATATATAGATAAATTGAATTTAGCAAGGAGAAAGGTTACCTTATTGTCAGAGGAAAAGGAGGAGAGAGGAATAATGTCAAGAAGTTTTGAGATGTAGAGAACAGCACTTCATATTACGAGAGGTAGGAAGCATGAAGGAGAAAAGGAAAAATGTGAATCATATGATTCAATGAATCAATGATATAGGAAAAATAAAAGGACTGCCTTGACACAGCATAGAGTCAATGTGATCTTTCCCTCAATGTGAACCAATCCCTCATTTTACAGAAAGCAACAATTTGACTCAAAAGGCAAGGGGGTAAATGGGAAAAGGAACAGGAAAAAGCTAACAAAGAATAATGAAACACAAGTTACAGAAATTGACATTTATTTATCATACTAATCAGTTTCTTTAACTTTTTTGGTTTTTTTTTATACAAAGTGACATTTTTTAGTACAGAAAATTCTGGTCAGAACAGTACCTGTCTGTTTTAATCGTACCAAAGTCCAACTCTATCCTCAACTCAGGGGAAGAAAAAACAAAACACCAAAAACAACAAACAAACAAAAACCCTGCTACCCCTCAATATGAAAGCTATTCCATTTAGGTAATGCATCAATACATAATCTACAGTTGTGGTTTGTTTTTTTTTAACTTTTTAAAATTTTTATATTTTTGTTTTTTAAAGTAGTTTGAGCTAGAAAATGTGTACCTGTAAAACAAGGAACAAAATTCAGGACTGATATAGTTCTTTCTTTTTGAGGAACTGTGCAAGGAAAAAAAAATCCCTTTTTATTTTTTAAAGGAAATTAAACACAAAACTACAAACTGCAGTCTAGAACTAAAAAAAAAAATGCTTTAAGACTTCTTGCTAGAAAAATGAAATGTTAGGAACAGTCCATAGCTCCTCAAATTAAACTGGGATAAACCAAAGGGAGTACAGTACCTACAAAGAAAAAGAATAGTTGATGAAGCTGCAATCTTCCTCCAGGGCCCACCCAAGCTTTCGAAGTGCACAAGCAAATCCAAGATGCTGCTTTCACAGAGCTGGGTCCACAGCCTGAGTGTTGCAAGCAAAATCAAAACCCCTTGGTTTTTATTTACTGATTCCAGACAGTGTGAACACTACCAAAGGCTTTTGCTCCAAAGCCCAAAACTGTGACCATTTTCATATCAA
Source organism: Macrotis lagotis (assembly GCF_037893015.1). Lineage (NCBI taxonomy): Eukaryota > Metazoa > Chordata > Mammalia > Peramelemorphia > Peramelidae > Macrotis > Macrotis lagotis. The sequence goes on from NC_133661.1 coordinate 58,649,367, forward strand.
ATTTTTAAAAAACAAAACAAAACACGATTATGTGACTGCTACACACACACTGAAGAACAAAGCAGAAGAATTTTCCTGCAAAATTGCACCAGTAAAATCTATTGATATTTACAGACTTTTAAAAATGACAGAACAGCATGCACTCGACTGAGTTTACTGTCTTGCTTTCCCCCTCCTCCCACTACCACCAGTCCCCAAAACCAAATTGATTATTTTATTATTTAACAAATTAAGTTCTGAACAATCAGATCATATGTCTTTAAATATAAAATCTATGCAGGCAGAGTGGAGGAAAAGAGGAAGGAGAGAAGCAGTTTCAACTGGAGGAATTTAAAATAATTCCAAATAGGAGAGACCTTTCCACTGGCAAATATATATCCCAAAAGGGCATTGATTCTACCACTTCACACTGGGCAAAAGGATTACCCTGCAAACTTATCTGAGATATGATTCCAGAGCTCCAGGAGAATTTACAAAGCCCACTAAATCCCCACCTTCCCTGGCCCCACTTACATTGACTCCAGTACAAACATGAAGTCTACTCTTCCTCCCACCACTACCTCAGAGTGCCCTCTCCCTTCTATTCCAAAGTGTGGCTTCATTGAGAATAGGCACAAAAAAAAAAGACAGATTGAATGAGAGAAACATAAGAGTAAGAAATGAGGATGGTAGAAGAGAGGAACCAAGAAGGCAACAGGCCACATCAACACGAGGACATTCAAGTAAACATAAACAACCAAATACTTAGAAAAGGTTTGTAAACTTGTGGATCTAGAAGGTTCTTTCTGCAGCAATGATAATCTGCTGGCTAAAAAAAAAAAGGCTGGTCTACCTTGTACCCCCCATCATATTAGAAGTCAGTCAGTTTCTCTCTTTCTCTAGGAAAATAAATGCACAAGTGAGAGAGAAATGAATTCCACTGGCCAAGGCTTCAGTCTTATTCAGTCACTTAAGCAAGTGCTTTTGGTAATCCATGTTAGTGTCTCAATCCCCTTCATGAAGAATTGTCTGAATATATATAATATTTAAAGTCTGGTCATCTATTTACATTGGAAGAATGCGCTCTGCATTTCACAGCAAAATGTCTGTCTACAGTGGGCACGCCGGAATCCACAGGACCTTATTTTGTTCTTCATCGACGGTTGTCAAGATCTGAGTGCAAATGTTAGCAAGGGCTCCACCCTGGACAATACCTGTAGAGCAAAGAGAAGCAATAAAGGAAAGGTCAATTCTTAGTTACTGTCTAGGTGGTGACTGGGAAACCTTGGAATGAAGACAACCCCAAGTCAACTGTTTTAAGGTAAGTTGGAGAGGGAGACCTTGGGCTTTAAAGGAAAATGTTCCTATAGAGGGAAGGAAGGGATGAAAAGTTATTTAAGTATTTATTAACTACCCATCCTTGAGCACTGCAGTTACAAATAAAAAAAATGTCAAATAGCCTCTGTTCTCAGGGAGATCACATTCTACATGATTGAGAAGAAGGGGTTCAGCTTCAAGGAGAAAAGAAAGATTCAATAGTCCTTCAGCTGAAGTTAAAGACAGCAGATATCATTAAAGTCTCATGGCCTACATCATATTGGGATAATTGGATCTGGTAATTACCTACTCTCATCCAAGGGAAGGCGGGGGGAGGCTTGAGGTTTGGAGTAGAGTGTGAATTCTGGGTAATCTGCTCCTGGATGGGGTTGAAGACAGCAAAGAGAATTCTAAATTTGGAGATACTACAGAGAAAAGAGCAGGATGGACCGGGCTGAGTTTCTCTCCTGAATTGTATTGATATGGGGGCAGGAAGTAGGCTAAGTAGTGACTGCCTATTTAATTCATTGTTTCTAGTTAATGAGGTTTTAAAAGCTCAGCTGTTTCCATCTGCTATAAAAGCTAAGCTTCCATGCCCTAGTACAAAGCCATGGTCACCCAGACCTAGTTAAAAAGTTCTGCTTAGTGACTTGTGTTTTCCTTCATTCCCTATCTCTCTGCTGCCCACTTTAAGTTATTTCTAATCCCTGTTCCTGATACTATCAGGAAAGTGGAACTGAAATGGAGAAATAAGTAAGACACTATTATAAAATGTTATAAACATATTAAATATTTAATTTTTAATGTAAAACTATTGGAAAATATATTTTGCTCTTTATTTATGATGATTTCATGATATGATGCTAAAATGAATATATAAAACATAACAATTATAAAATATATTTTGTTCCATATTTTAAATGGTTTTACATGATGGGATCTTGAAATAAACATATAAAACACAGCTATTATAAAATATTTTGTTTCTTATTTTAAATTATTTCATCTGATAAGATGCTAAAATGAACAACAAACATGGGATTTAAGGTTTCTGACATGCTTTCAAAGAGAACTATTTCATTGCCCCAATAGCCAGGAAAAATTAGGAATGTTTTTTAACTTGGAAGAGTTAAGGGAAACACCACCAAACTAAAACTGAATTTGCCCAGTCTTATAATCAGTGAAATCTTGACATTTCAGACATCAGCTCTGGAGTGTTTGTCAAGACTGTCAATTACTAGTCAGAATTCTGGGGAAAGTGAAAAAAAAATGTAAAAGTCCAAGTGCCTATGCAGCTTTTTTTCTTCTTTTAAAGGAAAAAATTTACAAAATTATTTTGTTTTTCCATCTTGAACGTTTACAGATTTGCTCCCACTTCATAAGTAGTTTCCTGTAACAAAACAATTAAGTAGAACTAATAATACAGTGACCTCATCTTTAAGTGTGTCTAATATTACACATCTGTAATGACTAAGTATCATATAATCTCTATAGCAGAGGGTTAAAATGGAGCAAATACTGTGTGGAAAGTGAGATGCTAAAGATAGGAAAATTAAACTTTAACAGACATTCCCCCCTCCTGGCAGCCACCTGGCAGCCACCACCATTAGAATTCTTAGCAAGCTGAATAAAACTGGACCCCCACACACTCTCATTGCCAACTCCCAGAGTGAAATTCTCCTTGCAATTTTGATTCAAATTTCCAAAATTATTTAGAAGTGAAAGAATAAATCATTGGAATGAAAAACGGGGCCCTGAATTTCTAACAAGGTGAATGAAGAATGTCTAGCTTAACCCTCTCAAAGACTCATAAGACAACAACCAACTTTTCTGCCCTCTGATGCTGAAAAGTTCAGTTTTCTGTTACTCTAGATATTATAGCTATCTATGTAAATATGCATTCTATTACTAAGCACAGACTACAGCCATCATCACATTTCCCCCACATTTAATAGACATGCTAGAAATGTGAGATTTAAGATTTCACATTTTAAATGACCAAATAAGTGTTTACAGTAGAATATAACCTTTGTGAGGGAAGGAACTGTTTTATTTTTGTATTTGTAGTCTAAGTTCTTGCTTAATAAATTTGTAATGAAGTTGAAAAGAAGATACTTACTATGTATATTTGTCCAGGAATTATTTTTCTTTTATTTATTTTTATTTTGGGGAGGAGGGGGAGGTGAGAAGGGAAGAAAATAAGTACCTGTTTATTGAAAAAAATTATTAACTGAAGAAATTCTCCCAAGCCCACAATGAAATATTGAGCCTGATGTTAGACAAAAAGCCATGGTCAGCAAACCTAACATTTTTCAAAACTGTTGCTTCCATTCCTCACCGCCCCCCCGCCCACACACACTCCCCCCGCCCACACACACTCCCATTTTTGCAAAAGAAACAGATTATATCACTTCCTTGCCCAGCCCAGTAATGCAAAAGGATGGCTCACCTGTGAAATACTTGCTGTACTCCTGTTCTATTTTCTGTGCTGTCTCAAATTGTTCTTTGGAATATCTTTGTGTGACTTTGTCCCTCAGGAAGATGGGGTCTCTCTGTTCTCTGTTGGAACACCCACAGCGGAATTAGACAAAACTCACTTTTCCCTATCACCACTATTATCCTTTTTGGTCCAGGATCATGGGAAGCATCCATGGGAAAGGGTTACCATGGTGAAGGGAGCCCCCTGGTGTGCATCCTTGTAAAGGAGAAACCTGACCCTGCTGCTGGAATATGGGACTAAGGAGAGAATGCCCCACAAAGTATCTTTGCAATGGAAAAAATGTAAAATATATACATATGTGCATAAGTCCAGTGCCTTTGCTGGAATCATGAGGGCAAGAGGACTAGGTCAGAGAAAGTTGGGAGCTGAAAGATCCCTTAGATATCATCTACATCTATTTACATCAATTTACTTATTAAAAAAAACCCTAAGGAAAAGTGATGTGTTGCAACTAACACAAAGTCCCACCCTCACCCAGCAAGTTAGTAATTGAATTTTTTTTTAATTTATTTTTATTTAAGGCAATGGGGCTAAGTGGCTTGCCCAAGGTCACACAGCTAGGATTTGAACTCAGGTACTCCTGACTCTAGGCCTGGTGCTCTATCCACTGTGTCACCTAGCTGCCTCAATAACTGAATTTAGACCAGAAGCCCCTCTAGCACACAATGCTCCAATGTGGCAACCCGGTCTCTTCCCAAAAGGGAAACAAGGCTTCAGTATAACCCCTTAACCTGCTCTGATAGGGACCCAGTAGCCTTGACCCTATAAGAGGTCACTTACTTGATCTGTTTAGCATTCTTGTAGCGAATAAAGATGACAATGGGGTAGATGTGGATGCTATGAAGCCTCTCAATAGCATGTGGACCAATATCCAGGAGACAATGGCAGTCCTAAAGCAACAATCAGCACACCATCAGTACACTACAATAACAGAACACTTGGGCAGATTCAGTGGACAGAATCACAAGTCTTTTAATAAACATTTCATTTTTTCTAAGGAAGCCAATATAAGCAATATTCTGACCTAACTTCTTCCTACTACTGTTAGGAATTCTTTAATATTTTCATTATATTATCCTCCACCAAATTCACAGAAGTCCCCCTTATTCTATAATTAACACAAAAGTACCTAATGGTCATTAAATAAATACCATATGGCTTTCATGAACAATAAATTACAAAATTCGAGAAACCAATCCAATACAAAGCTGCTTTACTTCAGTGAGGTGAGATTCAAGTGGCCCAAATTTACCCTATGTACTATGAATTCACAGATTCTAAGTGTTTACTGGAAAAATTCTACTTCCTCTAGAAAGGGACATAGAAACACAGTAGAAAAAAAAATCTTATTTCTGCCAAAGCAAGAAACCATATAATCAACCCACTATTTTAACAGAAGAGGAAACTGAGGTTCACGGATGCTATATGCTTTGGAGGGGTAACTTAAAGGTCTGGAGTAAGGATGAAAACCCAAATGATCTGGTCTTCCAATACAGTATAATATTCAACATAAATCTTGCTACTAAAAAGAAAATAATAATAGCAACTAACTGGAAACAAAGTAGATGCTCATCAATTGAGGAATTCTGTTAATGTCATAGAGTATGACTGCTTTAAGCAATGATCTCTGTTGAACACAAAGAAACAAGGGAAGACTTACATGAACTGATGCAAAGAGAAGTAAATGTAACCAGGGAAGCTGTGCATGTGTGTTAATAGTCTCTCTCTCTCTCTCTCTCTCTCTCTCTCTCTCTCTCTCTCTCTCTCTCTCTCTCTCTCTCTCTCTCTCCTCTTTTGGAAAACCCACAGCAGAATTAGGTTAAGAAACCTCATTTCTCCCCTAATACTCTGGTGTTCCTTCTTTCTCTGAAGTCATGGGAAGTATTGAAAATGTTTACAATGACAATACACACACACACACACACACACACACACATTGACACACACACACACACACATTGACAATGGAAATGGAAAGCAAGACTGCAAAACAAAACACAATGCTGTCAAATTATGATGTGTAAGGTCAGCCCCTCCATTCGTTGCAGAGGGGAAGGATCTATACTTGTGGAATACTGCATATAATTTGTGCTGATATATTGGTTAAGTTTTTCCTCTCTTTTTTAAACCTTTGTTTTAAGTGATGATAGATACTGGTTAATTGATTGATTACTAGGGACAAGGAGAGATATTAAGAAACACAGGAGGGGGGGGCACTAGGTGTTTAAGTGGATAGAGTATAGGCCCTGGAGTCAGGAGGACTTGAGTTCAAATCCACTTGATACTTACTAGCTCTGTGTGGGACCTTGGGCAAGTCACTTAACATCATCACCCCCCAAAAAATCAAGAAACACAGGAGGTATAAAAACAAAATTATTAAAAATTTTAAATGACAGCTGATGTTGAATGATGGTTGATATAGATGAAGTAAAACATAGAAGGTAAATATATAACATCTAGAGGAAAATTCAGGAATAAGATTGAAGTCACATCACCTCTCAAACCTAAATTATGTCAAACAACTACTCTATGGATGATTGTTTGAAGGCTGAGTCTTGAAGGCAGAAGAAAGAATAACAGAGATAGATGCCCGGGCAGAGCAAAAGGACAACAGGCTCAGTGGCAAGAGATAAATCAAAAAAAAAAACAAAAAAGAGAGAGAGAGAAAAAGAACATCACAAAAAAATACTACTCCTTGAGCTCTCTCTCGCTCTACAACATCTACAAACTAAAGCAGGAACACTCTGAAAAACCATCAGTACCTTGTCTGTTATCTCCTTGATTGATGCTACAGTGGTCACATCAAAATGGCCGCTTCTCCTTTTATAGTCAATGAACAGACAATCTTTGACCCCTCGCTCAATGGCCTGTTGCGAGGCCTTCATCACCTCTGAAAGACACACAACAATCATATGAAGGAAGACACAACAAACACTCCCTTTCCTCAGAGTTGCCCTAAATCCCTCACACTGCTACATAGGATAATGTCTTATTCTGGTAACCTGGCTCTGGGTCACAACCCGTACTATACTTTAAGGTGTCCTGAAATCTTTTCTCTTTTTGATTTTAGGTATTTCTTGGTTTCCTGACACCTCATAAATCTTTCTCCTAAACCTTTTAGTAATCTTATAGTTTCTCCTGAGTAAAACTGAACTGTTATTTCCAGTGCTAACTTGATATTCCAAACAATGATGTGCAATCAGAAGAACAAGAAAGAGTATGAATATTCTTACAGATACCATTGTGGTCACCAAGATTAGCTAAATGAGGCATTCTGTCTTCCCCACTTACCCAAAGGACATCTACAAAACTTCCCAGGAGCCTCCTTCACCAACATATCCTTCACAGCATCAAGTAAAGGCCCGAGGATCAAAACTGGCCTTGGAGAAGTGCAGTCCACCTTCTGTACCCTCTGATAAGCCAGGCTGACTGAATCTGAAAAGGAAAAATAAAGAGATGAACTGAGGGCTCTGAGACCGAAGAATGGCCCAACCTCTAATTTTGACCAGAGTTAATCTTTTGAATTAATCTTTTAGTTTACCAGAAAGGAAGAGAAGGCTAAGGAAGATCACATACACACAGACACACAGACACACAGACACAGACACACACACACACACAACTAGTCAGTTAATTAATAAACTTTTATTAAGAGTTTACTTTGTCCCTCACAATCTAATGGGGAAGACAGTATGCAAAAAATCATGTACAAGTTATATACAAGATGATGATGTTGAAGCTTTGTCCTTCCTTCTTAAAGAAGACAGGGAGGTGATGCCATGACAAGCACATGAATTGGATTTGAGTGAATGGGGGTGCTGTGCTAAGTCACAGTCTCACTTTCTCCTCCAGTCATCTGGGTCCAGTGACCAGATATGAATAAGGACTCCTGCAGATAGTCTTGGATACAAGATAATCAGGGCTAAGGAAGCATTCAACAGAGGGAAGATGCTAGAATTAAGATGAATTGGGAAGGAAGGTTTCCTGTCTATAGGTGGGAATTTAACTGGAACTTGTATTCAAGGAAGCAAGAAAAGCCACAAGGCAGAAACGAAGAAAGCTAGGAAAATACCCAGGAGTCAAGAGATAGATGTTTTGCTCAAGCCAGTCACTGTCATTGATTTCAGAGTTTGTGGGAAAGTAAATGGTGTAAGAAGCCACTAGAGTTAGTTGGGGGGGAACAGGGTGTGACAAAGTTGAACCTGTGCTTTAGGAAAATCACTTCAGTGACTAAAGAGAGGATAGACTGGAATGGAGAGAGATTTGAGGCAAACAGAGCCAACATGAGGCTATTGCAATTATCCAAGCATGAAGTGAGAAATGCCTGTACCAAGTTGTTGGCAATGTCAGAGGAGAAAAGGGACCATGTTCAAGACATATTATACAAGTGAAATCAACAGGTGTTGGCAAAGCTTAGTTATGGAGACATGAGAGAGAATGAAAAATTGTGGATGGCACCAAGGTTGGGAGACTGAGGAACTGAGAGGATGGTGGTAGATTAAATACTTCTGGTCCTCCATGATTACCTTGCCTAGACTAATACAAAGCACATGTTTTGGAAAAATAGTTAAGAAGATGTTCCCATCTTCCAGAAGCAAAATATTAATTTTAAAGTTTTATTTTTTATTCTGAATTTAATCACTGCCAAAAAGGGCACTTCCAATCACTTAGCAAAACACAAAAAGAGGATTGTCTATGGAACCATAACTTTCTGTCTCATGCTGACTGCTTCTTTCAAAAAGTATATAATAACTTTATTGAATGGGCATTGCTTCAGGCAAATTGTGACCTGGGAAAGATCTAGCTTAAAAAAGGCTAAATTCTCCCACTGTATCCAGCGCCATCTCCAGTCATCCTCTTCTACACTTAGTCACTGGACCTAGATGGCTCTATAGGTGACTTTGCACAGCACTCCCTCACTTAAATCCAACTGGCTTACATGTTAGCATGGCATCACGTGCCTGATGTCATGGTCTTCTTTGAGAACAAAGGACAAATATCAATATCAACATCAACATCATCATCAACATCAAAGAAGAAGTTGCATTTGTATTTGGTCATTCTGAGACCTTCAGTTCAAGATGTCTAACAGAAGTTGAAGATTTGAGACTGGAGGGCAACAGAGATTAGGACTTGATAAAGAGATTCCAGAATCTTCAGCATAGAGATGATAACTGAATATATGAGAGAAATGCAGTACAGTAATAGAGGGAAAAGTGAAGTATTGGAGAGGGAAAAGAGAAGAGGTCTAGGACTGATCTGTGGGACACTGCTGAGTAGAAAGAATGATCTAGATCAGGGCTGTCTAACCTTACTTTGAAAAGCTTTAACTGAAACAATAGACAATATATTTTGACTTGCCATTCTAGTGAGAGCTGTGTGATAGCTCAGTTTCATTTACTAAAGTATTTAATAAACCCACAGGTGGTTGCATAAAATCTCCCTGCCAGCAGCATTTTGGACAGCCCTAAGCTTGATGAGGATCCAGTCAAGGAGACTGAAAAGGAGCCAACAGATTACTTCCTTTCCCACATCATCAGATTCAACCAAACTTGACTTCTCTCTGGGTACAAGGCACTCCATCTTGGGTGGTCCTACTTTCACAATGGACATTCCCCATGCTGGAATGTGTTCCCTCCTCACTTCTACAATCCATCCCTCAATCCCTCAGGACACCTTCTCTAAAATGCCTTTCCTGGCACACTCCATGAGTCAGTGCTTTCCCTAACTACATTGTATTTATTATAGGCTTACTATAGCACAATCTTAGTGTGCTTTTAAGCTTTTGTAATTTAAAACTGTGCCAAGATTTTGGGACACCTGGAGATGAAAAGGTTATCTCTCCTACACCTATAACATGAGGAGATGGGACTAAATGGACTCTTAGGGCTTAAGGGCTCTAGCTCTAAATTTGGAATCGTATCAAAGAGATTGCTATGGGCTCAAATGTCTCAGGGAAGGTTTCAGGGGGAAGAAAGGGACAAAATCTGATCCAATAGAAAAAATGGGCATTGAATAGATAGGGAGAACTAGTAGGTATGAAAAGTGTGTGGTTGTCCAGTCATTTTTCAGTTGTGTCTAACTCTTCATGATCCCATTTGGGGTTTTCTTGGCAAAGATACTGGAAGGATTTGCCATTTTCTTCTCCAGTTCGTTTTACCCATGAGGTAACTGAAGCAAACAGGCTTAAGTGACTTGTTCAGGGTCACAAAGCTGGTGTCTGAAACCAGATTTGAACTCAGGTTTCCTGACTTCAGGAAACACTAGTGTAATGATGTAGAATTTAGCCTGGCCAAGGAAGGCAATCCTGTGTGAAGCAAAGGTAGGTAAGACGAGAAGCAAAAGTAAGTAAGACATACAGTCTCATAATATGCTAGAAAATAAAAAAATTACCTCCCCTCCTTACCATTAACCATTGCTAGTCACCAGTGGATATCAACACATACAGTTCTCTGGACTGATATATGTCAATGAAAGGAACTATGATTCACTTTACAAAAATTCTTTTTATAGAGAATGGGGATGAAGATGTCATAATCCTAACTTTTCCTTCTGTTACATGCCTATAAAGAATACTATCATACTATTCATAACACCTCTGTGCCCCCTCCAGTTTAGCTATCATACCCTATACAAAATACATAGATTTATAGGTAATATAGGTAATAATAATAAATCCATGGGCTTATTACCCTCTTTGGAGAATGAGGTATAGAGATTTGAGAGAACCAAGAAAGTACTGGATACAGTTGTAAGTAGGAAGGGGAAGGGAAACAACCTAATGTTTGGAAAGAAAAGCAGGAAAAATCTGTTTGAAACCCACAATTGATTAAAACTTTTCAATGAGAGCTGAGAACCGTGCCTTTGGAGGGACCTTGGGAATATACCATCAAAAGTGGTGCTTTATCAATGCTTATTGAGTCAAACTGTGATGATCTAAGAGTGATCATCACCTGAGTCCCTCCCAGAGGTCTTCAACCAGCAGCCTATCACTTAGCCTGGAAAGAAAATGTGAGGGATGGCCAGTCATGCCAAGGTCAACAATGTAACTTGCCCTCCAAGAAAGGAATGGAGTCTGTGCTGATGGTGTCCAGAGCTAGTAAGTCTTTGCTATCCTTAGAGCCATTTCGTTTATGTTTTTGTTTTCTTCGAAAGAAGGACCTCCGAGCAGCAGCTGACAAGGTCTTTGATGAGTTGTTTTCGTCTTTGACTTCAGACATGCTATGTCTCCTGGAGACTTCTTGGTCCATCCTACATAAGGAAAGGTTCAGCTGAATGTGAGTGTGGGCAGGAAATTCAAAGATCATCTAGCCTAGTGCCACCCAAAGTCAAAAACTAATGGCAGAGTACATATAAGATCCAGATACCTTGGAAACAGATAGGTGCACTTGAAGCTATTTTATTTATCTACCCATTCTATTCTATAAAGGTTCCATTCCTTTTAGAACACAGAGTCAAGAGTCAAATATAAACCTTACAAGTAAACTCTGGTAGCAATGAAAGTTCCATCACATGCAATTACATTTTTGGAGGGGCATTAATTGACCAGGATTATAGTTAGATACATATCTAAACAAGTTATGCCAAAATGATAATGAAACTATTTTAAACAGTATATGATTTCCTCAGGGAAGACCTTCACTCCTCAGATGTGGATTGCAACCCCCCTTTGTGACCTAAGAAAAGGATTCATGAGGAGCTATAGTCAAAAAATAATTTTAAAAATCACCCGGTGGCCAAGCTCCTGGGGAAAAGAGTAATAAATGATAGCAGATTAATTTACACAGCTCTTGACAGTTTATAAAGTGCTTCCTAACTCATCTCAGCTTCACAAAAACCCTACAAATGCAAGTATTTCACCAATTTTATGGCAGATAAGGAAAGTCTTACCGAAGCAGCTAGGCAGAGAAGTAATTAAGTCCCACTGGATTTGGAGTTTGAAAAGGTGTGAATTCATTCTGCCTCAGGTATATACTATATCTCTCAACCTCAGTTTCCTCAGTTGTAAACTAGGGATATTAACAGTACCTACCCTCCCAGGGTTTTGTGGGAATCAACTGAAATCACATAGGTGCAGTCTTTTACAAACCTTAAAACACTATATAAATGATCTTTATTAAAGAGGTTAAATGAAAACTTGGACCTAAATTCTGAGTTAATGTAAGTATTGTACTTTTACTAGTCTTCTACCATATTATGCAGAATCTCAGTGAGATGTGAAATCCCTGTAGGCCATGATACTTGAGCATTGGCCAGGTCTAAAATAAAAAGAACAGTCTTCACACACTACTGTAATGGACAGCCCAAGAACAGGGCAAAGGAAGAGAATTCACAAACAGCTCTTTTGGTTCCCTTGGTTCATATACCTGAAGTCACCTTTACCCCTTTTTTTCTTACCCCTCCATACCACTAATCTATAATCATATCCTCTGTGGCAGAGGTATCAAACCCAACTGTGCAACATTCCTAAGAACAGTCTGATTAGATTCAGATCCACTTTGGGGGGGAGGGGTGCAACTAGGTGGCACAGTGGAGAACACTGGCCCTGGAGTCAGGAGAACCTGAGTTCAAATCCAGCCTCAGACACTTAATAACTGCCTAGTTGGTGTAACAGTGGACAAGTCACTTAACTCGATTGCCTTAAATAAACAAAATTAAAAAAAAAAGATCCACTTGGGGAATAGTTCACTAAATAGAGAATCCCAACATCATCTAGTTAATGCTGATGTGCTTTTCTAAGTCAATATGCAGTTTGTAGTGCTTAAGTTTGGTTAAAGGGACCCATTCTGTGTGAGGTTGACTGCACAGCTCCTGTCTTCTTTTACATCAATCTGCCTCCTTCTCTGTCTTACAATGCTAATTTTATCAGTCTAGAGGTATCATCTTGTAAAAGACAGAGAGGTGCTAACAAGTCAACTAGACCAAAGGGGAGTCTTACCTCTGACACATTTAAGCTCTCAAGGCCACTAGGCCATTCTCTATGACTCTAGAACGCACCATTAATTGTAGAAGGAGTTTTCTATAGCCTATGCTAATAAAACCATTGGTCCAGTTAAAAAAAAAACAAACAAAACCTATTGATAAGGCCCTCTCATACCTCTTAGAAGGATGCAATCCAGGGCCTCTCTCCCCTCCCACAATGACCATTTTCTTCCCCCTCTATACCCTCTTCTCCATCTACTCTACCTCTGGAGGGTGTTATAGACCCAAATGCCTCTTACATGTATTTGCTGGGGATCTGGCCTCTTTCCAGTTTCTGGGCATTTTCATCTAGTTGCCAGGCCATCCAACAGCCAAAGGTCCCCTGGGGGAGGGTGTCATCAATATAGAGGATGTCATCCTTCTTGAAGCTCAGTTCCTGATCCACTTCTGCCAATCGGTCATATAGAGCTCTGGCCAAGGAAGAGGAGAAAAGTGTTAGTACCTGTTTTTCTTCTATTGTGCAAGTACCCAAGGGATGGTTTTTTTCATATTCAGTCCCCAAAGTTATGCTACCTCACATCTCCTTCCATCAGATGCTATGCTTCCTGATAGGCCAAAGGAAACCCTCCAAAGATGTAGACCTTTTCTATGGGGTCAGAAGCTCCCCAAGGACACACAATGTCTCTTGTTGACCAGTCCAAATAGGGAATGTCTGACGGGATTTCCCTAGGAGTTGTTAACTGTATGTTCTATGGCCCTCATTCCACACTGTTGCCTGTGTAAGAAATCATCAAAACTCAGTGAAAGGGGTTAATAAGGAGAGACTTGCAGCCATAAAGGAGAATTACATCCTCTTGGATCTTAAGACCAAATCTGGTATCCTACTTTCTCACTTAAATCTTTAAGGAGCTTTGTCTTGCCACTAGGGGGGAAAAAAAAGGTCTAAAAAGGAATTCATATCCATCCTTATGTCCAGCCCTAGGGTCAAAACTTGGGGAGATACTGTACTCCAGTATCTAGCCAAAAGATAACTTGTATTTTGGGAAAGAGATGGATAGGACCACCATCTGAGTACCGAATGTAGAAGCCATCGCCTGGAATGTCCTTGATCTTGTTGAAATCCTCCAGGCGATACTGCACCTTCACACGAATGTTTTCCCCAGGTTTCAGCATTTCCAAGTAGGCTTCCTCAGCTGTTTTGTTCCTCATGTCCACAGAACCATACTGCCGAAGGAAGGAGGAGTGGATTGAGGATGAAGAGAGTCAATTTGCAAAGGATCAGGAAGGCAAGGTCAAGGGACAGATAAGAGAAGCAGAAAAGGAGAGATACAAAGTGTGTGGGGGGGGAGAAGAGAGAGATAAAGGGGGAAAAGAAGTAGGGAAGGAGAGAAAGAGAAAAGTTAAGGGAGAGAGACAGAGACAGAAACGAGGAGACAGACAGGAAGAGATAAACAAGATAAAAGAGAAAACTAGAAAAAGAAAAAAGGAAGAAAGAATAAAGAGAGAAGAGAAACAAAAGAGATTAAAGAAGAGAGGAAAAGGGAAGAGAAAAGACTGAGGAGAAAGAGAGAACAGAGAGAATCTGCCTCTCCCATCTCTAGATGGCAGGTCCTTACATTTTAAATTTCTAGACCTCTCCTTGTCTCTTCCTTTGAGTTTCTTTAGCTGACACCTTCCATCCTTCCCCCACAGCTTATTCCAGAGAAGCAGATTTACTATAACTTCCTTGTCTTTATACTTACTCCCAATTCCTAGCCTTGTGGTTGGTATACAATAGATGCTTAATAAACACTTGGGAACTGAACAGAATTGTATAGAATTGGCCCCTCTCTAGATCACATATGGCTTCTCAGGAGACCTGGATGTCTCTACCTTCTTTTTTTCTTGTATTCATTTCTATGTCTGCAACATTTTCTTACCCTACCTACCCATCCATGATTATCAGATTGTGGAATCCTCAAAAATCTTTCCTGATATATTGGGACTCCCTGAGGACAAGGACTATGGGTGTCCCTATGAATCAATCACTAAGTTATTTTTAAGCCCCTACTATATGCTATAAGATAATAAGATAAAAGATCCCATTCTCAAAAGAGTTACATTTTATTAGGAGACACAACCTGGACAAAATATATACAAAACAGACACAACACAATTTTAGGGATATCACACTTACAGGTGGGGTATTCAGATCAGCCTCACGCAGGAGGTATTATTTGAACTAACAGTGAAAGGGACAGTTTTCCTCAACAGATCAGGGGTTGAAAAGCCTCTCGAAGCTCTCACCTCAAGTATAAGGTCCCCTGGCACCAGCCCCTCAGGACCACTGGCAGGACTGCCATCCTCCACATCTGCCACGAACACCCCATGCAGGTTCCCACCACATATCTGCACACCAAGTTCCACCTGGAACTTTTTGATGATGACAACTCGAGGTTCTGGAGTTCTTTTGTTGGCATCTGCCAAGATTCTTTAGAGAAAAAAGGAAGTTAATTGACTCTCAATCACTCACACAGACCCTTTGTCAAAGGAGAAGTGGATTCCAAAACCTGGATCTTAGAGATGAAAAGTAAAGGAATACCCTTTAGTTTCTGTTCTAGAAAACCCTTACCTGAGTGAAACAAGGAAGATGGAACAGACTATCTGAGGAGGTTCCCTTCAACTCAAAGATCTAAGGCAGGGGTGGGGGAACGTCCAGACCACAGGTCTGGGAAATCATTTGGTCAGGTGCTGCCATGGCAACTGCAGGCTGAACCTAGAAATTCAATAAATCTAGGAGTTTTTAGGGGTGTTTAAATGAATATAGTAGGCTAATTTTTAAGTTGATAATTTTGTATGGTCCCCAAATAATGTTACCCTTGGCAGACAAAAGGTTCCCCCACCCCTTATCTAAGGCTGGATTCCAAGACTACTCTGCCAAAAGATGCCTTAGAATCACGAATGGATATCTAAGACAAAAAAATCGTCAAGAGAGAATCTAAAAAAAAATTATCTTTTTGGACTTGAAGTACACTCATATTTTCTTTTTTGTCACACATTTGCATTTCTAATTATATTCTACTTAAACAATTATTAAAAATAGCCCCATTTTCTAAAAGAACCCAATTCAGAGGTATGAAGTAATGAGAAAAGAGAATCTCTATTTAGAAAATATTCACCACACCCTTTTTTTGTGGTAGCAAAGAAATGGAAAATAGATGTCCACTGATGTGGATCTGCTGAACAAATTCTGTTCTATTAATGTAGCAGAATACTGCAGTTCCATAAAAACCAATATACAGAAATTTAGGGTGACTAGGATGGACATATGCCGTATAAAGTGAGTGATCAGGAGGACTACACTGATACAGTAGAAGGCAATCAGCTAGGTGGTGCAATGGATAAAGCACTGGCCCTGGAGTCAGGAGGACCTGAGTTCAAATCCAGCCTCAGACACTTAATAATTGCCTAGCTGTGTGACCTTGGGCAAGTCACTTCACCCCATTGCCTTAAAATACATTTTTAAAAAAAGATAATAGACCTCTGCTCAATGCATTGTTGAATCATCTTGCTAGTGAGTTACCAGTGAAGTGGAGAGGTGGGAACCATAGGCACAGAATGAAGCAAGTACTGTCAAAATGGGCCAAAAGATTGATGACTTAGTTCAATTGTACATCTATGAGGAGGGAACAGTTCAGCAGGGAATAGAGAATTGATCAGGAAGTGAAAGTTTTTTAAAATAACATCAACAAAATATTTAATTTAAAAAATAAAATAAAGTTTTAAATAATTTTTTAAAGTGAGCTTGGGAGAATTAGGACACCTCAATTCTAGCCTACTTCTTTCTCTGCAACTAACTAACCATGTGACTTTTCAGGGAAAAAAGCTAAATAATCCTTAAGGGCTCCCTTAAGGATGGACATTCTTTGAGTCTACGCCTTAATCCAAAATGAGCTGAAAATAAACTTCCCAAAGTACACCTTACTTCACCTCCCCAATCCCACCAAATTATGGAAATGAAAATATTAGGTGTTTTCCCAGCTTCAAAAATGGGACTTATTATGGAGCAATAGTCAGGGTTGTCCATTGGGAGGCAGTGTTGTCACACTCCAGTTATTCTAGCTCACACCTTCTGACTTGGGAAGGTTAGCGCATTTGAAGACAGGCCAAGGAGGGGTTTAAAGGTCAATGTTCAATAAAAAAAACAACACTGACAACAATATGATGCTAATTGTTTGGTGTACATGGCTGCTTCTATGCTCAAATCCATTTTAATTTCTGCATCAGCATGAGCAAGTGCCCAGAAACGGTCTGATCATCAAGAATCAACCTCAAGGGAAAAAGGTCCGTGGATGAGGAGGTACCAGTGGCTGACCTGATGGAATTTCGAGGGCTGGTGGTAGGTGTGGTCTGCTTGGATGTTGGCGTTATGGTCCCCTCATCCTGCTCACTCACTGTGTCAATGATGGAATGGCTGTCTGGAGTGGCAGACCCACTGCCCTGCAGATTGGAATGAGTGCTCACAGGGTCCAGTCGAGAACTACACAGAGGACAAATGAAACATTGGGCAGAATACATTTCTCCCCACCACCATCATCATTACCTCACACCCCAAATCTCTACCACTGGCCACAAATCAACAGTATGAAATGGCAGTCATCAAAACTAACATTGTCAACTGTTTTGGATAATAAATAGAAGCAGAATTTTCAGAAGGGACATAAGAGTGACATTGTATTCTGTCCAAGTGAAGTCTCATCTAAAGCACTGCTATATTTTAGAAAGACAAGTTGGAGCATGGGTGAAAAACCTAGAAAATGTGTCATGGGAAAGACCAGTGGAAGGAGCTGGCTTTAGCCTGGAGAAGAAAAGACTTAGGAAGAAACATGATAACTGTCTTTATTCATTTCAGAGTCTGTCACAAAGAAGAGGGGGGTTTTTTTGTTTTGTTTTGTTTTTAGATTTTTCAAGGCAATGGGGTTAAGTGGCTTGCCCAAGGCTACACAGCTAGGTAATTTATTAAGTGTCTGAGGTCGGATTTGAACCTAGGTACTCCTGACTCCAAGGCTGGTGCTCTAGCCACCCCAAAAAGAAGAGGGTTTGATAGTGTCTGGCTTGGTCCTAGAGCAATGAGTAAAAGTGTTAAAAGAAAAGTTTGGGGACAAAAAGAAATTTTTATTAATAATTAGAACTTCCCAAAAGTGGAATTGGTTATCTTGGGAAATAATGAGTTTCTCCTCACATTAGGGTCACAAATAGAGGGCCAGATGACTGTTTGCCATCAAGGGTTTAGTGTCCAGGCAAAAATCAAACAAGATGACCTTAGAGGTCTCTTCCAATACTAAGTTTTTTGTTTGTTTGAAATTATTTTTTTTTCATCCATTTATTTTCATCACATTTCCAAGTTACAAAATTTCCCTCCACCTTCCCCTCAGCAGGGAACAGTCAGGTTAGCATTGTATATATATGTTTTGTTAAACATATTTAAAAATTAGTAATTTTTGGTATGAGGAATTAGGATTAAGGGCATCACTAAGTTTTTCATTTTTCTATCACTGGGAGCTTTTCTTTTAAGGGAAGAAAGAAACTTAATTTATGATTGAGAATTATGACAACAATTCTTATCCTATATAAAGAATATATATGGTTTGAAAGATTAAACAAAGGTCTGGTTTACACCCTTCCCTCTTTCAACCTCTTTTTAACTTCTACCCCCTACTCTCAAGGATATCAAACCTTCATGTATGGCTGTGTCAGACCCATCCTTGGGACAGAACTTCACACAGAAAATATATACAATTAAAACCTACTCAATGACTAATCAACATGAGGCCACTGAGAATTCAGGTGGGACCCATGGCTGCATTCCCCAATAATTGTGCCCCAAGAATTGGGCCTCGAGGTAAGGATAACACAGCTATGGACTCTCAAATCTAAAATAAGGAGAATCCCAAGTATGATGTAGTAGATGGAATCAGGAAGACTTGGTTTTATATCCAACCTGTGCTACTTATTACATTTATGACCATAAGTCATTTAACCTAAACCTCAGCTTCCTCATCTGTAATATGA
The DNA here is from genome assembly GCF_037893015.1 of Macrotis lagotis. NCBI lineage: Eukaryota > Metazoa > Chordata > Mammalia > Peramelemorphia > Peramelidae > Macrotis > Macrotis lagotis. The sequence continues at coordinate 58,668,136 of NC_133661.1, forward strand.
AAAGGTTGGACAAGATGACTTCTGAAGTTCCTTCCAATTCTAAAATCTATAAACCTATGATTGTTTTATTCCCTCTTCTCCCAAGCACAGGGCTTTAGCCAATGGGTAGAGTCACTAAGTCAAATGACAAGAGGGACATTGGGCCATTCAATGACCGAGTCATACCAAATCAAAAGATCAAAGATAAAATGGATCTAAGAGACCAAAGAGTTCAATCCTCTCATTTTACAGATAATGAAAATGAGTCAAGAAGAGGTTAACAAATTACTTGGGATCTAACAATTACTAAGTCTCTAAGGCAGGAGACTGACCCTAGAGATTCTCAACTACAAGTCCAGTGTCACAAGGTTGTCTAGTAAATAGAACACTCAGGAACACCTGAATTCAAATCTGGTCTTACAACATTTACTAGCTCTGTGACCTTGGACAAGTCACTTAACTCTTTTTTTCTGCAGGCTCCCCAACTACAAAATGACGGTAATGATAACACCTATCTCCCAGGGTTATAGAGGTGATCAAATGAGATATATGCAAAATACAACAGCTCTTGACAGAGACTAGGAACTCTTATAAATTGTTCCTTCCTCTGCCTTCCTCCCTTCATCTACTAAACCAAGCTGCCTCCTCCTTTTTTAATCCTATTTTTCCAATGACTCTTCTCTGGCCTCAAGCCTCATAGATATCTGAATATTGGTCCAACACTAAGAGGGAACTGCCCTTACCTGGACCGGGAGTGGTTGCCAAGCTGATACATGTGAGGGTTATACTGGGCCAGGATAGTGATGGTGTCACACTGCTGGCCGATGATTAGTCGTGCCTGTTGCTCTGTTGCATTTCTCAAGTTAATACCATTGAACTGAAAGAAAAAACAGATCCCAGGGAGGCTACTATAACAAACATGACAAACACAAGGAGAGTTGGGAGGTTAATGCTTTTTTGCAATTTCAAAAGATATCAAAGCTATTCTAGGACCATAAAATCTGAGAAGTAGCTCCCTCGGAGGTCCAGCCTATACATAAGAGAAATTTGAGATAAATGATCATCCTTTTCTTGACTTTGATGGAGGAAAAAGCTAATATGTCTCAAGAGAGAACAATCTACAAAAGCTTCTATGGACACCAGACCTAAATTGACCCCTTTGAATCTTCAAACTCATTTTAACAGAATAAATTTAAGCCCTCCTCCACCCAATATTCTTCAAACAATTGATGATAGCTATTACAAGCTCCTTGGATCTTCTCTGCAGTCTATGGATCCCCAGTGTCTTCAAAGGTGTTCTGTGATTCATCCTGGAGACCTCTCCTAACTCGCTCTCCTAATGCCTTAACATAGCAACCAAGGAAACCTTGAGATTTTAAAAGTTAGGTCAGTAGATCACAACCTGACACAACCTGCTAAGCCCAGGGATGAACTAGCAGCAGGGACAGCAAGAAGGCAGTGGAAAGAGTTCTGGAGTCACAAAGGATCTGGGCTCAGATCTCTGCCTCTGATGCTCATTTCCTATATGACCTTGAAGAAACACTTCACTGACCGAACCTCAGTTTCCGCAGCTATAAAATAAGGGGACTAGTTGGCCTCTGAAGAATTTCAACCATGGATAGCCCTACTTGACCCCATCCAGGCTCTAAAAATACAAGAATTTTAATCATTCCTGTGGTAAGGGGTACTTCCACTTTCAGGTCATTAGAAGTTTACACAATGAGAAGATTCCTCCTGGAGGTTAAAGGGGGGGGGGGGGGACTGGTAAGTTCTTACCTCCAACAACTGATCTCCATACTCTAAGCCAGCTTGGTGAGCAATGCTTCCTCCCGTTACTTTTGAAACAAATATTCCACCATTTTCACCACTCACTATGGAAATTCCCAGTGGCTCTGAACCCTTTTGCACTTTGACATGACGAGGTTCCTCCATATAAGGCCTTTTCAAAGGAAGAAACAATCCTAAATTGGCTTACACCCCAGAGATACACTTTGGACAGAATGGTGCTTAATCATCGATCAAAGAGAGATACAATAAAGACATGCAATGGGCTACAAGGAAAAGACCAGACATCATGGCATCCCCTTTCAAGGAAGATCAAATAAATGTTTAGGAAATGGGTGACAACCATAGTAAATGGAAATGTGATGATCATCCCTTTCATAACAAATTGTATACATTCCTGAAACCTCATGCAAGAAAGAAAAATGTCACCACTCCAAAGAAACTTAAGATACACAGTCTTAAAGATGTGGATTAGATGAAAACACAACAAAAGTAGGGTGAACAAAAACTAAACTCTAAAAGGAGAAGAAAAAACATAACAATCCATATTATATATGTAAGTAGTTGCTTTATATAATATGTAATTTACAAACCATAATTTGGAAGCATTCCTGACCCATATAGTTTATAAATGTTTGGGATCAACAATAAATAAATAAGTGAATGAATAAATAAATGTTTGGGGTCTAGGAGCGAATAGAAGACTCTAGAAAAATAGGATAACTTTCAGGAGGAGGTCAATCCAGGAGAAGCAATACAGAGGGAATTTATTTTTTGTTTTATTGGCCAACTATGCAAAGTGATGCAAATCAATCATAAGAATTAAGCCATTGCAAATCCAAGCCATTAAAAATAATTTTTAAAAAAAATACCAGCAGTTTTGCATGGTAGCATCACAATTACCATGCAAATGCTCCCCGGGGAAATTATCCAAACGTGTCAAACAGGCACAAGGAGAGGTGCACAATACTGCTAGAGGAGAACCTTATGTCAGTCAGGCCAACCTCAAACTCCTTAGGGAGGAGAACCTAGGCCTGGGAGCCACGGGAAGTCTCAGAAAAGATCTATTACGGTACAGATATCTGGAAGGGGTAGAAGATTCAGGAGAGAAGGAGAAGAAAAACTCAGACACAGAACAGCAGACACTGAGAAATGTAATAGGAGGAAGAAGAGGAGCAGAAGAAGAAGAGAACCAAGATATTTTTCTTCATCATAACATTTACTTTATGCTGTCGCCTGTTTTAGTTCTAACTGTCAAACATTTCACCTTCATATTGGGGCCACTTGAGATCAGAAACCATGGCATTTCATCCTTGAGATATCTAACCCTACAAGGCAGATCTTCACACCATCTTCACTAATTTGAGACAATCTTGTGTTTAGCTCAGTTGGGCAGCAAACCACTGTGCTCCTCCCTTATTCCCTCCCAAGTTTAAGTTTATCATCTATAATCAACTTTCTTCTCCATTGATCTGTAAGGTCTTTACACAGGGATTTGTTCCATTCTTTGAAATGTATCCTCCAATTCCTACTCTAATGCCCAAGCAGATAGTATATTGATTAATGCTTATTAATTGACAGTCTTTACATTAAGATTCTGACTCAAATCTTCTCCATCTCATCTTTATTTATATAGATAAGGGCAGCTAGGTAGTGCAGAGCATTGGTCTTGGAATCAGGAGAACAAGAGTTCAAATCTAGGCTGAGACACTTGACTGGTTGTGTGACCTTGGGCAAATCACTTTAAAGTCACTTAACCCTGATTGCCTCACATCCGGGGCCATCTCCAGTGATCCTGATTCATATCTGACCACTAGACCCAGATGGCTCTGGAGGACAAAGTGAGACTGATCACATCACTCAAATCCAATTCAGGTGCTTGTTATGGCATCACCTCCCTGACATCATGATCTACTTCGAAAATGAAGGATAATTAGAGCTAGATAATATTCAAACTTTAAGTTCCTCCAAGAAACTTTACCACAGTTTTCCAACCAAAACTAATCTCTTGCTTAAGTGAATTTCTTTATAGTTGTTCTTCAGTCCTGTCTGAATATTCTGGGGAACCCCATTTGGGGTTTTCTCCAGAGTGATTTGCCATTTCCTTCTCAAGCACATTTTACAGATGAGGAAAATTAAGGCAGACAGGATGAAGTGAATAGCCCAGGTTCACACAGATAATACGTGTCTGAGGTCATTTTGGAATTCACTATGATAAGTCTTCCTGACTCCAGGCCAGTCACTATATCAATTGCCCTCTGAATTTCTACTATACTTTAAATTAGTATCATATATTTTAACACATAATCATAGAGCCTTAGAAATTTAGAGCTGGAAGGAACCTGATCTAATCCCCTTTACCCATGTACTCACCTACCCTTATAGAAATCTGAAGCTCAGAAAAGGTAAATAATTTGCCCAAGATTATTACTAGCTATTTATTGACAAAAATTAGATCTCCAAACTCAGTCAATTCTGAGACCTTTCAATTCCAACATGCCTTTTAAATCAAAAAATAAACAATAAACATTAAGGCCTACTATGTGCAGATACTGTGCTAAGGCAGTCCCTGCCCTCAAGAAGTTTCCAATCTAATCTAATCATTTCTAGAATCCCACTTTAGATTCAAAAGTCTAATTTAAAATAATCTGGTTGAAAGAACAATAAAAAACTGATCATATCCTTTGACCCAGCAATACCAATCCCAGGTCTACATCAAGAAGAAATCATGAAAAATGAGAAAAGTCTCACATGTTCCAAAATGTTCACAGCAGCTCTTTTTGTAGTGACAAAGAATTGGGAATTGAGGGGATGCCCATCAATTAAGAAATGACTGAAGAAGTTATGGAGCACTATTATTCAATAAGAAACCATGAATAGTTGCACTCTATAGAAGTATGGAATGAATTACAAGAACTGATGTTGAGCAAAGGTTGCAGAACCAAGAGAACATTGTGAGCTGATCAACCCTGTTGGATGCAGCTGCTCTCAGCAGTTCAGAAAACTAGGACAACCCTAGGAGACCTGCTATGGACAATGCTATCCCCATCCACAGGAAGAAAAACAAAACAAAACAACAAAAATACCCCTATGGAATCTGAATAACATTCACTTTTTAATAATTTCCCTTATGTTTTTCTTTCCTATCTCATGGTTTTCTTTCTTTTTCCTTTATCCTAATTCCTCATACAGAAAATGACAGATCTGTAAACATGTTGAACATAAATGTCTATGTACAATATTCACTAGACTGTTTGCCACTGAGGAAAGGGAGGGTGGGAAGTTGAGGATGGAAGGAAATTGTGTAACTTAAAAGTATACGTATGCATGTGGATGAATGCTGAAAAGCTTTCATAACACGTAATTGGAAAATATAATAAAATATCAATTAAAAAATAATATAGTGAGTTTCTACCTGGTTAAACAACAGATAATAGAATAGGGAAAGCACTGATGGGTGGGTGAATATAGATAAGAATAACCTGGATTAGCATTCAAATAATGTTAAAGTTAACCTGAGTTTCCAAAGTGTGATTTAACAACCCTGTTACTGAAGAGTCTAAGCCCATGGATCTCTTAGGATTAAGAGCTCTGAGTTCAATCCGGCTGAGAGCACTAGATTCACCATAAATATGGTGATAGCAAGACTTTTAAATAGGAGTGGGATTGGAGGGGTGGGGAAGGAGGCACCACTAGGCCAGGTCAGGTCAGAAACAGAGCAGTCAAAGTTTGAGATTAGATTGGGCTCATGGGAGGACCTAGTCTCCACAAAGGACTATTTCTAACTGTTCAGTAACAGGAAAAGTCACAAAAGTTAGCAAAGAAGGGAATGGATTATACTCTAAGAGAGACTTCTAGCCACAAATCAGTCTCATCCAAAGGGTTTGTGCTATGGCAGGAACTGAAATAACAGATTTTAAGTCCCTACAGATTCTAACTTCTAATATTCTAAAGAACTGGGGTAGAATTGAGTAAGGAAATGAATGATGAAGAGAAGATTCAACTACTATCAGAGAGCTCAGAGGAGACAAAGATAACAAAAGGACCATAACTTATCCTGGGCTTTCCTCTTCCCTCTCCCTCTTACATTATACAGTGAAGAGTAGAAACTTGGAGACTCAAAACCTGAGTTCAAATCCCAGCTTTACCACTTCCTACCTGTGTAACCTTGGACAAATAATTTAACTTCTTTGGACTTCAATTTTTTCATCTATTTAAATGAAGGGGCTGGACTAGATGATTCTATGGCTCCTCTGGATCTAAAACTATGATACTCTAAATATGTCATTTGATGATTTTCTAAGTACAGCAAAGTCCCTTAAGAATGTGTCCTAAACCTGTTTTCTACCCCTCTTCCCACAATATGTAAAAGCAGTACTTGCATGTACAACAAGTGTTTAATTAATATTTGCTGACTGATTATTCTAACAGCAGACCAGCCTTGAGTTAATTAACAGAAGACAAAACTGTTGCCCATTTTTCTTGCCAATTAGATCATGTTTTTTCACTTGATTTCTCAAAAAACAGCAATAGTCACATTTACCTGTCCTTCCTTCGCTCCCCTATCGAAGCTGGGCTGATAGCAATCCTAGGCAATGTGGAAAGTGAGCTCTGAGACTGGCTACTGGCAAAAGATGAGGTCTCTAGGTTCAAAGGTGACTGGGGAGGAGTGATCAGACTAGGACTACTGCATTCAGAGTGTGACAATGAACCTGCCAAGAGAAAAGAAGATGGACCATTTCTCTGATGCTCAATAGAATTTGTGGCTGAAGGCTAACCCCAGTCAAGACACCCAGCCTCCAAAAAGCCTTCATCAGCTACACTGTCTTCAGTGGTGTCTTTTTTTCTCCAATGGGCTCCTGGTCTCCATATAATATGTACCACATCGAGCAGGTTTTCATCAGAAACTGCCTGTTATCAATAGCAACTATTTCAAGCAATATCCCCAGAATAAGTTATTGCCCCTAAAACTAGATGGTAAGCTCTTTGATAATAAGAGTCATGTCTCCTTTTTTTTCATATCTTCTCCCCATTCCAACACAAGTGACAACAGACAGTTGTCCAACACTGGTAAACATAAATAAATAAATTGTTAAAAATCAGGAAACCCACCCAGAAAATAAAGTACAGGTAATAATACAAAGCATCAGGGAAAGAGAAGAAAGGGGATATTACCTCTATCAGAGCCCATGACAGACCGAGGGTATCTTGGCGTTAGTGGAATTTTGATGCGTTCTGTCCGAAACTGCAAGTTACTCGAAGATCCTATTTTTTTAAAATCATAAAGAAGTTTCACAATTCAGCTCAACAAGCATTTCCTAAACACCTGACATCTATCATCTAGGGTACCAGACACTGGAGATCACAAAGACAAGAAATTTAAAAATCACTTTTTCTCTTAAAGTCCAAAGAGAAACAGTCCAGAATACAATATTTATAAATTACAGAAAAACTATTTTGATTAGGTCTGATCCTGCAAATTCCCTCAAAATGATCCAACTATTATTTTTTTTAAAAACCCAACAGTATAAGGTAGACAGAGAAATGGAAACTTGACCCACTGATCTGGCATAAATTCTCCTAATCCCAAATGCTCTAAGGATAAGAACATTCAAGACAAATCTCAAGCCCAAGGAGCAAGAACAGTTTTCCAAATCATCAAGATAACTAGTTCTCTCTTTTCTCCCTGAAGGTCACAGTACTTCAACTCTTAGTAAAGTAGTCTGTCAGGATATTGATATCCACTTCCATTATTGGCTGCAAAGAACAAACATCCAACTCTTCACATGCTCTCTCCATGGGCTGTAGTTGATTCACTTACTTCCTAAGACCTGGAAGAGCAGTCCTATACACACTAGCTTTTTATTAGTTAACCAATCTGCCCAGAAACATTGACAATGCATAGAGTTGTCATCTCTCACTGATGATTCTTGAAATTTGTTCCTTCAAACAACTGAACTGTCCCTAGTTAACTTAAACTCAGAAAATGCTTTATTCAAAATTAGACACGTCCTTTGTCATCCTCCATCTTAAATTTCCACTTGGATATAAAGATCCCAGAAATGTCCAAAACCATTGGGAGGAAACTCCTGAAATATTACTCCAGCAAATTCTACACTGGTTCTCAGATTGCTTCATGGGTACACACAATCACAAAAGGAAACAAATCAGAATACATAACAAAATTCTGTTGCTACATTAGTACATGGTCCTGAAAGTAGTCCCTTGTCTTTGCAACCACACACCACCAAGGTCCTTTTGTTTTGATCCACAAAGAATCAAATGAACAAAAACCACACAAAAGGAAAAATTCTGCACAAGATACCAAATTTGGTGCATTTATTTCCAAGGCTTTCAGGAAAGAGTGACAGAAGTCTATTTGCTAAAACCTTAAGGGACAAAAATTAAAAACTCTATTTGGAGATAAGGTTACCGAGTCGGGCACTAGATGGCAACGAGTTGGATCCATGGGAGGTTCTTGTCCTTGAGGTCTCTGAATAGTCACTGGAGTGTTTGTGACTTAGGTCCAGGCTCAGACGGCCCTGGTGTTGTGTGCTGCATGAGAAGCAAAGAATTTAGGTGCTTGAGGATGACAGTGAAAAGTTTCCTGTTATTTATGTCTGACTCTTTGTGACTTCATTTGGGGTTTTTCTTGGCAAAGATACTAGAATGATTTGCCATTTCCTTCTCCAGCTACTTTTACAGATGAGGAAACTAGGGCAAAAGGATTAAGGCTAATGGGATTAACCCTATTTGCCTCAGTTTCCTCATCTGTAAATTGGGCAGGGTCACACAGCTAGTAAATGTCTGATATTATATTTTAACTCAGGAAGGTAAGGAGTCTTCTTGTCTCAAAGCCTGGAACTTCATCCAAAGAATAAGTGCTAATGGTCATAGGTCCCCAAGAGAGTCCTCTCAAGATAGTAAAAGAGTTCCTGACATAAGGTTCAGGAGAAAGGAAAACTAGAATTAGAATTAAAACATCTTTTTGTCCTTAATTTGTTAGTGACATTCCCAATTACAAAAAGCCCTCCCTGAGCCTGAGTTTCCTTATTAGTCAAAAAAAAAAAAAAAGATAATATTACCCCCCAATTATCTCACAAGGATCTAAACATCAGAGTGTTAGCAAAAATGAAAATGCTTGGAGAAGTACCTTTTCTTATCTAATAGTGACTTTGAGATAATCTAATGAAGAACTGTACATGACCCAGTCAGTCAAGATCTTTCCCAGAAGGACATAACTTCCATGATTCCTCAACTTTCCAAAACTCAAAAGTATCCTGGAAGAAGAGTTTATTAAAACTATCCCGAGGGGCAGCTAGGTGGCACAGTGGATAAAGCACTGGCCCTGGAGTCAGGAGTACCTGGGTTCAAATCTGGTCTCAGACACTTAAAAATTACCTAGCTGTGTGGCCTTGGGTGAGCCACTTAAACCCATTTGCCTTGCAAAATAAAACCTAAAAAAAAAAACCAAAAACCCATCCCTACCTTATAAAAATGAATGCTAAAAATTTCAAAATATATAATTAGAAGAAAAAATAAAATACTATTAAAAAATTAAATTAAATTTTTAAAAAATTTTAAATGAAGACCAATTGTAAGAACTCTTCTCTAAGGACAAGTTCTCTTTCCTCTTTTTAGTCTGAATAGTCCATTTTGCTAGACCAGCAGATAATAACATTAATGGCAACAAGTGACATTAGATAGTGCTTGCTGTTTTATATATATAAACACCTTCTCCTTGAGCCTCTAATACCTCTGAAAGATAGAAACTATGGATATTATTATTCCCATTATTGACAAGTTGAAACAAGGATCAGAGTTGTCAAGTGACTTAAGTTCACAGAGCTAGCAAGGTCAAGAGGCCAAATCTGAAGTCAGCTTGCTTTAATGTCCAGCTTTTGCCCATTACACATAGAAATGCTTGCAAAACTAATCACTTCTTCTTGCCCAAGGACTCTCTTAAGATAGAGGCAATAATGTGCACCTATGGCTACAAGGAGAGGCAGATAACTGGGAGGCAAAGGGCTTGCCCTCACATCTTGGCTTATGGAACACAAGTCGATATTAATAAGCCTTCATTAAACACTTGCTATTTGACATTTGACAAACACTTGCTGTACTCAGAGAGGGAACAAGTCTCAACTTCTCTGTTCCTCAAGTCTCCATCTGACAAGGACTCTTCCATGACCTTCTAATTCCATACCTGGGATGCAAGTGTTGATGGTGCATCTGACTGGCAGCAGACTGGCAGCTGTTGGGGTGAACTCTATGGCTCCAAGCCGTGTAGATAGGGTTCCTCATGATGGCAGTCACTGCAGGACATGGGGCTAAATTCCTTGGAACTGTACCTGAACATGGGCCAAAAAAAAAAGTTACCACTCCATTGCTTGCCTCTTTATTCATATTTACTTAGACTCTTTAAGTAATGGTAATAGCAGTAACAACAATAGCAGACATTACATAACACTTTAAAGTTTGAAAGTTCTTTATAAACATTATCTAATTATTACATAATTCCTGACTAAGGGGGCAAACCCAGTCTTAACTGGTCCTAGAAGTGAGCCTCTCTTATATCTGTTCATTTTTATTTTAGTAATTTATGACAAATTCTTCAGGGAGAAGAGTTCCAAGGAGCTAAAGTCAGACAATGCCTCATCCTCTTGCCTTAGACCCCATTTTAAGTTCACTGTGACTCTGACAGGATGAGAGGGGGAATGTTTCATCTTCCTTCTTTTAGAATCATGATTTAATATTGCATTGATCAGTATTTTAAGTCTTTCTAAGATGTTTTCCTCTACATCATTGTTACCATTGGATAAATTGTTCTTTTCATTCTGCATATTTCACTTGGATCAATCAGTTCATAAAGATTTTCCTAGTCTTCCTTCAGAATTATGTTTCATCCTTTCTTATGGCACAATGATATTGTACTACATTCAGATAGTTTATTTAATCATTTCCCAATAGGAAGATACCCCTTTAATTTCCAATTCTGGGCTACCACAAAAAAAAAGCTAGAATAAACATTTTTCTACATAATTCCTTTTTCCTCTTTCTCCAGTTTCTTTGGGGTACCACTAAGAAGTGGTATAGCTGAGTCAAAGGATATGTACTTTACTTTCTGGGCATAATTCCAAATTACTTTCCATAATGGATGAATTGAAAAGCTTCACCAACAGTACACTAAAGTATCTTTTTTCCCATAGGTCCTCCAACAGTTGTCATCACCAGTCTGATAGGTTTGAGGTAGAATATTGAAGCTACTTTAATTTTTATTATTAATTATTAGAGATTTAGAACATTTTATCATATGGTTGTTAATAGTTTAGTTCTCATTCTTTTTCAAGGCAAGTTAAGACCCCAAGATCCTACTTCCAATGAGCAGGTAAAAATCTAAGATTCTTTTCCCTTCATTCACCTTAACAGTCCAGACAAATCATGATAGAGAAAAACCTCATTAGGAGTTTGATTATTTGAAATATTACAAGGAATCAGAGACTCAAAACTGGATGGAATCTAAGAGGGCTTCTACTCCAACTTATTCCAGCAGTTAAATTTACACACAGTTAGAAGCTCCAGCTATCTTAAAAAACAGCATTGTTTTAAACAAAGAAAGGAAGGGGGACAAGGTATGTCAAGGTCTGTATTTCAAGTGAGCAAGAGCTTGCTATCTCACTTTTACCTGATGTGAAAGCCATGCTACCTCCAGCCACCCCAGGACTTCTGGAAATTTTTTTAAATTATTATTATTTTATCAGTTAATAAGCTTTTATTATCTTCACATTCCTCATCCCTCAAAATAAAATAAATTCAAAACCTCTGAAGTAAATATTCATAATCAAATAAAAGAAGTTTCTCACTAATCACATCCAAAAATGTCCCATTCTACAGTTTGAATCCATCACCAATCTGGCAGGAAATTGGTAGCATGCTTTATAGTTGATAGCATGCTTTATCATCAGTCCTCTAGTTATCATACCTGTTCATTCCATTCATTAGAATCCTTAAGTCTTTCAAGATTGTTTTTGTTATTGTATAAACTGTTCTCCTGGTTCTGCTAACTTCATTCTGCATCAGTTCATACAAATCTTCCTATACTTCTCTACAATCATACCTTCCTCATTGTTTATAGCACAATTCCACAATACAGCTATATATCAAAATTAGTTCAATTCAAAAATAGTTCATTCCCCAACTGACAGCCTAATCCTTAGTTTCTGATTCTTTGCAGCCATAAAAAGGGCTGCCCTAAATATTTTTGTATATATCCCTGTCCTTTTCTTCTTTCTTTACTCTAAAGAACTAATATTGCTAGATTAAAGGGGATGCACAGTTTAATAACTTTGGTGGCCATAATTCCAGATTTCTTTCTAGAATGAACGGACCAAGTCACAACTCCACCAACAATTCATTAAGGAGAAAGGAAAGGAATAAACATTTATAACACATCTATTATATGTCATACTGTGTTAAATATTTTACAAATAATATATTATTTGATCCTCACAACAACTCTAGGTAAATACAATTATTATCTCCATTTTACAGTTGAGGAAACTGAGGCAAACAGAGATGAAGTGACTTGCCCAGGGTCAAACAACTAGTAAATGTCAGATCTGAACTCAGATCTTCTCAACTCCAAGCCTAGCAATTTTTCCATTATACCATCAGTTACATATTTTAGGTGTTTTCCCATAGATCTTCCAATGTTTGTCATCTTCTGTTTTGGCCAACCTTGTCAATCTGATGTTTGAGAGGTAGAACCTGAGTTATTTTAATTTACACCTTTCAAATAATTAATGTTTTAGAGCTTTTTTAGTATGAACATTGTAGCTTGGATTTCTTCCTCTTGAAAACTGCCTATTCATATTTTTTGAATAGAGAATGGATATTCTTATAAATTCAACACAATTTGACTCTTATCAGTGAAACTTGCTGCAAAGATTTCCTCCATTTCCTACTTCTCTTCTAATTTTAGCTACATTTACTCTTTATGCAAAATTTAATTTTTTATTTATGTTGAAATTTTGTGATCAAAATGTCCATTTTACTTATTATGAATTTCTCTTCTTTGTTCACAAACATTTCTCCTACCTATAGATCTGAATGTAATTTCTTTCAAGCTCCTCTAGTTTGTTTATGATAGAAATCCTTATTCCAAAATAGGACATATTTGGATATTGTCTTGTTATATACTGTAGAATTTTAATCTGTACCCATTTACTGCCAGGCTACTTTCCAATTTACCAGTTTTTTAAATAGTGAGTTCTTGCCCCAAAGCTGGGATCTTTGAGTTTATCCAACACTAAGCCCTGATGCTCCTTTGCTCTTGTATATTGTATATCTAATTTGTTGATTAGGATATACTATAAAAAGAAAGATAAAAATCACAAAAATATATAAAGTAATATGAAGAACAAGGCAACTGGGCAGTTCTCAAGGAGGCTGCTGACCAAAAAAGGATTACTTCCTCTTTTCATCTATAAGAGAAAGTTCATTGGAACTGGAAGATGATGCTCTTTCCTAGCAAACCCCAGCATCCTGGAAGTACTCACCAGCAGACACTCCACCAGAGTAAATAGGGACAAAGCCATCGCTATGTCTGGAGGAACGCTTTGGAGAGTAGGGGATCCACTCCTGAAGCTCTGGAGTGAAGTGTTCATCAGTAGCTGGAGTGTATTTCTGTGCCTAAAAACCCGAGATAAAGAGATATTCCAATGGAGCTAGAGAATGAAGGAGTGGGGGGTTGTAAATGTAGTCCTTTCCCTCCCACAAAAGCAGAACATTTTCTACATTGGGAATCCAACCTAAGTCATGATTATAACTGTTTTAGATCTAAATGGCCCCCAAGCTTTCCTCATAGGATGTCAAAGACCTGCACATGTGTGGTTTTCAAGACAAGAGAAAGATTTCAGAGAATAAGCCAGGGAATACCCAATGAAAGAAATATACTAACACAGCCCAATCTTCTTCTTTCTCAAGTGTTACTCTCTGGGAATGAAGGTCTATGGAGAAGTAATTTGTAACACAGGGATATTAGATCCTATCTGACCCTCATTCCAACTTCCCAAACTGGAAGAGATGAAAACTAACTACAAAAACTGAAGAAGAAAATGCAATAGAAAAAGAGACTCTTAAAACAAAAAATCTACTGACTGCATGTGAGAGAAAGCAAAAAAGGAAGGAAAAAGGAAGGAATAGGAGCAGAAAGAGGGGGAGAGAAAGGGGAAGGTAAAACAGAAAAGAAGAGGGAAGAGGAGAAAGTGAGAAAAAGGAGGAAGAGAGAGGAGGAAATTGAAAAAGTAAGCTCATCCTTCACATAGCCATCAAAGTCATATTCCTAAAGTACAAGTGAGATCATGTCACTCTTCTGCTCGAGACATTTCAGTGTCTCCCTTTTGCCCCTAAGATCAGATATAAATCCTTTCACAATTTGGTCTCAATCTACCTTTCTGGGCTTATTGCATGTTGCTCTCTTTCCATAACTCTGTCTCCTTTTCAGTTAAACCTATCTGCTTACTGTTCTTCCATTTTTGAATAGACTATCCCTCCACATTTGTAACTCCTTTCCTCCTGTTCTCCAACTCTTAGAATCTATTGCTTCCTTTGCAACTCAGTTCAAGTAAGACTTCATATAAAAAGACTATCTTGATCCCCTTGATTCCAAATTTTCCCCTTAATAGAATGTAAGCTACCTGAGAATAGGGATTATTTTTCTTTGTAACCTCTTTGTCAGCACATGGTAGGTGATTAATAAATTCTTATTAAATTGATGGTGGAAAAGTAGAAGGAAAAAGGGAAAGGAAGGGGGAAGAAGAAAGGAAAATCAAGAGAGGAAATGAAGGAAAGGGGGAGGGGAATAATGATGCAAGCATGCAACTCAGTCAATCAAGAACCAATAGGCATCAATGTTATGCCAGACATTATGCTAAATGTAAATGAGAATACAGTGCAAGTTTGGTTGGAATTTTTCATCTGGTTAAAGAGACAACTCTGGCTCCAAAAAAACAATTTTTTCTTGCTTCTTCATTCCCTAACCTTCTTGTTTCTACTTCTCTTGGCACTCTGGTAATACTAGCATATCATTATCTCTTTTGTTAACATTTTAGTTCCCCAACAAGTCTATAAACTGTTTGAAAAAAGGAATCAGGTCTCTTTCAATCCAGCCCCATCACAAGTAATAAACAAAACCAGAAAAACTCAGGTCATCTCTCCTGAATGTACTAAGTCTCCTTTCTTACCACCACCCACACATGACCAGGCTTTACCTGAAGTGACTGGTTAGGAATGGTTACTGGGGTGAGTTTATGCCGAAGAATTGGAGCTGATTTGGGCCGGGGTCGCTTCAGATCTGAATCGTCCCCTCTCTGGAAACTGCCATCTTCTTCACAGGTCTTCCTTCCAGGCAAGAGGGTACAGTCCCCTTCCTCTTCCCGGTAGTAGTGTCCAGGAATCCGACCTCTACCCTTATGAGGTGGAGAGTCTTGTTGGAGGCCCAGAGGGGCTGGTGCAGAAGGATGGATGGATGGTGGGCTGGTGGAAGGAGAGCTGGGGACCAGCGTGGTCTCTGATCCAGAGCTATCCTGTGGTCTATGTTTGAACTTAATGGAGTCACTCCTCTTGGGAGGGGTGGGAGGAGTTGGGGGCCCTTCTGCCTTGGAAGACTGGGGAGAATGAGCAGGTGCAGGGCCTGGGGAGAGGTAATCTACTTTGGGAGGTGTCTGGGGGCGCTTGAAGGTGTCTGGGTCAAATATTGACTTCCTCTGCTTTGGTTT
Source organism: Macrotis lagotis (assembly GCF_037893015.1). Lineage (NCBI taxonomy): Eukaryota > Metazoa > Chordata > Mammalia > Peramelemorphia > Peramelidae > Macrotis > Macrotis lagotis. Next base: position 58,683,678 of record NC_133661.1, read on the forward strand.
CTTATAGACAGAGAATTTCTCTGTCTCTGATGAAGAGGCATTGACCATAACCTTGGGCCAGGTCCCACCACTGTGTTTCATCCCTGACCCTGCCTCTTCCAATGTGGATCCCACCAGGACACAGTCTCCGATGACAGTGTCAAAGGGAGGTAACATCCTCCGACTGCCCAAATTCACCAGTCCATACCCACGTTCCCCATAAGGATCTGAGCTAAAGGAACTCAGACTGTGTTCTGAGGTGCTGTGGCAGCTCCGATGAGGATCAACGACCTGCAAGGGTCCTCGGGGAAAGGGCTTGTGCTCACAGAAAGAGCCCCCACTGCTCCCTGGGGTGCTTGGATCCTTCTTGTCCTCAAGGCTCTCCAAATGGAAAATGTCTGTCTGTGTGGAGCTGTTGTGCTGCGTCAAGTTCCGTTTATTTTGAGCCTGGATTTCAGACCCATGGAGCCTACAGTTCAACACTTTCTCCGAGTCCTTGAGATTCTCAAAAATATTCTGACCACTCCAGGAAGAGCTCTGAGGGAACACCTAAGAGGTCCCAGAGGTAGGGAGGAAAGAGAACATTTATCATGGGGTGGCAGTAAGGACCAATTGTGTAAAACAAGGGCTGCTTAAGCAAAGAAAGTTGCAGTAATAATGATATCTCACATTGATATATCACCCTGAGACTTAAAAATTTACCAACATTATCTCAAGAATCAGACCTTCTTACTCCATAGAGACAATTTAATAACTATTTCTTTACACAAGATTAACCAGATGGCAACAGAAAAAAACAGTAATAATTATAATTTCCACCCTGTTCTTGTGAACATCTCCAGAATTTTTAAAAAAAATTTTTGGAAACTGGGTCTTCCTATCTCAACCAGCTGGAAGTACAGTTGCCATTCATAGGTTCAATTCCACTTCCAATCAGCACAGAAGCCTTGGCAGCTCTGTATCCAATCAAGGTCAGGGTAACCATTAGATTGGACACTGGGTCAGCTCTAGCCTAATTACAGCCCAGAACTCTCAAAGTCGATCAATACCCCCAATCTTAATATCCCCAGTAGCAGAGGCTACAGGCATTCATCATCGCACCTAGGTTTTTAATCAATATTCACTCGCACATGCGCATGCAAAAACACACACACAAACACACAAACATTGACTGTCTCTCTGTCTTTCTCTAAGTGGCACATTGAGAAACAGAGACTCAAATAGAATATTGTCAAAAAATAAAAAAAGAATAAATTTTTTAGAAAAAGAATATTATAATAGCAAAGACCAAGAAACAAAGTAAACAATCATTGATAGGGGTATACCTAAACAAAATGTGATATCATGCCTGTCATAAACATTACTTTGTTGCAAGAAATAATAAATGTGATGACAACAAAGAAGTATGAGAAGAGTACAGGAGTGAAATGACCTCTTGGGAATTGGGAAAACAAAGCTACACAATTGACTTCAATAATACAAATATAAAGAACAACTATAAAACAATCAAACCTGAAGGCTGCAAAATTATAATGGCCAAACTCCGTCAAAGAATGCTATGAGAATTGAACACTGGATACAATATATGATTTTTTTTCAATATTCTTGCTAATTTACTTAAATTTTTATTTCTTTTGTTCTTTCTTAGGATAATTTGATCAAGGACCTAGATCTCAGAGGCCATTATTATAAAGAATGGCATGGGTAAGGAACGAGGGGAGAAGGAGGAGATTGGAGAAAGTAGAAAATACTGGTCACTTGAAAAAAATCACCCAACCAATATATCAGTCAAATCTGACAGTATTTGTAATTATCCATACCCATAGTCCCCCACATCTGCAAAGGAAGAGAGGTATGTTGTTGTTAAACATCAACATTCAAGGCCCCAGTCTAGGTACCCAGAAAACAAAGATTAAACAATAACATATTCCCTTCTCCTAAGTAATTTACAGACTTGGGGGGAAGGAAGGAATACAAAAGAGATAAGTAAACATAACAGGTAGAGTGGGAGGGAGAAAAAAAAAAGGGGGGGATTGAAACAGGTATGAAAGAACATTTTATCCTGGGGAGATCAATGAAGGCTTCACAAAGGAGGTGACTCCTAAGGTGAAGGGATGGAGGGGAGGGAGGAGAAGGCAAAGAAGAAAGAATACCAAGTATAGGAGATAAACTGCAATGGAGACGCTTAGGAGATGGCAAAGAAAGTCAATAACACAGTTTGATTAAAATGTATAAAGCTGGAAAGAAAGACTGAATGCAAATTAGGAAGATATTGAAATGCCAAGATAAAAAGCAATAGGGGGCAGTTGAAAGTTTTTAAGTGGGAGGGATGATGTCCATCAGATCTGTGCATTGGAAAGATGACTAGAAAATGATTAAAATATTTCAAATGAGAAGTAACAAAGTCCCAAACTAGAAGGTAACAGAATGAGGATTCTGGAAATGTTTTACTGGATTGCATACATATAACCTTTACCAAATCACTTACCATCTTAGGAAGGGGGGAGGAAGGTCAAAGAGGGAGGGAGAAAATTTGGAACTCAAAAAAAAAGTTTTTTAAATGAATGTTAAAATTTTTCTTTATATGTAACTGGAAAAAAATGTTTGTTGACAATAAATGAAAAAAGAAAAAGTTAATAGATTTTAAAAGGTATTCATGTAAGACATATGCAAAATGAAGTTCAATTTCTATTTTACTTTTTACCTTTTGCCTCTGCCCATACACCAAAAAGAGAAGCCTGAAATTATAGCTCTTTACCTTCATTAGTGAGAGGGTCAGGGAATCCCGGCAGTTCCGGAGTAGGGATTCACATTCAGTCAGAGACTTGTTATCTAGTGCAATGCCATTAATCTGGGGGAGATGGAGAAATAAGACAGGTCAGATCACAAGAGAATCCTGTGGAACCCCTACACGTATGTGAGGCAAGCACAGAGCTATTGAGACACTCAGTTATAGCAGGTGGTATCACAGCATCATCCATTTGAACTGAAAGTGGCCCCAAGGCCAGTACCATGGATAGTTCCCAAGGGACACATCACATAGGATTAAAAAAAAGCCTCACCAGTGAAAACACACACACACACACACACACACACACACACACACACACACGCACGCGCACACACACACACACACACACACACACACACACACACAGATAATTTATGACACAACTCCCCTGACCCCTCCATTAAGAAATAAAGAATTCTTCTAATCGCATGTGGGGCAATTCAGTTCTAAATTTCATATCCCTGGCAGTTTATTCTCACAGAAATAAGTTGCTTTAATCCTTATTTCTTTTTATGTGAGGGGTTAGTGGAGTATAGTAAATATATTCAAGTTTGATGAGTTCCTAGTGATTAGGTTGTTTTTCTTTTCTCAAATGTAATTACATTGTCCATGTCTGGTAGACACCTCCTCAGGTTTTCTGCATTTGACTTACAGCAATAATCCTGTCTCCCACTGTAAGGGATCCTTCTTTAGCAGCAGGGCTTCCAGGAACAACAGCAGCAGCAAACACGCCATTTTCTAGGCTGATGCCACTATCTGGAATCAACAAAATAAAACTAGTCTCTCAAGTCCATGGCCTATTGCCAACCATTTCCTGACATCCCCCCCCCACCACCCATCTACTGACTTTTCCTTTTCAATTTTTTTAAAAGGAAAAAGGGATATTCAGAAGAGAAAAATAAGCATGACTCAATCTAGTCACATTAAGTACATCATCAAACCCTGAAGTGTTCCAGTTTAGTGAAAATTTCAGGTAACTGAAATTTATAATTTCAGGCAGTGACCTTTTTTGGATTACTTTACAATTATAAAATATAGTGGCTAGAAGGAAGGACAGGGACAGAGATCAGGCTTGTTGTTCAACTGCTATTAGGAATGCCTAGGTACAAAAGCTACCTCTACTCATGCAGGTTACTCCTTTCTCTGTGATGTTTTAAGAGTGATTCAGGCATTAAGAGACTGAAGTGACTCGACCAAGATCACTAAATTCTCTGAAATTTGGTTTTCCTGACTCCAAGGCTACTCTCTATCCATTCATGGCTCTCATTTGGTTAGATAACTTTCTAAAATACATTCCTGACTCCCTTGATTTCATAAGCTCCCTTGATTTCACAAGCAGCAATGTCCTATGGGACATTTCTCAGTCCTATAGTCTGAGAAAATTGCTTGGACACTGAGAGGTTAGACTTATTTGCCCAATCACATATATATATACATATATATATATATATATGTTGTCAAAATAGGGCTAGAATCCAGCCCTTTCTGTAAATTAAACTTTCTCTCATTGCCCTGAAGAGAGCAGACATTTAATTCCACAAATAGGCACCTGCTTGGTTCCATAAGCTTCAACTCATCTTTCATTAAAGGTGAATGGGGGGGGGGGGCAGTTAAGTGACCAAGTGGATAGAGCACTGGTCCTGGAGTCAGGAGGATCTGAATTCAAATTTGACCTCAGACACTTGATACTACCTTGGGTTAGTCACTTAATCCCATTGCCCTACAAAAAAAAGTGAATTGCTTAGGGCCACAATTATAAATACCAACTATCAAATACTCCACTGTCATGATATTGACTTCAGGGTTACTGAGTTGTATGCAGGTTGTCTGTCCCTATAACAACTGGCCCTAAATTGTGATTCTAAGGTTTCTTCCTCCTCCTTCCTGTTAACTATCACTTATCAGTGATTCAACTACTGGAAATCCCATCCACCTACCTCATCTGCTTCTAAATCTGCTAACCTAAAATGGTAAAAAAAAAAAAAAAAAAAGTGTAAATTTATAAGCAACTCTATGCCTGATTCTGACCCAAGGGCAAAGGATAAATAAAATATATGAACTTGAGAAAGCTACATTTTGTACAGAGTCCTTTTTAAACTGACCTTACGACTGAAGCCAAATTCTTCAATAGATGACTACATTCTATCAGCTCATGCCTACCTGTGGGTAGCAAGCCCTCCTCCCTCTTTTAAATCTGGTTCTCCTAATCTCTGGCCTCTAGAACCTGTATGAGATCATACTCGCTTTCAAAGTTTTCTCTGACCATATTCTTATCTAAATTATTCCTACCTTTTCTGAATCCCCAGGCTTTATTTGTCAAACTTTTTCAATCTCTTCCTTTCTGGGTGCCTTCTATCTCCTGGAATAACTGAAACCTGAATTTACCCTGAAGAAACCATATACTTTAGCTTCCTTTCCAAAGAGGACGGACTTTCTCTCAATTATTGAGCTTTCTGAGTTTTCCCCACAATACAAAGGACAAGGAAAAGGAGTCAACATCCAGTTCGGCAGGTAAAGGTTGAAAGAGATTACCCCAAAGAACCCTTCAAAATTTTATGACTCTGAGATCAATGTTGTCTTATGCCATTCCCAGATCTCTGGTTTTTTTCCACTATCACTCAAAAACTCCTGCTTCATTGATATTCATGCCATTCTATTAATATTGCTTTCTCTGAAATCCTTATCCCTATATTATATTCACCTCTAAGAGACTTTCCATCTTCTTCAAAGGGCATCAGCACTGAATTACAGTCTTTCTTTCCCCTCCCCCCATAAATCTTTGGTTGTTTGGTGACCCTTTGAGGACAACCCTGGCCATTCCACTTTAGCCACCTAGAAATGGTCAGTTCTACCATCAGCATCCTGAATTGGAAAATAATCTCCTACATTTTCCCTTCCAAGAACCTTGAATAAATTTATACCTATATCTGCTCGCTGTTTCCAACTTTATCTTTATTTCTTAATCACAACTGCAAACCTTCATCCCTTCATTTTATCACTTCTGCTATGATTTTACTTTCTTTCCTCCACAGTCTTAAGTTTATGAGAGGTAATTCAACCCATTTCTCTCCTCTATCCTTAAACATCTCACTTCTTAGCCCCATTCCCATCACTGCTTCCACTCAGCAAATCCCCATACCTATGTAGCTAAACCCTACCATATACATCTAACTTCTCTGTTGCTACTAAGGAAATAAAGGCATCTGAATGAAGGAAGTCACATAGATGTGCTGACTGGGTCTGCTACAATTAATGCTCTTTAAATTTCAATTTAATGTTTGTTTTGGGGGTTGTTTTTTTTTTCTGGTTTTTGCAAGGCAATGGGGTTAAGTGACTGCCCAAGGTCATATAGCTAAGTAATTAAGTGTCTGAAACCTCATTTGAACTCAGGTCCTCCTAACTCCAGAGTCAATGCCACCTAATTTGGTTTTTGTGAGTGAATAGTTACCCTTTCAGTTCAATTCTACCTTAACCACTCTCCCTCTCAATCCATTAACAAGAAATAATCATTCCTTGTTGCAGACCCTGAACAAAGTTGGGAAAAAACCACCATTCATTCCCCCTCTCAGCTGGGTTTTTTCCCCCCTCACACATACACACACACACACACCTTCACCCTTCCACACACCCTTAATCCCATTTTCCCTAAGTTGCTTGATGGCAGAGACTGTCTTTTTGGTTTGTATTTGCATCTCTGGCACCAAGATGCAAATGGTTTCATGGTTTCTAGTAAGCATTCCGTGAATGATGGCTTTCTGCCCACCTGCCCGCCCACTGAATTAAACTGCCAGATGATTTGCATTTACTCATGTCTCAACCCCAAAGCCTCCATGCAATAAAATGGAGGGCTACAGAGCAACCCTTGCCCCTCAAAAAGAATTAAAAATACTATGCCTTAATTGGAAGCATGAGACAGAAATAATGTGCCAACTGTGTTTGCTGGTGAAATGTCAGAATGTCAGAAACTCATCAGGTGAAATCTTAAGTGTGATACATTCAACAAGTCATTTAAGGATGAAATGACAGAGATTAGACCAACCAAGGGGTTCTTAAACCTTTAGATGAATTAGCAATATGGACAATTCAACAGACCCCTTCTCAAAATAATGCTTTTATGTGCATAAAATACATAAAGGAGACCAATTATACTGAAAACAGCTTTTAAAATATTTTAATTAAAAAGAGAAAACAAATAAGGTTATAGAACCCCTGGATTAGATCATGTCTATGTCTTGCTCTAGTTCCGACAGTCATTTGTGTTCTAAGATCTCAATAAATCAAGTGGGTCTTCCTGTGTGTAGAGAGACCTCAGGTCCCCTATATATCGTTTCAGATTCAGTATCCTGAAAATATATCTTCTGAAGTCCCTGGCCTGTTACCTTTGTGTCCAGTCAGGTTAATGTGAAGCGGTGTTATCACTTTGCCTCCCAGGGACTTTCTTCTCCGAACCACCATGTTAATGACCCCTCCTCCACTGAGCACAGCCTTGACCACCTGTTTTTTGTCCTTGTTGGTAAGGTCCACATCATTGATTCTGAGTAGCCAATCATTCACCCTGGCAAGGGGCAACATCAAATCATGACCAACTGAAGCCTATAAAGCAAATCTTCCCTCCACTCCTATGGGAGGGATCCATCATTTACCTCCCCACCCCTCCCAGTTCAGGCAGATTTTAACCTCTATGAAAGAGGTACATATATCTGCAGAACTCTCATAAGAACAATACTATCCTGTTCTCAACTGGAAAAGAAACAGTCAAACACTTAACCCACCTAGTGTCTACTAGAAAATTGGGCAGGAGGAGCAGTGAGAGGAAGGTGGGAGTCATTCAATAGGAAGGTAATGGAGACCATATACCTTCTTAATAAAGAAATGACAGTTTTGAGTTTTGCTGGAAAAGGAGAATAAGATAAAAAGAAGAATAGATTCTGGAAGTCACTAAGATTATGAGATATATTTTTGTACATCTTCTCTGACTCAGCATGGATTAAATCTAAAGATAGGAATCAAATTTAATAAAGATTTTATTGTTTCCACTCCTAGCCGTACCTCTACCCCATACTCCCTGACCAATGACTCATTGTCCTAACTTCCCCAAAAGACCACAGACCACCCCATTCCCTCATTACCTTAATCGACCATCTGCAATGCTTCCTTTGTCTACTTTAGTGACAAAAATACCACAGTCCCCAGGGAGATAGGGTTCATTAACACCTTCGGCCACATCAAATCCAAGTGCCTTCAAATCCATATCCTCCTAGGAGAAACAGCAATGGAGCATGAGAAATGGAACAGTCAGGAGAAACCAGGGAAATGTTAACTTGCACCAACACAAATCCATTCACAGTGGAAACTAACTCCTCCTTACTTTCTGTTCCTACCTGCTTTTGCAAAGTCTTCCCTAGTGCCTGCCACTCAACAAGGCCACTTTGGTCACAGCTTTATAGACTATTAATTGTTGGAAGGTACCACTGGACAGTGAAGAGAGCTCTGATTTGAAATTGTCCCTAGTTCCAAAATAAGTTTTGTTGCTTATCTGTCTGAACTTGAGAGTCATTTAACAGCCCTGGGTCACAATTGCCTCATCTATAAAAATGAACTACATGGCCTCAGGACTCTTCCAACTTTAAAACTATGAGTAAGTACATAACTCTAATTCTAATTCATTTGATCATATGGTCTAATAAAGGCTCTCTATTTCTCTTCAATGTGAGCAAGCCAGTTATTTGTAAAAAAAAGATTAACATAGTTTCTCTCATTTATTTCTTCAAGGACCATGACTTGAATGGGGAAGGCAGAGTAAGAGAATCTACTGGACTCCACATTACCAGGTCCATGATACCACACACCTTTTGATGACTGGACAGAGTTTGTAATTTTTTTTTTTAACCTCGCAAAAGTTCCGTCCCTCGTATATTCTGTCCCTCAAACATTCTATTCACAGGTCCTTATAGTTCAATCATTTCATTATTAGCATTTGTTCCAACCTGCCTTCTTTTATAATGACTTCAGCAATAGATGTCAGAAGCCATAAAATATAAGGAAGACAGTGTAGGCTTTAGCTATAGATCACAGTAAAGAATTATTCTTAGTATAGTGGATATAGAGCCAGTATCAAAACCAAGAAGACCAGAATCAGAGTCCCAACTGATGCACACTGACTATATGACTTTGAGTAAGTCATTGAACAGCTTAATGTCCTAAGCTAGAGTGAGCACCAGATTAAAATGTTTTGAGGTAATAAGTAAAAATACAACACAACATAGATAATGCTAATTTATGGTTTTCTAAGTCAAGATAGGGAACAAGGATCCCCTTCTGTTCTAAGTAATTTTCTATAAACACAAGTTCATGGAGAAGGGGCTGACCTATATTGAGAGAGGGAATTTCCTCAACAATGAAATCACAAGTACAATCCATTATCCTTATCCCTAATAATGAAAAAAAAATTTATTCCCCCCAAGGAAAGTTATCAATTATATCCAGAAAACTGGATGACTAACCCTGCCAAAGACTCAGATATATACTGTTTTTTTTAAGGTTTTTGCAAGGCAAATGGGGTTAAGTGGCTTGCCCAAGGCCACACAGCTAGGTAATTATCAAGTGTTTGAGACCGAATTTGAACTCAGGTACTCCTGACTCTAGGGCCGGTGCTTTATCCACTGTGCCACCTAGCTACCCCTCAGATACATACTCTTGAGGGGCAGCTAGATGGCACAGTGGATAGAGTGGATAGAGCACCAGCCTATGTCCCTGAGTTCAAATCTGACCTCAGACACTTAATAATTACCTAGCTGTGTGGCCTTGGGCAAGCCACTTAACCCCATTGCCTTGCAAATACTGAAAAAAAAATTAAAATTAACAGATATATATGTACTCTTGAGTACAAATATTATCTCATTTGATCTTCAAAACAACCCCAGGAGGTAAATGTTGCTATTATTCCCAAGTTATAGTTGAAGAACTTGAGCCCAACAGAGGTTAGGTGACTTGGGTCCCACAGCTAATTTAGTGTCTGAGGCTGCATTTGAACTCAGTTCTTCCTGACTCCAGGTCCAGCACTTTATTCACTTCACCACTTGGGTGCCTTGTTCTGGAAATAAAGTTAAAATCAACTTACTCTGTCCTTTTCAAACTCTACTATTTCTGTTTCCCACTCCATAGAATCCGTGTCAATGGCTGAATCATGAGAACTATGAGCCATCAGCTGCCGGAAACGGGCCTCCTTTTCCAGTTGGTTCTCCATCTTTTCCCTATGGAAAAAGAAAGTTTTAGAGCTGAATTTCTAGGAATTCCTGCCTCCTATGTTGCCAAATCATGGGAAAGTTCTCCTGTGGCATCTCAAAAAGCTTAAAATCATACATTAAAATTAAAGGGCAAAAAGGAAGCCTCCACACACACCTGAACATTGATAGCAATATTTTTCTGGTAGTGAAGAACTAGAAACAAAGAAGACATCCATTAATGGGGAAATGGCTAAACAAATGGATTTCTTACTGTACTCTAAGAAAAGACAAATCTGACTACAGAGAAGCACAGGAAGCAGAACTAATAAAACAATATATGCAAAGATAAATAAAAAGCACCACTAAACAACAGAAAGCATTGTAAAAACTATATATCTATAAAAATATATTTTATAAAACAGAACAATTCTTTCCTCTTTCATTCTCCAGTTAAAAACAGGAGATGATTACAAAGGGTAGGTAAATAAAATAATATAAAGTTGTTTCCTACAAGTAAAGGCCCAGCAGAACAAGTAGAATCTTTACAATCAAAAACTGAGAGTATAAGGAAGAAGAGAAGCTGATACTAGGGGTAGACACAAGGACCCGAGTGTGGAATTCCTAGAAAAAGAAACTTCCTTTACCAATGCAAGTCAGCACCTTCCTTGTAACTTAATAGTAAAGTAAAAGAGGGGAAGTCACTTGCCACCAGGGTGTATCAGAGGCAGGAACTAAAATAAGATTCTTTATGGAGCTGAGGTTGGATCTCTATCCAGTTTAAAAGATGCTGCTTCCTGGAAGGATTTGCATGAACTGATGCTGAATGAGATGAGCAGAACCAGAAGAACATTGTACACCATAACAGCAACATGGGGGTGATGATCCACCTTGATGGATTTGCTCATTCCATTAATTCAACAATCAGAGACAATTTTAGGGTATCTGCAATAAAGAATACCATCCATATCCAAAGAAAAAATGGTAGAATTTAAACAAAGACCAAAGACTATTACCTTTAATTTAATTTTTTTTAAAAAGGTTATTATGTAATTTTGCTATCCTTTATATATTTTTTTCCTTAAGGATATGATTTCTCTCTCAACACATTCAATTTTGATCAATGTATGGAAACAATGTAAAGACTTCTGTGGGGGATGGAAGGAAGGAATTGAGATTTGGGCAAAAATTGTAAAATTCAAATAACAATAAAAAAAGAAAAAAGATGCTACTTCTAAAAAGGGTCATTAGAGAGAACATATTTATTTATCCAAGGACCTAAAGTTTATTTTGTAATATTTCACCTATTTTTTTTAAATTCTAGGAAAACTTGTGTCCAAAAAGGTATAACTAATAAAACACAAAAGGAAAATAGATTTTTCTGGCCCTTGCAACAAATATCCTGAGTCTGGTTTCTAATTTAAGTTAAAATTTTTTTGTTCTTGTCTAATTTCTGTCATTGCTTATTTCTTTTTTTTTTTTGTCTAGTTCTATGACTTCATCAGTGTAAGGAGCTCCAAGTTGAGGAAAAACTTTCTCCACTAATTCTCTGTTACTACTCAATGAGAATAACTTTTTTTTAACATTCATTTTTTTCAATTCCAAATTCACTCCCTTCTTCCCCTACCCAATGGGGTAGGTATAATTTACATTAAATATGTGAATTCATGTAAGACATCTTCAACTATAACCTTAAAGAGACATTAGGAAATTGAGAGGTTCAATGACTTGAGCAGGGTCACTCCACCACTGAGTTAGAGGCAGATTCCAAGGCATCCTGCCTATACTACCAGTCCAGCTCTCTACCCATTAGGTCAGGCACTTCTTTTTGACACTCACATTTAGGGAAATATCAGATTAATACACCGGCAAAAATTGCCTCTCAAATCAAGAGCCCTGAACTGGGAAAGACTGTAGAATTCTTGAATCCCCTGCAATTTGCTTTCCTTGATTAACGATGATTGCTGCTGAAATGCTACTCTATTCACTGGAAACAGCAAATGGTTAAAAAAAAAAAGGGGGGAAAGCCAAGAAGTACTATGGCTGTTCCAAAATGCCTTTCATAAAAAGAGTATTCCTCCTATAATGGTCCAGAATAAGTTTCAGAATCTGAGCAAATTTTCTCTTATATCAGTATCAGCTCAACAGCAAATCCTCTCTCTTCCATGAAGCCTTCCCCTACCTACCAGCTCATATTCCTGGGGGCAGCTAGGTGATACAGTGGAAAGAGCAGTGACCTTGAAGTCAGGAGGACCAGAGTTTGAATCTAGCCTCAGACACGTAATACTTACTAGCTGTAGGACCTTGGGCAAGTCAATTAACCCTGACTGCCTCACATCCAGAGCCATCTCCAGTTGTCCTGATTCATATATCTGGCCACTGGACCCAGATGTCCAGAAGAGAAAGTGAGGCTGGTGAGTTAGCACAGTATCTCTCACTCAAAGCCAATCCATGTGCTTGTCATGACATCACCTCCCTGATGGCATGGTCTTCTTTCATAATGAAGGACAAACATCATCAGCTTATATTCCTAAACCTGTTAAGGTACTTACTTCATCTAAGTATTCATTTGAGTATTCCATTCATCTGGTACCAAAGTCCTACTTTCAGTTTAGTTTTCTTTCTCAACATGTATGACTTAGTTCCCCATATAGAGGGTTAAGTTCCTTGAGGTCAGGGACCCTTTCATACACTTCTCTTGTAAAGCATCTAGCACAGAATGCCTCACAAGGGGCAAGCATTTCAATGATTGTGGAGGAATGACTCATTGACAACTCTTTTCTGGGGTGTTCAAGGCTCCCAGATAAGAGAGAAGTAAGAGAGAGAAGAGGGAGCAGATACACATAAATATAATATGTTAAGATTTGGAAAAAAAGCACTTTACACTATTTCATTTTGACCTTTTCAACAATTTTGTGTTGCAGTTGGGAAACAAAGGTTCAGAGGTTAAATGACTCAGGTGGGTATTAATCCATGTCTTTCCAGTCCAGTGGTCTATCTGCTTCTATAAGCTGCCTCTCAAATTGACCTCATTATCAAAAGAAGAGTAGAAACTCAGCATTTCTACACACCTTATGGATGAAGGGGAAAAGGGAAGGTAAAAGGGACCTTGAGATTACACAGTCAGGCCAGGGAAAGGACTGAAAATCTAGCCTCCAACAGTTAAATATAGTAACCACCAGGCTTCAGTGAGCCTTGCCCCCACCCCCCAAAGTCTGAGGGATGCTATGGAGGCACACACACACATACTTCAGTTCCTTAAGCTCTCTGCCAGCATCATTCTTCTGTTTCCTCATATCATCCAGATTGCGCAAGGCTTCAGCCAGGTCACTCACTGCTCGATCCCTCTCACGCCGTAGATTGTCACACAAGGTCCTGGGGTAAGAGAATACGATCAGGAATGAAAGAAGGTGAACTCCTGCAACTAAAAACTGCATCTCTTTTCCCAGCCCACTGACAGTTGCAATGTACTATAACAGAATATAAATTCCTTGAAGGCAGGAGCTCTTTCATTTTTGGTTTTGTGTTCCCAGAATCTATCACAGTATCTGGCACGCAAAAAGAACACAATGAGTCATTGGAGACCAATAGATTAATGGAATTATTTATCTCTGGACAAGATGATATTTTTAAGGGAGAAAAATTCCCTTACTCTAGAATATTCTAACAAAATAACCTTGAAAACAATTTCCAATGAACCATTCTTTAGTTACTTTCTTTTCCTCCTCAACAACATAAATAACAAAAAACAAAGGCAAAACCTTTGAAACAAATACAAGTAGTCAAGTAAATAAATCCCACCATTGGCCATGTCTGAAGGCATCTATCTCAAACTACATCCAGAATCCATCACCATCATTGATCTAAATGAATACATGACTTAGATATATATTCATAAGCAAATGTGATTATCTTTCAGACCTATGGATAGGTGAAACATAGTCAAACACAGGATAGAGAGAATTACAGAAGATAAAATGGACAATTTTGATTACACAAAATTAAAAATGTTTTGCAAAATCTTAGCAAAATGAAAACAAATATAACTAAAATAAGAAAGGAAATTATTGACAGAAAAAACATTTGTAGGTAATTTCTCTGATAAAAGTCTATGTGGGACTTATTCTAATTTAAAAGAATAAGAGCCATTCTCCAATTCATAAATTTTCAAAGGGTATTCACAGGCAATTTTCAAATAAAGAAATTCAAGTTATCAATAGCCAATAATAGTTTAGAAATGAAAATTTAAATAATTTTGAGGATCTATCTCATCCATCATGCCACAGCTTCTAAGTGTCTGGGATTTGAATCCAAGTTTTTAAAGAAAATTCAGAACTCTACCCATTAGATAACATTTCTACTCACCCTAAAAATTATTACCCTCCCTAAATTATTTAATGTCTGCAGAAGTCCTTTGTAATAATTCTTATATGGTATAGGAATGGTGAGGGAGCTAAGACCTACAACCCTTTCCCATAATCTCAATGACTTTGTAATTTCTTTATAAGAATTTAGCAATTTCTTTATAAGTCTCTAAGCTTTAGGCAAGGCAGAAGAAAAAGAAACAAATAAGCACCACTCTCTTCTAAATTAACCATCAGTCATTCAAAGTCCATCACCTGCGTGAGAATGAGCAATGTGGGTCAACACAGGCAGAGAGATCCAGACCTTCATTCTGCTAAGCTACAAGAGGTCCTTGTAAATCCCAACTTACAAGCTTATCTTTTCAAGGAGTAATACAGCTAATATTTATATACAATTGACTTGTGGATAATATTTTTCTGCACATTATCTTATTGCACATTATCACTTCACCACCCAGAGAAGAAGGCAACATAGACATTATTTTCCTCCTTCTCAAAGTGAAGATAATTACTAACTTAATTTATAATTATTTCATATAAATTACTTCATTCAAACCTCATAAAGACCCTCCAAGGTTTGATCCTAGAGGGCCAATGAAACATGTTATCTACTCCTGACAGAAAGGTGATGGACTCAAGATGCAGGAGATGCCTAGTGTGGGAATTTGTTTTACTCGACTCTCCATTTTTATTACAAGGGTTTTCTTTTTCTACTGAGAAAGAAGAGAGGAAAGGGGGAAGGGGAGAAAGGAGAAGGAAAAGAAGACAATTTTTATTAATCAAAACATTTAATTTTTTAAAAATTCTACAAGTTAAGTACCATTCAATCCCATTTTACAGAAAAATGAGATGGTAAAGAGGTTAATTGACTCACACAGAGTCATACAGCTAGCAGATATATGAAACTATATTCAAACCAGTCCTTCCTTATTGCAAGTCCAGCACCCTACCTACTACTACAAATTTCCTCAAAGAAAGAACAGAGAAGGGACAGAGATATGGCTCAAACAAATACAAAACTCTTCATCTTTGCAAAGCACTTAAGAATTTTCCAGATGTATTATCATTTGTTATCTCATTAGATGCTCACACATTCCTAAGAAATAGATAAGATGGGGCAGCTATTTTGCAGATGAAGAGAAGGTGACTGGCCAGAGCAGCTAAGTAATGCTACTGGAACTACAATCCTTTTTTTAAAAAATTATTTTAGTTGGAATTAAAATCTTAAGTGACAAATTATTTGTCCACTTCTGGCTCACTCTAGCAGACTGAGAATTGAAACTCTTGGGTTCCAATCCACCATCTTACTGCATAACCTTGAGTTTCCTTCTTGTCCCTGGACCACAGGTTCCTTCATTTCAAAGGACAAGGTTAGCTTAGGTCAGAGATATCAAACTCATGGGTCAAACAGCTTCCAAAAGTCCATAAAACTCCCAAATGAACCAGATGAAAATGCAATTGGGAAATGTAGACAAAAATACAAGACAATATAGACTATGGTGGAAAAGCTCAGTAAATGTGATTTGGTCCATCAAGTACAGAATCTAATCGAGTACCTCACACAAGGATTGTGTGGGAAATTTTAGAGGGGTGTCAAATACCTAAGAGAGACCCTTAATGTCAAGTTACCGTATACTCTCCCTCTCAGCCACAATCTTGTCTCGCTCCTGGAAGGCCCAATCTCGCCTACATTTTGCCACTTCTGCCTCTTGGATGGCTTCCTTGAGCTCTTGGGACATGGCCTCGTATTGCTTCCGGAGCATTTCGATCTCTTTGTTGGCTCTCTCAATGTCGAGGGTTGCTGAATCCTGAATCTATGAGGTCAGACAGATTGGAGAGGTTTATGGATATAAGTCAGCGTGCTAATTTTAAGTTCTCCTCTCTTCAACCCTAGAAGTATAACTAAGGCTCTCTGAATCTGCCCAAAGGACAGGACATCAGGGTTGTGACCAGTCCCCACTACATTCCACCCTGACCCAACCTGTCCCCTCCAATCCAATACTATGTATCATCTGTCATTATTTAAACTATGATAGAATGGGACCGGACTCTGTTCCCAACCCAGGCAGAACTCCAGATCTTTCTAAAGATCCTACGTCTGCAGAAGCATCTGACTACCCCTGAAGCCTGTGACTCCCCAAATATTCGCTCTTGTATCTGACTTTACCACAAAGCTGGAAGAGAACTCAGTTGCCCCCAGGCTAACCCAAACCCAAAATGAATTCCTACTCCTATCTAACACACAAATCAGATAGATGTGTAGTCTTCACTCAAAGACTTCTAGAAAAGGAGAACTCACCACTTCCTGAGACATTCCACTCTGCAACATACCCATAATTATAAATCAGGTGGGTTTTTTCCTAATATCAAGCCTAATTTTGCCTGATCTCTGGGGCCAAACAGAACAAATTCAGCCTTTTCCACATGACAGCCTGAACCCAGAAATCATGTTTCCCATGAAATTTCTTTTATAGCCGACATTGCTCCATTTCCTTCAGCCAGTCCTTATATAGCATGGATTCAAGATTATTCAACAGCAATAAGCACTTATTAGGTGGTTGCTATGTGCTAAATACAATGCCCCCTTCTGAGTATTGTCCAGTTTAATCAATGTCTTTATTAAATTGTGATGCCCAGAACCAAACAGTATTCTAGGCACAGTCCGAAGAGTCCCAAGTACAAAGGAACTATTACCTCCTTATTCCTAGAAGTGAAGCCTTTTAAAATCATTCCAAGATTGCAATAGCTTTTTTGGCTGCTTCATCACACAGTTGAAGAGTATACTAATACTACCCTACCTTTTTTAAAAAAAAATTTTTTTGCCCTATCTTTTTCAGATTGCTGTCTAATCTATGCCTCCTACAACCTATACTTGTAAAGTTGATTTTTTGAACCCAAAGACTTTACATTTTTTCTTTGGTGAATTTCATTTGAGTGGAATTAGTCCAATATGCTAGCCTTTTTCAGATCTTTTTGAATCCTGTTTCTATTCTACAAATTATTAGCTAGCTCCCTCAGTTTTGGTTCAATGTGTCATGATTTTATTAGATATATGGCATTAGCCACATATATAAAGAGCCAACCCCTGAGAGATGGGGAACCAGTATATAAATCTGGAAAGTATTTCAACACATATCCTAGCTACTGAAATCTGGTTAGGCTTGTCAGTGTATACATGGGGGATAATGCCCAATCCAAGTAAGTTTAGTCACTAGAGAAGAAAGGGAATGAATAACGGAATGATCAAAAGTGAGTAATCCATTCCAGTAACATGGATTTTTGGGGACTTTTTGAGGGGGAAGGGGAATTGGGTTGGGTTTTTTTATTGTTTTTTGGTTTCCTTGGCTTGCTCAAAACTCAGCCCTAGTCTAACTTTCTTTACCAATCCTCTCTCCTTCCCTTTGCTGCTTTGCCTTTACTCAAATACCACTTTCTACACACTCTGCCTATATCTCATACATACCTGGTTATTTTTGAGTTTCTCTCTCCCACTAGAATGAGAGGTTCTTGAGGACATGGCTATTTGTGCCAGTTTTTTTTTTATCTCCATTGCTTTGGAAAGTACTTAGCACACAGTAATCACTTAGTAAATGCTTCTTGACTGATAGCTTTTCAAAGACTTTGGGCATCTCTTGCAAAGCAAAAAGAGAAAGTCTTTGTGGTACCATAATCACCATCTTTTACCATTCAGTTTTACAATATAAGGATTACTGGGTTAAGATATTCCTTAAGGATATAATTTCTCTCTCATCACATTCAATTTGGATCAATGTATACCATGGAAACAATATAAAGACTGGCAAATTGCCTTCTGTGGGGGTGGAGGGAGGGAAGCAAGATTAGGAGAAAAATTGTAAAACTCAAAATAAATAAAATCTTTCTAAAAAAAAATAAGTCCCCTTTCCTCTCCTTTGAAATTTCCCAAACTCCTAACTTTGGGAATTTTAAAAATCAATTTATGACCAACAAGTCACACAATTCAAATTATTTGGAGAAAAAAGCAATGTAACTTCCATTCCCTCAAGAAAAATTCTAGCTCTAATTGGACTCAACCTCTAAGGTCCCTTCTGATTCTAAATATGATTATACCATCCTATTTATTTCACTTTGTACAATACAACAAAGCCAGTTTTTAATGTTAGTGTTTAAAATAAACCACTCATCTGCCTTACTGTGTAATAAAGTCCAGACTAATCCCCACTAAACTCTTGAAATTCATGCCTCAGGGTGAGGAATAGCTGGGATTATCTCAAAAGATCATAGATCTCTCACTTGCATGAACCAGGAGGCATGTTAAAGAGCATTCACCTCCCATATTAGTCAGCTAGTTTATCCTTTAGAGGGCAGCCTGGAGTTTTCTAAAAGGATGCTGAACACCAGATCCAGCCAAATGAACACCAAACCCTATAGCCATTAAGGCTATGGGCATCGAACCTCTTCTAATAGTCAAAAATAGCATGAAAATAACAGATTTTTCCATCTGTCTGTGTGTGCTTCCATCACTCAGTTATCCAGAGAAAACAGAAGGAAGAAATGTTCTAGCTCACTACGCTTCTGAGAGACCTGCGGGAGAGTTTTCCAATCAACCAATGAAATATTTATTCAGACATCTGACTGAGAGAAAAAGCAATTTCCTGTAGAAGCGGAATGGGTTAGCATACTCTTCTCCCCTCCCTATTCCCTAATGTTCTTTCTGGTAACTGAGAATCAGAAATTGGAAATACAAATTCAGTTCATTCCCCAAGGGCAAGATTTGACAAATATAGTTTCCTCTTTCACCCCAAACCTCCTTTTTCCTCCTCAGAATAGCAAAGCAGACACCAAAAAAGTCTTGACAGCCTGCAGAGAATTCCACCAAAAGCATAGGGACAGAGACTCTGGCCCTCAAGCACAAAAAGCACATGGCATAACGTGGAGTAAGACCACATGCAACAGAGGCAGAGCCATGGAGCATTAAGGAAAGCATGGGGAACAAGGAAGGAGGCTTCCTAACTTAGCAACCTCAGGAGACTTGGGCACTAATCCAACCCAAGGGGGAGCTTCTGAACCTTGGCTCTTCAATGGAGAAGAGAACACTTTATTTTCCTTCTCATACTTCCCCCCACCACCCACCACCACTACTTCTTCCTTGACACTCTCAAACATAGAATCAGATAATACAATAAGCCCAGTGGTATTAGACTTCCTAATAAATAGCCATCATCATTTTGGGGGAAGAGAGATAGGAATAAAATTAACTGTCCCTCACCCCCCCAAAAAAAAACTTATCTATCTAAAAAAAGATACCCAAATTGCTACAATTACTTTATTGGGAAAGAAAGGAAGAATTGGGGAACTAGAAAAAGAAGTTCAGAGCTTAGGGGAACCTCAAATCTCTTCCTTTTTACAGATGAAAAAGCTGAGACTTATAAGTGGAGTAAGTAATCAGTGGCAAAGTCAGTATCTGGTCTTTTTACTCCCCAATCCAGGTACACTTTCTATAATACCATTCAATCCGGTCATGGATGAGTTGCATTTTAAAGACACTGCCATAGTCCTTGGGTTGGTCCCTTCCTCTCAACTCTCCCTTGACTCCAAATTATCCTCTAAGTGACTGCCAAAGTTGTTATCCTAGAATACAGATCTGATCATGTCACTCTCACCCTCAAACTCTAGCAGTTCCCTTTTAATCTCCAGGATCAAATAGAAAGTGTTCTGGTAACTCTGCATTCTTAATCTGGCCCCTTCCTACCTATACCTTCCTTGACATTCACTCTAAGACCCAATGGTTGAACTCAACACTCAACACTCAATCTCCTGGTTATGCTTTTCCAACAGTGGCTATCTCCCATGTCTAAAATGGGAAAATATATTTTCATCCCAAGGTCTTTCCCAGTCCCTCTCACTGCTAGCATCTTCCCTTCTGAGACCGCCTTCCACTGGCACAGCCAATGTCCTCACTCACATGAGTACAACTGTTTGCATTCTGTTTCTTCCATTGTCCCTTGATGGTAAAAGGACTGTGATTTTGACTTCCTATGCCCAGCAATGAACAGCTGACATATAGTAAGCGCCTTATAAAGATTAGTTGATTGTTCTAATCTGGGAGAGCCAATGCCTAAAGGTCATCGATTACCAGATGAGGATCTATCCACTTTGCTTCCCTCACTGGACTAACATGAATTGTCTCTGGGACACAGGTGAGGAGAGCTGAACAGGCTTTCACAGGAACATCACCCCCACCAACTCAGGAATACCTCTCCCCCAAGTTCCCAAGCATGTTTCTGGCTCCCAGTAGGAATGTGATCACTCCCCAGGTTATAAAAGGGAAGGAGGGGTTTGGGGAGGAATCCGCCTCTGGGAGGTGGTCAGTACCTGGCGAGCTTGGTAATATTCCCTGAGTAGATGGTCTCTCTGGATGATAGCTTCTGTCCTCTCTTTCCTGGCCACATCTCTTTCTTCCTTCACTGCCTCTATATCTTTGCAAGCTTGATCAAGCTCTTTTTGGGCTTCAGCCTTGTCCTTCACTTCGAAGCAGTATTTTTCCAGTAACTCATTCCTCTCACAGACTGCCCGATCTCTTTCCACCAGAGCTGAGTTCAGCTCCTAAAACAAGAGCCCATCGTTGGCACACATATCACATTAAAGAGAGAACAAAAGTAAAACTGGCCCCTTCCCTCTGGCCAAGGACCTAGGAAATGTCCTTTCTCTGTGGGGATGAGGACCGTGACAAGCCCCAAGGTTGTACTCAGGATCCAAGACAGAAAGTAATCACTGGGATAACCCAAGCTGGTTCCAGAGAACAAAGGTAAGGTCTGGCCTTGGGCACTGAATCTCAGCCAACGTGATTCAGCAGGACCCAACAACCGACAATAATGTTAAGACCAAAGAGAAAACCCAGGACAAGTGAGTGTTAAAAATGTCCTATTTTATGGCCAGGAGAGCGAAAAATAATGTGTATTGGTCCTTAAGGTCATACAGTTCTCTTTTTCAGAGCATGGTCTGACACTTGGACGTGTCTGCCCTTAAGAAGGTATGGGCCAACATTGTCTAGAATTAATTTACCAGCTAAAAGTTGGGGCTGGCAAAATACGTGAGGGGTGCTCAGAAATCTGAGGCGGTTATTTCCAATAAGTTCAGGCAGATGCTGGCATGGTGCCCTTCCAGGCCTCACAGAGGAGGCAGTTGGGCTGCCTGGAGAGGTCACTCTCTCCTAGTAAGTGTAGTGAGCCAGTCAGCTGATGGACTCACACTGTGACCTTCATCTGTAGAGAACTCCGTAACACGCGGCTGGGAGGTCATCACCCTGATCCTAATGCCCAAGTCCAAAGAAAAAAGATATTACAGAAGCACCAGATATAGAAGCAGGGTGCCTAGGAAATGAGCAGCACCGGAGTGGCGGGCTCCACATGAAAATTCTCATCTACTTGGAAGATCATTCAATCCAGGAGGGTTCCCTAAGGGTCACTCCCCTGCCAGGCACACTAGGCCAGGAGGATGGAAGGGGAATGGGGTAGAGAAGTGGGAACAAGGAAGAGAGAGAGAGAGAGAGAGAGAGAGAGAGAGAGAGAGAGAGAGAGAGAGAGAGAGACATGCAGATTGTTCTTTGCCTTCTCACAGATTAATATCTGAGGCTTAAAGGACTGAGGAAAATGGAAGAATGTTTTATTTTCATCAGAGATAAAAGTTGTTTATACAAAAAATGCTCATGATGCCAGTCCTCCAAGATTTCCTACAGAACTCAGGATGGTTTTCTCCACTTGGGGGAGGAAGGAGGGTGTGAGAGTTGGGGTGGGGGGGGAGAGACACAACCTCCAGACTGATTAATTCAGGTGTCCATTTAGCACAGACAGCAAAGATCTTTGTCCACAAAATATCAACCAAGTGTCCATGAGAGATGTAAGATGAAAACAACCCTTCCTCAAAGCCATAAAAGCCTTGTACACAGCTCTGGGTTAGGAGACAGGTAGGCAGCCTTGGGGCCAGGACTGGAGAGAATCACAGTCATTCACCTTCTAGGCTCATTGGCCCCCCTGACGACTCAGAGACCCATTTCCAAGAGGAAAAGGAACTTCCAATTGTGCCGTTTCCAAGGGCATTTTGAGAAGCCCAGCTATTGGCATATCTCTCTTAACAGAAGAAATTGGGAGGGGAAAAAAGAAAAAAATCATCATCTCTCCCTAAGAGGTAAGTTTTGGGGTGGGAGAAATTAGACACAAGAAAGGAAATTTTTTCTTACCCTGATGAGACTAAGGGAACTATTAAGCTGAAATTCAAAGTGCTAACTAAGCACAAAAATGGGTTTGATTTTGAATAGGGTCAAGCTGCATAAATATGCACCTCTTATTACAACTTCCGCTCCTTGCCCCTCTAAAAACATGGCCAAATAAAGCCATGAGGCAGATGACCAGCAGCGGAGACAGAGCAAAGCACATCATTAGGCTGCTAAAGGCATAGCTTCCAGAAACCACACCAAGATACCACCCCTCTGTATAGTCATCCAAGGCTAGGAAAGATCTGCCCTCAACTTAAGCACTAATGCAGAGTTATTCCTTAATGGGTAAATCCAATCCCCTGCTGTACCTTTCAGAGACTGTAATAGAAACCTAATTATTAAGGGTATCTCCAATGTAGTCCATGAGTCATTGATCTACTATATGGGATGGACACTTGGTTTGATCTTGGTTTCACCTCATGCAAGTCACAACTTGGAAACTTGAACTCTATACCACCTACCCTCCTACCCACTACCCAACACACACACACACACACACACACACACACACAAACAGAGAGGCAGAAGAGCAAAGACATATGGGACACAACAAAGTTCAGACAAGGAAAAAAAATTTTTTTAAATACAACCCTGCTATTCACAGGAGAATAACAGAAGATCATGGAAAGGGCAAGCATTTAAGGCAACATGGGACACAGCAAATTTATGCACATGGTAGGTCAAAGTCACTTCTGCCAATCATGGTGGATAGCCAGACTTATGAAACAGGGAGGCTGGCCTGTGGGAGACTGTAAGTCAACCTCTATGGGCAAAGATATACCATATAATCATCCTTCCATCCTCCTTCCTCCTGATTCTTCTCCCATCTATCATCAAACACTTTTATAGAGAAAGTGCAGTCTGTTACAAAAAGCCTAAACTAGTTTCAGCAAAAGGAGAAAGAAGACAAAATCCATGCCCAGAGGTCAGATGATAAAGGTGGTGGTTATTCTGGGCAACCATGGAGTATAACCATATTACCCTGCCCTTCAAGGGTCTACAGTCTAGGCAAGAACTTTGTTTCAGAGTTTAATGCTCCTCTACCTCCTCCCTAACCACTTTAGCAGGACTTAGGAGGAGGAGGAGGTTGAAGGTAGAAGAGGAATCACCTAAGAATGGAAGCTTCTGGTGACATCTCCAGTATGGGTGGTGGCACCAGTTTTAACTAAGATTCTGTGAATTAGTTGTTCAAAGAAAACAGTCCAGAGGACTTGTTCCTTAAGGGGTATTGAATAGGAACTTTAAAATATCATCTGAATTTATCCTAGCATAAAAGTCTTCATGCAACAGTGTGCCTTCCCAATTGTATCCTGTGAGGTCTTAAGAAGTAAAATAAAAGTGACAACTGATATATGTGTGTGTGTATGTGTGTGGTGCATGGATGTAAATGTATAATGGGACATCAAAATGTATCATCTCTTTTAACATTTCCATCAACCTGGTCAGGTAGATGTTCTGAGATTACTGTACCCATTTTAAAGAAACCTGAGGCTCAGAGGTGAAGGAACTTGCTCATAATTATACAACCAACTACAACAAGGAGGAATTTGAATCCAAATTATGTTGGTCCTTAAAGTCATACAGGTCTCTTTTTCATAGCATGGTCTCCTTGGTTCCCAGTCAAACACTTTCCACTACCATGTTCTCCCACATTTGATTTCATTTGATAGAACATCATCATCATCATCATCATCATCATCAATTATTATTATAAGATGAACAAAATGGTTGTGATAAATATCTACTGAAGAAACTCAAAGAATTTAAATCCTGAATTACTTTAACTAAAGAAGCATTGAAAACATTCCTTCCAAATAACATCTCCACTTGACTTTTGCCTTTTGTACCAGCTTCCTTTCCTCAGATTCTAGCAGGCGGCCCGTGTCACCCCAGGGGGAAGCTGCTGTCTACCTGTCTCAGAGCCTCCATCTCTTCACTGGCCACTCTTTTCTCAGAAGTCGTGTTCTTCAATTTGGACTCTGCCAATTCTAGTTCCGTCTGAAGCTTGTCCAGTTCCTTGATGACCTGGTCTCGCTCACTCATGATGAGCTGATACTCATTAAAGACAGAGTCCCGCTCCTCTTTGTACTTCTCTGCATCCTTCAGGGCTTTCAGCTGCATGGCCCTCAATCGGGTCACTTCGGACTGTAGGCGTTCCATTTCCCGCTGAAGCTCCTTGTTCTGAACTGTTGCCTTGTTCAGGTCCTGCTGCATTGACTCAAACCTACAGAAAAAAAACCAAAGCAAGACAGGAAGACAATGAATAGGGCCAAGCCCAGGGAGAGATGGGTAACCTGATCCCTCATCCTACTACCTTTATTTTTTAATCCCACCAACACCCCTGGAATAACCAAGCATGGCTTCAATTGAAACTCTCTTATACCCCAACCAGAAAGCCACAGAGCACTAAAACCCCTGAAACAACAAAGTTTTTTTCAGTCCTTTGCCAATCCCAGCAGCTAGGTGAAACCTGCACCCCCTTTTCTACCCCTAGAACTGAGTTCCAGACTTTTTTCCCCCCTACCTACCCACCCACCCAGATGACCAAATTTTGAAACAAGAAGGTAATTCAGAATTATCTTCATTTTACAAACAAGGGAAATGAAGCCCAAAGTCAGAAAAATGACTTGCCTGGGGTTACACCACCCATTTTTCAACTTCACCTGGGTTCCCCATTCAGACAGATGAGCCCAGAAGACACTAGAAGTGGTGGAGACTTGAATATTTATATAATAGTTTCAGTTCTACAAAGCATTTTTATCACAACCACTTACTATAGCAAAGAGAGTGAGAATCATTATTCTCATTTGGTTCAGAAAAGCTACATTTATTGTTCAAGGCCACACAGAAAATAAATGACTACACTGGGTCTCACCCTGAAATGTCTAAACATACATCTGGCAGATGCTAAACCAGAGACTTAGGGTATAGAGCCACACAATCCTAAGGTAAACCATCTGGTTTTAAAATAGAAGTGTCTAGAGGAAAAAAACGACTATAGCTTTTACCAGTGTGGACAATACTCAACATGGTATCTTGGAAGCAACTAACAGACATTTACAAAGATAATAATTTGGGGAATATAAAATTGACTTTTTAAAGAAAGTCATTTTTTTTAAAGTTTTTGCAAGGCATTGAGGTTAAGTGGCTTGCCCAAGGCTACACAGCTAGGTAATTATTAAGTGTCTGAGGCCAGATTTGAACTCAGGTACTCCTGACTCCAGGGCCCAGTGCTCAATCTATTGTGCCATCTAGACACCCCAATAGTCATTCTTAAAACAAGGAGCTGACTCGTATGCTGAGTAGATACCTTTACTGAGGGGATCATATATTTGTTTGGGAAGCTCATGCATCTTTTCTGCAAACTGAAATCTTAGAAAATTGGGGGGCAGGAGGCAAGAAGAGATTAAATGACATGTCCAGGGTCATACTGCTAGGAAATGTCTGAGGCTACATTTGAACTCAGGTCTCTCTTGATTCTCTACATACTAAGCCACTTTGATATTTCTTTTCTCTGCAATCCATTTCCCTCACCCTCATGATTCAAAATAAAAACTCTTAGATGGTTATGAAAAATGCTTTTTTATTTGATGTTGGCTCATTAGAGATTGTTCATGCATCCCCATATAATAATCATTGTAGGTTTCTCAAAAGATATATTTCTAATTTTTAATTACAGTATGAATAGGATTCTCACTGAACACATTTTTTTCCCTTCAGTTTCATTTAAAAGGTCACAAAGGAATTAAGTGTCCATATGATACTAGGCTGTGGGTTTGCTTCAACAGAACCTGAGCAGGCAGCATGGGATTGTGAATAGAGCAATGAGTCAGGGTTGACCTGGATTCAAACCCTGCCTCTGGCACTTACTAGTTGTATGAAGCTGAACATACCACTTAGCCTCTGAGGGCCTCAGTTTCTTTAGAAGGACATTGGCCTCTAAAATATCTTTCAGCTCTATGGATCCCAAGACAGTCCTCAAACTGACCAGGGCATCTCCCAACTGCCTCCAGTAATTCTCAGGTCAAATGAAAAAGAGCCCTTTGATCAGGAATCAGGAGAACTGGGTTCTAATTCTCAATTCCTACTCATCAGCAAAATCATCTTGAGCAAGACTCTTCAAGTCTCTAAGCTTTATTCTCCCAATCCACAAAAATGGAAACTAAAATCCCTTCCCCGCCCTTCTTATTAAGGATGGCATGAGGATGAAATGGGATCACTTTGCTATTGACTTCAGGGGAATTTGGGGTGGGAGCCAGGATCAGCATTGCAAATCAGTAATCCCAGGCCTGCACAGGTATGTCACCCAGCTGGATCATATCCCAGAGATGGTACTCTCTGGGCACAAGCCCAAAGGCCCCATTTCCCCTAGATCCCTTCTCCCAACCTGGCCCTCCTTCCACCCCCTGGCTCCTACCGCCTTAGGGATAAGGAGTACTGTTGCTGGAAGTGGATGGATGTGTCTCTCTGTTTCACCAGTGTGTCTGTCTGCTTCTGCAGGCGCCTGTTCTCCTCTTCCATCTGCTCCAGTCGACTCAGGTCAGTGTTGTGGTTAGCGACCTTCTCGTTGTACCGCTTCCTCAAGCCATCATAATCCTTCTTCAGCCCCTCCAGCTTCCCCATAGCTGTGTCATACAGAGTGTTAAGGATCTCTGAAGACCCGTTGTCCTTCAAAACCTAAAAATACAAGTGACTCATTTACTGAGGGATCTGAGAGAAAGGGTTTGAAAGGTTTATTACTTCTCTCCTGGGTGAGAGACAAAAGTATTCATAAGACAGAGTCCTCTGCCCTCAAAAAGGCTTACAGACTAATTCAACAGTAATCTCAATTTGGCCTTAGATAAAGAAGGAAACTAGTTGTTTCTGGTAGACAGAAAAACAAAGGAATTGAGATCATCTTAAAGCTATAATTCCTGATCTATAAAGTGAGGAGGGTGGGCTAGATTTCTAGTCACCGCCATTTAGCTAATTTATAGGGAGCCATGGGTTATCTATATATTATTACATCTCATGAAACCATCCCAGTGATTAAAGTGACTCACCGAGATCTATCTGAAGAAAGTATAACCTCACTAATCTTAAAATAACTAGTAAGAAGGCCAGGGTATGAATTTTTTTTAAGTATAAATTATAGAATTTTAAACCCTATTATTACTTCTAAGTATACAAGATATGAAATGACTTAAGTATCCAGAATCATCAAAGAATGAGGTAGGGAAGCAACCTGATACCCTAGTGGAAATTCAAGTGAAGAAGACCTGAGTTTGAATCGTACCATCCTGTTTGGCATGTAACATGCCTAGAATCCATTGCCTCCTCACCCCAACTCAAGAGAATCCCTAGTTAGACCTCACCTTCCATTCCAAGTCGTATTTTGATTTCCCCTAAGGCTAGTACCATCCCTCCCCATTTGCCTAACCTAGCTAACTACAGAAGTTCACTATTTTCTATTTATTTGCATTTTTTCTCTTTAGCTTTAGTCAACACCTAATTACAGAGAGATTTTTCTCTCCTATTAGAATGGAAGCTCTTTAAGAATAAGAATAATTGGAACAGCTAGGTAGCACAGAGGAAAAGAACATCAGTCCTAGGTCAGGAAGACCTGAGTTTAAATCCAGCCTCAGACACTTAATAATTACCCAACTGTGTGACCTTGGGCAAGTCAATTCATTGCTTTGTAAACATTTATAAAAAAATGAACAAGGATAATTTCATTCTTTGCATTTGTATCTACAAGAACTGACAATGCTCAGCACATAGGACATATTTAAGAAATGCTTTTTGTTTGGTTTATAGTGCCATAAATATATATATATATATAAACATGTGGCTTAATAACTAGTATCCTCACTATAATCCAGTGAGGTTATTATTATTATTATTATTATTATTATTATCCTCATTATAAGGTTCAGGAAATTGAGGTAGACAGAGGTCAGACCAGGGTCACAAAACTAGGAAATGTCTATGGAAAACTTTGAATTCAGGTCTTCCTGATTCCAAGTCTACCATTGTACCTGCCTCTACTTACCTTGAAGGATTTGGGGGAGCATCAAATATACATATAAAATATTATTCATTTTAAAAAGTTATCCTAGGGGCGGCTAGGTGGTGTAGTGGATAAAGCACCCGCCCTGGAGTCAGGAGTACCTGGGTTCAAATCCGGTCTCAGACACTTAATAATTACTTAGCTGTTTGGCCTTGGGCAAGCCACTTACCCCTGTTTGCCTTACAAAAAAACCTAAAAAAAAAAAGTTATCCTACATAGGTGAATTCCCCAAATAGTTAAAGCTTCCAACTCTAAGTCTAAAACATTTTAAGAAATTTTGATAGCATTTTATCTAAAATGTATTACAGAATTCCATGCCTTCTTAAGCAGAGTATAGAGAATATGATTTTAAACTTTTCTGAGGGAATCTACTATAAACAACAGAATTGCTGAAAGGCTAAGTATTCCAGTCCAGTAATTTCTCATTGCTCTTGTGGTATGTGGGACTTTTTTCCCCACAATAAATGACATGACCCCCTGCTGCTGAGGCTTTTGAGTAAGATCTCTTTTTTAATAGGCTTCTGTCTCTATCACTATCAGATTGTCAGCTGTTAATTCTCGATCCTGTCAATGTACCGTCCCCACTCAGCTCCTCTATTTACTTCTAATCTTCTCTGGGCTAGAAAAATAGATAACCATGCTAATGCTCTGGATAAACCAAGACTCACTTGGGCTACAAGCCTTCCCATACATAAGCTGTGCTAGGATTCAAGAGCTTGAATTTGGATATTGTAACATTCTGGCTATTCAAGAGGCTTTTGTTCCCCTCCTTAGAGGCAATTAGGGGGTGCTCTATAGCACAGAGTACCAGATCTGTAGTCAGGAGTTCAAATTCAGCCTAAGACACTATGTTGACCCAACCTCTCCCTGCCTCAGTTTCTGCAAGCATAAAACCGGAATAATATCAGAATCTCCTTCCCAGGGTTGTTGTGCAGATGAAATGAGAAAATAATTGTAAAGCACCTCATCCAGTGGCACATAGTGCCATAAGTTCTATATTCTAGCTCTTATTATTTACATTTATCATCATCAACACCATCATTACTCTGAAGCCCAGGTTCTGGCCGTTACAATACCCTGCCTGAGTTTATAAATCTTTCTACATCTAAACTTGATTCCCTTTTCTCACAGGACAAGAGAGGCAGCATCACAGGAACCAAAAGGAAGTCGGAAGATCTGGGTTTGAGATTTGATGCTGGAAGAGCTACATTCAAATATCAGCTCAGTTGATCACTGAAGGATTCTTAGGGAAGTCACTCTCTTGGCCTCTGGGGCTCATCTCATGAGGGAAAGTACATGGTAGGTTTAGATGACTGTTAAAGTTACTTTCTGGCCATTTTCAAGCCATGATCCTTCCCTTCCAGATTCTGCCAATTCCTCCTCCCCATTGCACCAGAATTCAGGCCCTGATCCTGGAAACCTGGGCTCTTATTGGTGAATTTCCACCATCTTGTCCTTGGTCTGAGGTCTGCCATATGACTGACTAGCCAGGTTGCCATGCACTTTTCCTTTTCCATAGCCCCTCTTCCACCTCCCTTCCCCTTACATGCTGTCTTTCCCCATTACGATATATACTCTTTAAAAGCAGACACTGTCATACTTGTATATGTGTATCTTCAATGTCTGACACAAAGTGTTGCTTCAATCCACTCCATCTCTAAAGCTAAGAAAATTCACAAAGGAAGATATTTTTTATAGTTGTTAAATGGGAATTCTTTCTACTGTGCTTGATTAACTGTAAATCCCAAGTCCTTACAGTTTTAATCAATGATACCTTATTATACCAGAAAGGCAGTTATTGTCATACTGGCAATGATCACAAGGTGGCAGCTATGGGCAAGACTAAGAATCCTCTAGTAGTCACATATTCCTGCATCCAAACAGAAATCATAATCTTTAAAAATTTATAGAGAAATTAATAGGTATTCGCACTGGTGCTGCAAGGATAGCAGAGGTCACCTAAAATCAAACCTCTTCATTTTGCAACTAAGGAAATTGAAGCCCAAAGCCCCAAGTACAATCCCTCATAAAAGCACAACTTCGAAGTCAAAGGTCCTAAGATTGAATCCTAGCCAAACTGACTTAGCTGTGGACAAGTCTATTCACATCCTTGAAAATGATGTGTTGGACTAGATCCAAATTACCATTTTTCTCTATGTGTGTGATCCGAAGTGATTCGCCCAATTTCACAGGGATTTAGTGTCAGAAACAAGATTCAAATTCAAATTCTTTAACTCTAGACCCCAAATTCTTTTCATTTCATGAGTTATAAAAAGGAAGGCTTTATATAAACCAAAATCATTTTCTCAACTTCAGCCCCAAGAGTTCAATTTGCCAAAGCAAATGGGATGTTCTCAGAGTAGAAAGGAGATCACAGGGACCAGGGGTTGAAGTCTACTCAAGGAATCAGTCCCAAAAGAGATCATGAATTTTCTCCCCCTTAATACTATGAACAATGCTTGCTTGTTGACAAACCTATTTCCCCATAGGTGTAAAGAACAGGCCAGAATGAACTAAATAGCCCAAGTAGCAGAGCAACCAAGACTTGGTGACAAAAAATAGGATGAACTGAAAAAGAGAAACTGAACACAGTTCTCAGAAGTGTCCTCTGGTTCAATAAGGTTTCCTAGCCAAAAATCCAAAAATTAAATGCCACTAAGTTCAAAATGATATCTGAAAAGGAATTTAAATTTGGCTTGCATCCATGGTCCTAAGAGATGAATAACATAGAATCTGAAGAAATGAGATTCCCCCAGTATTTATCTGCCACAAAAACTAAAACTTCTTCAGAGGCAAAGTGAAAACCAAGATCAAACATTAAGCCCCAAGGTAAGAGAAGTAAACCTCAGTCATATACTGAGAATTCATCCAGAAAGGACTCTGTCATCCAGTTTCCCATTGGCCTAAAGGGATGAAAAGGAAATATAGGAGGGAACTGGTCCTTCCTTTTCCCCCACTCCTGGGGAATTCAATTCAATTCAACAGGCATCAATTAGACACCTACAATATGTTAAATAAAGGGATATAAAAGCAAAAATGAAATATCTCTCGCTCTCAATAACCTTAGACTCCAGTGGACTAGTCAACCTATGAAATCAACAGAAACATCAACTCTTGAATCAAAGGATCCAGTTTCAAATCCCAATAATTACATTTATCAGCTGTCTGTTTGACCCTGGACTTCATGCTTCTGGACCTTGTTTTCCATGATTGACCAGGGGTTCTCTTTCTGCTCAAGATCTAGGATTCTATGAATTTTATGCAGTTTTAGAAAATGGAAACTAAAGGGCAGGGCAAAGGTAAGGACAGTGAAGTTGTGTAGATTCTAAGAGACTTGTAGAGTTCTCACTATAATGTTGACATCACTGGAGGATTTCTCCTGAGGGTATCCCTGGGAATCCAAGGCTAGCTCAAGGGCTCATAAGAATGAGACCAGTAAAATCCACCAAGGAGACAGAAATCACCCCATCATCCTCATAAAGTGAAATAGCTTAGTTGAAAATCTGGGAAACTGGATGGGCCACCAGTTTGGCTTTTCAGACATGAAACCAAATCCCTTCAACCGTCACACCCAGAGCAGTGACATTTCCTCTAAATCATAAATCATCCAGCCAGCAAGAGAGATGGGTAAATCCCTCTTGCAAACATAC
Source organism: Macrotis lagotis (assembly GCF_037893015.1). NCBI lineage: Eukaryota > Metazoa > Chordata > Mammalia > Peramelemorphia > Peramelidae > Macrotis > Macrotis lagotis. The sequence continues at coordinate 58,715,988 of NC_133661.1, forward strand.
AAGGCAAACAGCCCCCTTTAGTCAGCCAGGGCCTCTTGGAGTTTACAAGCCATGGGAGGATCCAGGCAACAAAATCACCCTTGTGGAACCAGGCTGACCTTTCCCCTGTGGGCCTTGCCAGGGAACCCAACTGGCCAAGGTCCTTAGAGGAGGGAGCCGCTAGCCGCTAGCTAACACCTAGCATGGTTAGGGAAATAAGGCCAAATACTTGCACCAAGTTCCCTTAGAGTTCCCAAAAAGAAGGAAACCCACAGCCCCCATAGGGGTCAGACAGGAGAAGAGAAAAACCCTCTGGTGATAAAGCAATTGGTTCTGTACAATTCAGAAAGGTCTATTCTTTCACCCTGGCTAAGCTCTCCTTTTCTTGCAAATTTTAAGGGCATTAATCACCACATGGCTTTGTTCTAACTGAATAGACTCTGGGAACCTAAATAGCCAAAGTTTATTCAAACACCAACCTTTCTAGTCCTCCCCACCCCCTACAATCTTTAAGTGTCACTTATTAGAAGAAGAGGAAGGGGACAGGAACTGGGTAGGGCAGTCAGGTGGTAGAAGAGTCCTTAGCTTTCAGTGAACAGAGCAGGAGAAAGGTGGCATTTTTGGTAGTAAAACAGCCTGAATTTGCCCAACCCTAGGCCCTCTCCCCACTCCATTCTCCAAGGAAATGCTACAAAGATCTGCCTTACTATCTTGGAAATCTACTTTAAAAGTAGATTTAACATGAACATAACTTCAAAGATGTCAAAGCTTGGGAGGATCTACTTCATTTGAAGAGGGTTTAGGGGCAGTGAGTGATTTAAGAGAAGAAAAAAATCATATTTCAAACTCAGAACAGAATAAGGAAAAAATTACTTGGAAAATGACCAGAAAAGCCAAGGTGGTCAAGACTGGGGAGGATTGGGGAGAATAAGTAGGGCAAACTGTGGGGGGGAAAAGAATGAGAAAAAAATAACATGACACAAACAGGCTTGGGAGAAAGATTTGGGGGAGATAAATTTTTCTTCACCTTTCTGGGTCTCAGTTTCTTCATCTATAAAATGGGAACACTGGATTAGATGATCTCAAAGGTTCTAAATCAATTGAAAGGGATATTTATTGCAACATTTGAGGATGAAGATCTTGACTTAGAGACTTCATGAAATATTCTAGAGGAAAAATAAGATTGTCTCCAAAAAAAATCCTGCATCCACAAGATCTTCCACCAAGGCCTACACAAAACCCACTTATCAGTCTCTTAGAGTATAGCTGTCTACACATTCCCTCATTCAATCTAAGGAGGCAGATGAGTACAGTGAAAAGAACGTTGGCCCTGGTGTCCAAGGACAAAGGATGAACAACCTGCATCCAAATCCCACCTTTGCTACTTGCTGTCTAACAAACTCAGGGCATATCCCTTAACTTCTCTGGGCTTCCATCTCTTCATCTGTAAAATGAAATGGGGGCAGGTTTGATAATACCATAGTGGATAGAGCACTCAATTTGGAACCAGGAAGACTCATCTTCATGAGTTCAAATCAAAGCTCAGACATTACTAGTGGTGGACAAATCATTTCACCCTGTTGGCCTCAATTTTCCTCATCTGGAGAAGAAAGTGGAAAGCTACTCCAGTATCTTCACCACAAAAACTCCAAATGGGTCACACAGAGTCAAAAATTACTTGCACCCCCTCCCCCCAGGAGGTCTGTAAGTAAAGTTTAGATGACTAGATCTCTGAGAAGGAAGGAGGGAAGGAGGGAAGAAAGGAAGGAAAGAAAAGAAAGAAGGAAGAGAAGGAAGGAAGGAAGGAAAGAAGGAAGGAGGGAAGGAGGGAAGGACGGAGGGAGGGAAAGAAGGAAGGGAAAAGGCAATGAAGTTTTATATAATGTAAATAAATAGATGTCTCCCCACTTCAAGTTGCCTGAAATCAGGGCCCACTGGCACCATTATGGACAGCCTGCTGTGCTATTTGTGAAGAACTTGCTCATGAGAATGTCTGAAAAGAGATAAAAGCATCAAAAGCAGGGCTGGGCCCTCCTCCATGAAACAAGGTTTCACCCCAAGCATTAAAAACATCTTCACTAACACATGATGTCTCTTCTACATCACAGTGGAGATCTGAAAAGTGCTGCTCCCATTGTACAGAGAAAGTGAGGCAGAGAGGAGTCTTCCCTGCACGGACTGAACACAGAGTTCATATGGTCAGAGTCTTAAAGACCATTAGATCAGGACCAAATGGGTCCAGTTTGTGACTATCTGTGGACACTGAGAGAAATGATTATTAATAATCAGTAATTTGAGGACTTCCAGAATTGTCCTTTTTCTAAAGTCTTAATTTAAGTCTCTTGAAGTGGGGTGGCTAGGTGACACAGTGGATAGAGTACTTGCCCTGGAGTCAGGAGTAGCTGAGTTCAAATCCAGCCTCAGACACTTAATTACCTAGCTGTGTGGCCTTGGGCAAGCCACTTAACCCCATTTCCCTTCAAAAACCTAAAAAAAAAAGTCTCTTGAAGAACACTGCTGAGAATGAGACTGGGTTAACCATCACTTTCAAGACCTCACCCAGTGGGAGCATGGCTTGGGTGGGACATACAGTCTTTGAATAGATTGCTTAAGGCTGGGGGTGGTCTGATCAGAGATAAAGCCTCAGTCCAAGGGTGACTGTTACTCACAACCCCTCATTGAACATCTACACATCAAATGATATCTAAACTATGAGTCCACAGAGCCTCAGTCCAAGGGTGACTGTTACTCACAACCCCTCATTGAACATCTACACATCAAATGATATCTAAACTATGAGTCCACACACATAGGCCAAAAGACCATTAATTACATATATAGGCGGCCTTCCTAACAAAATGACTAAATTACCCAGAAACTATATCTCTTGAACCTTTTTAATCGTCAAAATTTCAAAGAGGGAAGGGGGGAGATGGAAGGGGGTCTATGAATTTACATAGGGAAAAAAAACCTACCTCTTCAATATTATAACCTTTGTAACATTTTTTAATGCATTTAAAAATATTAATCTGAGAAGGCTTCCCCAGACAGCCACAGGAGTCTAAGAACCTATGGTCTGAATCAAGACCCTCATTTTACAGGAGGAAGTTGAAGTCAGAGTATTGTGCTGAAGATTACAGGGGGAACCTATGACAGAATCAGCAGGGGAATAACTGAGGCCTCCTTCACTTCATCATGCAACCAGTCTTCAAAACCCAGATCCCAAGGACTTCACATCTGCTATTCCTACCTTTAAGTCACTATAACCTCAGCAGCTGAGAATAGAGATGAAACCAGCAATAGCCACAGGGTTGACCCCTAAATACACTTTGAACAATGCCAAAGCATTTTGACAACTCTCATCATTTGATCCTCAGAATAAGCCCGTGGGGGGCAAGGTAGAGGGCTCCAAGTTAAATGTGTTCCACCCACTAGACCCAGGACCTCCCCAACCTTCCCCCTACCAGCCTACCTGCTGCTGCTGGGCCCGGAGGTCAATGATCTCCTTCTGGTCCTCCTCTCGAAGCCGTTTCATGTCTTCACATGATTGCTGCAGGTGGTTCCGTTCCCGGAGCAGCTGTCCATTCTCCCGCCTCAATGTGTCCACGTCCTCCTTCAGTTGCGCCTGGTCACTCAGGAGTCGGTTGTGGAGAGTGCTGAAAAAGAGCCCTCACTGAGCCACAGAATACCTTGTCCCCTGAAAAACCACATCACACCAAAAGGCCCCCATCAGCAATCCCTATGTAGAAGGGAGCAAGGATAGGCTAACCACAGATGGAGGTTTCCAAGGGACAGGCCAAAATCAGGTAGCCAGAACTGAGCTGGTCACATAAAACAAATGAGCTAAATATATAAAATGTACCAAATTCACAAGGCAGGAGAAGCAAACAAACAAACAAAAAAAAAAGACCTTTCTTTCTTAAAAGACACTATGAAAATAAAGTCTGACAGCTAAATGACACCTAAGGTAAAAAGAGCCCCAACATGCCAGGAACTATATAACCTTTAAGACCCAAGACCTGGGCTGATATCAGATGGAAGCTATTGTTTAAAGAGGAAGGGGGGAATATGTTCAAAACCTGAGGGAGGATGTCTCCTAGTTTCCCCTTCTCCAAAAAAGGAAGAGTTGCATTGGGCTAAGGAACATTCATATAAATGCCCTAACAGTATGGTACAGTGGAGAGACCTTGGAATATTTGAGTGTCATGGGACTGGACTTCAAATCTCTAGACTGCCAGTAACTACCATGTGATCTTGGGCAAGTCTTGGTCCTTTATCCAAGTTTGATATATAAGAGTTGATCTAGAAGGTCCATTCCAACCAAAAAAAAGAAATAGAGAACCACTAAACTAATTCAAACTGTTCCAAAGGTATATCTTCATCTATTATTTCATTTAATCATCAAAGCAAGCCTAGGAGAAATGTAGGCATCTGACAATGAAGAAACTGAAGCCCAGAAATAGCTGGTGAACAAACAAAGAACAGAACCCAGTCCTAGATTTCTGGCTTGAAATACAGGACTCCAAAAAAGTACATGAGGAAAAGTTGGGAGGGTTTGGCAGAGAGCTTGCATGCCCTTTAACCCAGGGATACAACCAACAGACCTATATCTCAGAGAGACCAGAGAAATTGGAAAGGGAATATGTACAAAATAGCCATTTTTAATGGGAGCAAGGAACTGGAAACTAAGGAGGTGAACCTCAATTGGGTAATGGTTGAATAAATTATAGTATATGAATGTAATGGAATATTGTGTGCTTTAAGAAAGGATGAATGCAATGATTTCAGAAACATGGGAAGGCTTGTATAAACTACTGTAGAACAATAATGAGAGCAGAAACAAGAAAATAATTTAAACAAACAATAATATAAAGAAAGAAAACAACTTCCAAAGACTCTGAAGAATGCTGTTCAAAGCAGGGATCAACCATGATTGCTGAGGACAGAAGATAAAGCATGTTACCCACCTCCAAAAAGAGGTAAAACATGCAAAGTGAAGAATAAGTTACAAATTTGGGGGCAATGTGGAAATTTTCTTTGCTTGACTATGCACCTTTGTTATAGGGGTTGTTTTTATTTTTCTTTTGGGGGGACTGAAAAGGAGAAAAAATGAAATTCTTGTTAATTTTAAATTTTTTAAATTTTAATTAATTTCTTAATTTTATTTTTTTAATTAACCAAAAAAGATTTGGCACTAAGAGTTCACAGAGTATTATCTAACAGGACAACACTTACTGGTAAAAGTCAGCCTCTTTAGCAACCTCCTCACATCTCTTCAGGGTCTTAGTATGTTGATTCTGGAGGGATTGCAGGTCTGACATGGCCCTCATGCACTGAATCTTCAGTCTCTCATAGTCAGGGTTCAGCTTGTGATATGGTCTGCCAGAGAGAAAAAAAAATAAACCAAATTAACACAACCAAGACAAAGTAATGAGCACTCAACCCCCTCATGGATCAATAGTGAGAAACAGGACTAACAAATTTAGGTCCAATATCTTTTGTGACCTTCCTCTAACACTCCATCTCACTCTAATTTCTCCCTGTAACAGCCAGAAACCAACAATTGAACACTTTATTATTTAGTATCCTTTACTATCCAAGGGGCAGGTAGATGGTATCACAGTGAATAGAAGACTGGGACTAGAATTAGGAAGACTCATCTTCTTGAGTTCAAATTTGGCCTCAGACACCCTGACTATGACCCTGAAAAAGTCACTTAACTCTTTGACTCAATTTCCTCATCTGTAAAATGAATTGGAGAAGGAAATGGCAAAATATTCTAGTGTCCTTGAAAAGAAAACCCCAAGTGGGGTCACCAAGGCTCAGACACAACCGAACACAAAAATGATTCTCTAATTGTTTTATTTGTGTTGGTCTCTTCAGTCTAACTGGACCATAAATTTCCTGGGGGTAAAAACAGTGTTTTTCCTCTTCCCCTGGATGCCCCACTGTACCTAGTACAAGACTGAGAACAGTCACTGTTTAACCAAAATTTCATGATTTTCTTCTCCAAGAAGACCCGATACCCAATTGCTGCATTCCCATGACAGAGGAGAGTTCCTGCCTCCCTGAAGTGAAGACTTCACAGGCTTAAGAATCATTAGATCACTACACTTGAAAAAAATACTCCAATTGAAGCCCAGAAGGACTTTAAAAGTATGAAAATTAAGCAGAATTGGGAGAGGTCAAGGATCATGCCATTTAACAATGATGACAGTAACAATACTTAGTGCTTTAAGATTTCCAAAATGGGGGAAGCTAGGGGGTGCAGTGGATAGAGCACTGGTCCTAGAGTCAGGAGACCCTCAGTTCAAATCCAGCCAGACATTTAATAATTGCCTAGTTGTGTGACCTTAGGCAAGTCACTTAATCCCACTGCCTTAAATAAATAAATGTTTTTAAAAAGGATTTCCAAGATGTTTTACAAGTATTATCTCATTTGATCCTCATCACAACCCTATAAGGTAGATACTTTTGTCAATGTTATTTTGCAGAGGAGGAAGCTGAGACAGAGAGTAGGAAGTGTCTGAGGAAAGACTCAAATTCAGATCTTCTTAACTCCAAGTCTAGCATCTTATCTACTTGCACCATCTAGTTATGCCCCCAAAAATGTACTTGAGTTACCCCAAAGTGATCATTTTTTCCTAATTCATCATCTCTTCTTCTGCTAGGAAGTATGGTAACATAAAAAGACAAAAAACTTGGGGATCTTGGGATTCAAATTTGAGGTTCAGCTCTTGGCTTTGGTTTCACTGCTCTTGGCCTCAGGTTCCCCACCTTTAAGATAGGGAGATTGGTCTAGATGATCCAAGATTCCCTCTGCTTCTAGCTCTAATGATCTATTATTAAGAAACTTCCAGCATCTCAGAGAAACAAAGGATCATGTTCCCTCCCACCTTGAATCCTACTTTTTAAGAAGATAGGACCTCAGAGATCAGGTAGATAGAACAAAGAATCTTTTCTGATATAAATCTCTAATAAGAGATTAATAATAATTTCTAAGATAATCTTTGAACTTTAACACATCATGTAAACTCCTAAATAAGAATTAATCATTTTAATAGCTTAAGACTACACTAAAAGTTTGTATACGCTCTGTATGTTCTTAAATATGGTCATGTTGTCTCTCCCTTTAGAATGTGAACTCCTTGAGGGAGTTATTTCTATTTTCATAGAATTATTTCTATTTTTATATTCCCAGTCCTGTCATAGAGCAGCTATTTAATGTATGTGTACCAAGGAACGTGCTATCTCCTTCATTAGAATGTAAGTTCCTTGAGGGTAGGCACGGTTTTTACCTTCCTTTGTATCATCAGCACCCTAGTGAACTAACTGGCATATAGCAGATAATGGATAAATGTTTCTGGCTACTGCTTGATCTAATTGATATGTATATGCTATGTAAAGGAACTATTTTAAGATTAAAAAACTTAAGCTTTATAAAGCAGTGCAATGGTAGAGTAACATTTAAGAATCTAGAAGGGAAGGAGGATTCATGCTTATGTTTCTATCTCTAGCACTTAGCATTGGGTACTGCAAATATTTACTAGATACATGAGGAATGAATAAATTGAATGAATGAAAGCAGAACAGTAAAGCAGGCAGGAGATATGACCTGCAGTCATCAAAAGTCGAACCAGGAGACGACAGGGCCAGACGCTTCCTCAGTTCATCCCTCTCTCGGGTGATCAGCCTCAATTGAATCAAAAGAGTCTCCACTTTTTCATTGGCCTGTCTGCTCTCTGTGCTGGGCGGAGGAGGAGAGGAGGCCTTCCCAGTCGTGCCTGGAGAAAAAGCAGACAACCATCAAAACTGTCCAATTAGTGGAGCCCTTGAAAACAGCCAAGAGTCTCAATGTGCATTATCTCGTTTAAGCTTCATATCAGCCCTGGGATGGAGATACTGATGCTATTTATTATCCCAATTTTCAGAAAGAAAGAAGCCTAAGAGAGATGAGATTTTGTTCAGAGGTGCACAGCCTCAGGAGGGATCTAAACCCATCTTCCTGTCTTCAAATCCAGTTTTCAATCCACTCTGTCATTCTGTTCACTAGACTACACCACCCGCCCTCCTTTCCCATTACCCAATGACGTAGTCTGGCCCTGGTCTACTTTCCCCAACTAGTCCAACCTGTGTAACCAAAAAGTCCTTTACAATCCTGTGGCCCAATAGTCACTCAGACTTATTCATCTCTATTTGACTATAGGTCTAACAAGATGCTTTCACATGATACTTTCCAAATTATTCAGTCTATACTTTTTTGTACAGTTTTTTAAATTATATTTCACAGAATAAATAATCTCCAATTTGTCATATATATAAACACATATACAAAATAGTTATATACAACTATATAATGATTATGTTAGAACTTTTAAACAAAACTATATAACAAAAACCTACATATAATATACACAAAAACTTAAATATAGAATTGTTTCTGGTCTCCTCATTAGACTGTGAGCAACTTGAGAGAAGGACTTTCCCCTTTCTTTATATTCTCAAAGCTTAGCTCATAATGGGTATTTAATATTGTTCCCCCTTTATTTTTGAAGAGGACAAATGACATCATAGGGTGACTCACTTGCATGTGAATTAGATTCAAATCAACTAGAGTCATCCAAGTCCAATGGCAGGACAAAAGTCAGCATGACTAGTGATGGCCCAGGATGCAATGGATGACCTTGGTTTCTTTGATGTCTGACCCAGCTCTAAGTGCTCCACAGCACCTGCTTCAGCCACCTTCATAGCCATTAGAACATGCTCTCATTTGCCCATTCCACCAAGGTAAATTTTCACATACTTAAGAGCAGACACCCCCTGAACACACCAATGGATATGAGAGTTGTAGGTTATCCTCAGTCTGGTTTAGCCATCTGCTGAGATAGTTTTACCAGGATGTGGTATCTCAAACTCAACATACTCAAAACAAAATTCATTTTCTTTCCCATCACTCTTTTAAACTTTCCTTTGTCCTTTGGCTTTTAAGGGTAAAACATCTTTTCAGTCAGTCAGATTATCACCCTTGGAGTCAGTTTCTAATTCACCCTTACCCCACACTCCCAAACCAACTGCCATATCTTATCACTCTTACCTCCAGAACACTTCTCCCATCCATTCTCTACTCTCCATTCACAAAGCTTTCACCCTCATTAAGGCTATCATCACCTTTCTCCAGGATCTCCTTATGGGTCTTCCTCCCGCAAATTTCTCTTATCTCAAATCCATCCTCCACTGCCAAAGTCTGATCACACCCTTCCCTTTCCCAATGAACCATGACAGTGGTTTTCAAAAACTTAAAGGATCAAATATAAATTCCTCTATTTGTCAATTAATAACCTTTCAAATGTTTTGTTTCTTGAATCCTGAGTTTCTTTAGTTTTCTATCCCCAACTATGACTGAAAGCTTCCTAAATTCAGAGATTATAATTATAAATATACTGCTTTATGTAACCATCAACCAGCATATATTTAAGTACCTTTAGTCATTTATTATTTATCAATTTATTATGCAACATTATTAAGCAATGAACCAAACATTATAATGGGCACTGGAGATGGATATAAAAACAGAAACGAAATCAATCCTAGTAATCAAAAATGAGATGCAAATACAAAGTTATTGGTAAGTAGAAGCCTTCAAAGAGGAAAAGCAAATTAGTAGCTTGTAGTAGTAATTGGTAGACAACTAGAATTGAAGGCTTCCATCAGAAAAACATGAAGAAGGAATACCTTCCATCATGAGGGAGGAAAAAAGCATTACACAGAGACAGAAGATGGCATTATGTGAGAGGAACAGAGAAAAGCCTAGTTTTATATTAACTAGCAGAGGGCTAGAAAAATACTAGGGGCATCTAGGTGACTCAAAGGATAGTGTAGTATACCAGGCCTATAGCCATGAAGTTCCAATCTAGTTTCAGGCACTTGATAGCTACGTGACACTAGGCAAGTCATTTAACCTAATTTTTTGCCTCAGTTTCCTCATCTGTAAATGAGCTAGAAAAGAAAATGGCAAACCACTCCAATATCTTTGCCAAGAAAATACGAAAGGACTGAACAAAATGTGGTTGTGCAGATATTAAGAGAAAAAGCCAATATTTGAATACTGAACCTCTGGCTCTGTATATATGATTCTGTTGTTATGAAATCTTTCCTAACTGGCAGTATCCCCACCAAAAGAGAACACAACTGAAAAATGATTCATCTGTAACAACAAACCCATTTGGCAACATGATGCAGTAGAGAGGGAGGGAACCCAGGGCAAGTAACTCAAGGGTCATATTCCCTCTGAAATTTTATCCAGTTTTAAAACTTATTAGACATCTTCCTCATAATCCTATGAAATGGGATGTTATTATTATTATTATTATTATCCCCATTTTAAGGATAAAGAAACAGAAATTTGGAGAGTGGTCAAGAGACTTATTCATGACTCCACAAAGTATTAGAGCTAAGATTCAAATCCAGGGCTCCTGGATCCCAATCTATCCCTCCTCCCCATGAGCATATCAGAACTGGAAAGAACCTTGGCCATCATCCAGTCCAAGCCCCCTCATTTTACAAATGAAGACACTATGGCCCAAAGAGAGAAGTAATTTACTACCAAAGGCCATGAGACAAGTTCATTGCCTTCTGGCTTTTCTACCAATTCAATCTGTTTCAGCATATGCCAATTCAAAGCTCCAGTTCTGTTCCCCTACATCACCCAAACTCCCTTTCCAGTAACTTGCCTAACCCCTCATAGACAAAGATTCTGTCAGAAGTTCAAGCGACTGCCAGGGCCCCACAATAGTTCACCCTGCTCAGGTTTCACTTCCAATTCAGGAGGTGCAGGGCACCTAACTATCAAGGGCTAGGTCGCTGCCAGGATCTACCTTCACCCAGGCTACTGAATTGAGTTTCATTCTTCTGCCAAATCCTCTCAACCTTCCTAAAAACAAATAAAACATGCCCCAGGAGCAGAACAGATGCTGAACATGTGAAGATGTAGGAAACATGAGAAAGTCTTGGTTCCTGAACCACACTCCATGCTCAGCCTTCCTCATACTGTTCCTTTGTTCAGAAGGAACCTGCCAGAAAATGATACCAGCTACCAATTTCTCAAGCCAATCCCTCCGATCTTCCCTTAATCTCCATACTCAATGATGCCTTGGTTCTGCAGGGCATCTTTTCACTTTGGGGAGACAAAACGTATATTCCTTGCCAACAATAAATCGGGGACTAGTGATGAAAGCCAACTCCCTCGTTTTGAGGATGAGAATACAAAAGACCAGAGAAACAGAGCATCCCAAAGGACCCAAAGCTATTAGGAAAAGAGGCAACAAAAAACACTGGTTCATGTGGGAGTACCTTTTTCACCTTTCAGTACATACAGGCTCTCATTCCCTTACCCTGAGTTAGGACTTTCTCCACCATCTCTACAAGGAAAAGCTAACCTTGCCCCCAAGTCATCCAGTGGAGAGGCATACACAGAGCCCTTGATCCACTCACCATTCCAGGGACTTCCCAGAACACAACCCCTTCCCTAGCCTCTCCACCTGTTCTAACTCCTCCCCAACCTATCTTTCTGGCCTCAGTGGGCATTATTCTTCCCCTCCCTCTCTATACAATCTAGTCAAACTAGATTTCTCTCAGTTCCTCACACATGGCATTCCATCGCCCACCTCCATGTCTCTGCATTGGTTGTCCCACATGCTTGGAATGCACTCTCTCATCAGAATCTTCCTTTCTTTAAGATGTACCCAGACTTCATTTAAGGAGGGAGCCAAAGACAGCTATTTCATCATTTCCTACTTGGCTGAACTCCTCCAGACTTGCAGTGAGCCCTGTAGAATCTCATCATCCTACAAGCTAACCACAAATCTGAAATTCATAACTCTTACCTATCAGTACCCCCTACCCTGAGGGTCCTTCCCTCCCTTGGAGTAGAGGATGGACAATGGAGAGCTCCTCCCAGATCCTTTTTTAAGGGAGGATGCCCAGGGCAAGCAATTTATCCTTTCCCACCAGCCTAAGCTCACTCCTTAGGACTTTTATTAGGCAGATACTTTCTTCTCCATAATTAGCCTACTAGTCATCTCCCTTTTTGGTAAGACCTTTTTAACCCTTTAGATGGCAAGCTCCTTGAGGGCAATGATTTTCCTTTCTTGGCATTCCAGTGGCAGTTCAGTCATTTTGTGTCTCACTCTTCCTGAGCCTAGGTGGAGTTTTCTTGGCAAAGATTCTGGCCTGATTTGACATTTCCTTTTCCAACTCATTATATAAATAAGGAAATTAAGGCAATTGGGTGAAGTATCTTGCCCAGGGATACACAACTAGTAAGTAAGAGTCTGCAGTCAGATTTGAACTTAGGTATTTCTGATTCCAGGTCTGCTCTATTTACTCTATGTACTTGGAAGACCCTTTATATCTCTAATATAATGCCAGACACTTATTAACTGAATGATCTTCTGCACAGAACTTTTTCCTAATTTCTTCCATTCTACTCTTCCTCCCAAACTACTGGATATGTGTATATATATATATATATATATATACATATATATATATATATGTATATATATATTTTAACTCCTCCATTACACTAGGAATGTAATATATACTTGTTAACTTTCTAAGACTAGCATGCAATCAGCTTCAAGATAGGGACTATCTAGTCTCATCTATTCTAGCATAGTATGTAGCACACAACTTAATAAATATAATTTTATTTATTGCTTCAAAACCACTAAATAAAGACAGAATCATAAAACTATGTCGAACCCCCAGAGATCTTCAAGCTAGGAGAAGCATCTAACTGACCTTGACTCCAGGTTTCAGGTAGGTTGAAGTCATTCAATGCCCAAAATTATCAGATAGGAAAAGGACTAGAACCCAAGTCCACTATTTACTTCCCAAAGCACTCCATCTCTCCCCAAAGTCACCAGCTATCTTGATAAGCGGAGTGGTGCGGAAGCCATTTTGCTGAAAGGTACCATGGAATAAAAATTCAAAAACAAATGGACCATAAGCTCTAAGAAAGAGCCCTCTACATAAGGATTGGTGAACACTAAGGAAACTTTGGAGTGGAACAGAGATAATCACTGAAGAGATTAGTGATGTCCTAAAAGAGGGAGAAGGGCATAAACCAAAATGGAAACATTATAACTTATCACACATCCTTGGGCAAATCATTTCCTAAGAGCTGATCTCTGAATAGTATTTTAAATAATAATAATATTAAATATTAAATAGTAATATTAAATTAAATTAAATAGTAAATAGTAATAATATTTAAATAGTATTTCAGGTCCCTTTACATGCATTATCCCATTTGCACTTCAACACAGCCATGTGAGATAGGTATCAGAGTTATTACACTCATCTACAAATGAGCAAACTAAGGCATGGAGAAGATTTAAGTAATCAGCCCGTGACCTCAAAGTTAATAAATATCAGCAGAACAGTCTGCAGGTCTTTTTGATTCCAAATCTGGCCACTATACTACACTGTGTCTGTTCCTGAGGTCTCTGGGTGGACCTTAGCTTTTCCAGTTGGCAAAATACTCCATTGTCTGACCTACATTGCAGGCCTCTAGTAGCGCAGTGGATATAGTGCCAAGCCTAATGTCAGCACTCAACTTTCTGAGTTCAAATCTGGTCTCAGACATTTATTAGCTGTGTGAACTTGGGCAATTCACTTAACCCTGTGTATCTCAGTTTCCTCATCTGTAAAATGAGCTGGTGAACGAAAAGACAAACATGCCAGTATCTTTGCCATAAAATTCCCAAATAGGGTTATAAACAGTCAGACACAATTGAAAACATGACTGACAACTGACCTACCTCAGTGGTACAAAGAAGATCAAATGAGATATAAATACATTGAAAAAGAAAGTGATTCGGAAATTTAACACATTATGGTATTATATTATTTATCCTTAGAAATGAAATCATAAAGTCATAGATTTAGCCCTGGGAAGAGTCCAGCACATCATTTTACAGATAAGAAAACTGAGGATCAAAAGAGAGTAAATGACCTGCCCAACATTATCCAAATTTGAAACAGCAGAGCCAGGATTTTAATCTACTAACTCCAATTTTACTACTCTTTTTTCCAAACACCATAGAGGAATGAATTTTCCAAGTTACAGAATTTTAGTCATTAAAGGAATAAACATTTTTATTCTCTGAATTCTTCTTTCAGGGTTTTTTTTTTTAGCAAGGCAAACAGGGTTAAGTGGTTTGCCCAAGGCCACACAGCTAGGTAATTATTAAGTGTCTGAGACCAGATTTGAACCCAGGTACTCCTGACTCCAGGGCCAGTGCTTTATCCACTATGCCACCTAGCCGCCCCCTATTCTCTGCATTCTTAATGGAAAATTTTCTAAAATATAATACTAAGCCTTCCACCCCAGTCTCACTTCATTGGTTCACTGTGAAGTCAAGGTGACCCTGTGTAGCCAAAGGCTACACGAATAGAGTACATTGTGTTCTTCTACCTGTTGGGTTCTGGACTTTGAACCTGGGAGGGTTGGGATGAAATTATGCCTCTGATATTTGCTAACTGTAAGACTTTGGGCAATTTCTATGACCCAAGACTCAAGTTTCCTTGGGGTTGAATTAGACAACTCTAAGGTCCTCTCCTATTCTAAATCTACAATCAAACTATGATTCATTGATAAACTTGAAATGTTAGGTAAAATCTAGGCAGGTCTCAACAAAGTATATCCCATATGAAAGAGGACACACAGACAAGTGACCCATAAAATATGCCAGCATGAATGGGTTTCAATCTGCTTCAAAAGGAGGGAACTTTCACTATGATGAAATCAAAGATCTATCTGGGAATATATTAAAAACCTTTGTCCAGTCCTTCACCAAAATGGGAAGGTTCTGGGGCTATAGGTCTAGCCACAAATTATAAATCTGTCACTTGAAGAGCAGTCAGGATGATTTCAAAGAGATTCATCTTTTGTGACTCTTGAGAGCATGAATTCCTTGGCCAACTCTTAAGAGGATGAATTCTTTGGTCAGAGCAATTCTCAAAGATAATCAATGAAGTCAATGGCAGGTTATGTTGGTCAGTTCAGGAAATAGCTACCCCACTGAAATTACAATTCCTCAAAGTATTAAATAATGTTACTTAATTCAATCAATGAGAGTTAGACTGGATATCATTTAACCTTTTCTACTAACAAAAATTCAGCATTATGGACATTATATGGCACTATAATTAATATGGTGATGCCTTCTAGGATAAACTCAGTTAACACCCCAGTGAAGCATCAAAGCCAGAATTCCTGACTTGGTCTTCATAATTTATTAAAAATAAAAACAAACCAAAAAACTCTTTGCTTCTAAAATAATTGACTCAAAACTTCTAAGTTTTTCTAGATTTTTTTTAAAGAGGAAAGAGTTTTTTTGGTTTTGTGGAGAGGGTGGGGAAAGGGTTATTGGGTTTGCATGCTTTTTATTTTGTCTTTGTACCATCTCCTCTTTTGGTCAACTATAAATTTCCTTTCTTATCATGCTATCTATTGCTTATAATTCTCCCTTACAGCTAATCTTTTATCTACTATCTATTATAATCCAACAAGAAGAGAGGGTTGTCAGGGGAAACTAGTTAATCCAACTTGTTAAATACTTAAGTCAGTAGACTCTGATCTCATCTTCCTGCTCTTCTATCTAGCTCCCACTGATCAATATGTTTCCTGTTGGCAGAGTGTGTTTTAGTTTCTTCATGTTCTCTTTACCTAAAACATTACTACCTTCCACATAAGTAAACCTTCAATAAAAACTTCCTAAACTGACCTGATGTTTTATATCATGCTGAGATAATGGGGTATCACTACATTATCGTCATTACTGATACCAAAGCAACTTGTTTTATTTACAATAATAACAAATACCATTTAAAATGGTTAAGTATAATAAAGTCTCAAACAGTCCACAGTGACAACACAAAGCAGAAGTAATCAGATTGGAGATCTTTCCTGATGAGTGAAATATACATTCCTAGAGAGTAGTGATAATAATTTTAAAAATTAATAATGATAATAATGATGATGCTGTTTCTCCTTTATTCTTGAAGAAAACCATGATATGGGGGATGGGGGGAGGGTAATGCCATGATAAGCAAGTGATTTGGATGAGTGAGGAGGTGCTATGCTAAGTCACCATCTTTACTTGCTCCAGAGCCATCTGGGTCCAGTGGTCACTATGAATCAGGATGACTGGAGATGGCCCTAGGTGTTAGGCAAGGAGTAAATCACTTGCCCTATGCCCTACTAATAAGTATCAAGTGTCTTGAGGCTGAATTTGAACCCAGGTCCTCCTGACTCCAAGGTCCTCCAACTCTATCCATAGCACCACCTGGATGAATGATACAATGATGGCTAATATATATATATATATATATATATATATATATATACACACACATATATATACACACACATATATATACACACACACACAAACACACACACACACAGTTTTAATGTTTACAAACTACTTTACATATTAATATTATCTCATTTAATCCTCATGACTCTAAAAGTAAAGTATTTTTATTATCCACTTCTTCAAATAAGAAACCTAAGTTTCCTAGATAGATCCAGAAGGGATTAAATTATAATGGCCCAAAAGGCAGTGATAGAGAGCTATAAGCCCCCAAATTAGGAAGGCTGAGGTTCATATCTTGCCTTTGACACATACTGACTGTGACTTCCCAATCACTTAGCCTCCCAGTGTCCCGGACAACTCCCTAAAATTCTTAGGTTTCATAGAAGGTGCCAATCTGCATTGGCAAAGTGATTTCCTCCCTGGGAGCTCCTCATACCAATGAAATCACAACTGAGGTCAGAAAGCATTTCAGAATAGTTGGTAATGATGATGCATAAGTGAGCTCACAGATTTTTTTAAATCATTTTTGGGCATTAATGCTATCTTCCCAGATTCTTTTCCTGCTTCTTTCCCTCCCTGGAATTAGCTCCTTGGTAGGAAGGGGAAGGAATACTTTATCCACATCACCTATTGCAAGTGACAATAGTCCATATCAAGTGAGCATGGCTGCAGGTCATCACCTTGGAAACCACTTCTCCTTTCCATCCCTGGGGGACAGTTTTCTTGGCTAGGGTCCCCTGCAGTAGAAGCAAATCCATTTGTTCCAAGAATGATACAACCCTTGGGGAACATCTAGGACAAGGGCCAAGGAGCAAGATGACCCCTGAACAACAGCAGCAGTCGGAGGTTATCCAAAGAAAGGCTAGAAGGTCTATGACTAGTTTCCTTTCTAAACACACTTTTGAAAGGAGAAAATATTTGTATAAGTGCCTAGTGTTTGGTGAATTGCAGGTACTAGATCAATGATTATTCTTCCCCTCCCCAGTGCTCCCTCTCAATCTGCACTGAGAAACTTCTTCCATCAGAATATCATGACACACTCTTAGGAGAGAATGTGAGCCTGCTCCTAATGATGGTTATAAGCCCTGGGAGAATAACTTTCCAGAGGACAGAGCATCTATTTTTGTTATAACAAATACAAGGGGTTAAATGAGCTCTGTTCTAATTAGAAGACATGGGTGGGAACCCAAAAGCATTAAAGAGTGCCCAAGACACCCAAGCTTGATGTCTCTATCCCAATTACACATGAAATTCTACACCAAGTTGCTTAAAACTGTAGACAATGGAAGCTAGTTTTTTTCTCCCCTTGCTCAAAAATGTATTTCCTTGCACAAAGATGTACTGGGTCTGTTGTTGTTGTTGCTTTTAAGGATCTATGATTTCAGAGGAAACTCCCTCCACCTCTAATGCAGGTCAGTAGTTAATGGGTGATTTGCCCAGTGTCATACAGTCTTACTCTGTCCCTACGGGCTTCTCACTCCTTCCTCCCCTCCTAGTACTACATGATTCAGCTGCACAGGTCTACATCCAAGTTGGCCAAACCAATTATATTTCCCATTCCTGTGACTTTGCACTGGCTCTCTCTTCTATGATTAGAATGTTCTGCCCTCTTCCCCCACCTTCCTTCAAGACTCAGCTCAAATCCTATCTTCTAGAAGAAGCTCTTTGTAGTTCCCTCCCCTCCCCACTTCCCAACTGCTAATGTTCTCTCCTTTTTAGACTACTTTCATCTACTCATATATTCCTAGTTATTTCCATGGTACTAAAGTCCCATTAGTAAACTCCCAGAGGGCAAGGATTAATTTTTTGCCTCTCTTTGAAATCTAGTACTTAGCTTAGCTCTCATAATAAATGCCTGTAAGCAGATTGATGAAGAATTCAATAGAGAAGTGATGAAAGAGTAGAGTAAAACATAAAATCTCTGAAGGAAAGAGTTTTTGTTGGTCACTCCTTTCTTTTTCAGTCTTGTTCAACTCTTCATAACCCTTGTTGTAGGGGTTAGCTTGGAAAAGATACTGAAGTGGCTTACCATTTCTTTCTCCAGATTATTTTATAGATGAGGAAACTGAAGTCGAAAATAGGATTAAGTGACTTGTCCTGGGTTATACACCAGTAAGCATTTGAAGCCAGATTTGAACTGAAGAAGATGAATCTTCCTGACTCCAGGCCTGGTGCCATGTCTACTGTACCACACAGCTGCCCTGTGACAAATGCTACCAGGAATAATTCTCCTCTTCCTTTACAACTAACCCTTTCCCAGAAGACAGAAATAAATCAAAGGAAATTAATTACATTTTCAGTATTTGGAGAGTGGGAATGACCACAGTGTCAATATTTAATATATTATACTTACCTACCAACCACAAGCCTTTATCACATGCAGCCCCTGTGCTAAACAGTGAGAATACAAAGTAAAGATAGAAGCAATCCTGGTCCACAAGAGGACTATAGTCCAATGAATGGGGACAACATACATAAATCAGATCATAAATACAGAGGAGAACAGAGCTTGTTAGTACAGAGCAAATACCTCACCCCTTCCATCCTCCCTAAGCAAAGGACATATGAAATCAGAGGAATTGTTTTCCAAGTCAACCTTAAGAAGTGGATGGGGCAACAAGAAGGGATCGTGTCTTAGGAGCTCTCTGATAAAATTCATCAGCTAAGGACTCTAACTAAACTTTCGAGAGACAGAACCCACAAAGGGACCCAGTGAGGCAGTTCTCCTACTCAAGGTAACCAGGAAAAGAGCAGAAAGGCTCTGCTCCCCGGGATTGGAGAGGCGGCCTGCCAGAGGGGTGGCCTGCCAGAGCCAAAGAACCTCAGCCTCCCGGAGGCAGCCCCAGGGCGCTGGGGGTCTCAGCTCACAGCAGCGGGGGAGTCTCCTGAGCTGCACCCCAAGGAGCACCGGGCACAAAGTGGGGGAACAGCGGGGGACCTCTGCCAGAGCAAGCACGTGGAGCCCAGCCCTCAGAGCACACAGCAAGCAGCATGGTCTTTCCCCAGCCCTGATCCAGGAAACAGAAGCAGGCCCAGCCGGTAAGCAGGAGCCCCCAGGGCATGAGCCCATTGAGCTGAGGGAGGGGAGTGAAGAGAGACTGCCTAGCTCTGTCCTCTGCCCCTGAAACAGGACTCTGGGGCTCTGACCACATTCAGATCCTAACCACAGTCTAGGCCCCCCCATAGAACAGCAGCCCCCAGCCACATCAGCCCCGTGGCAGAGGGGGGTGCTTATAGTCATTCACAGACCAGGAGGGAGGACAGAGTCATACACACTGAGACCCTTGTGGGAGTGTCCCAAAAGCTCAAGAAACACCCCAAACCAGGCCCAGGCTGGGAAAATGAGCAAGCAGAGAAACAAAAAGAAGACTATTGAGAAATATTTTGCAAATGAGCCCAAGAAGGACCAAAATACTCAGTCTGAAGATAAGGAAGCACAAGTTCCTGCATCTAAAAACTCCAAGAAAAACAGAAACTGGGCTCAGGCTATGATAGAGCTCAAAAAAGACTTTGAAAATCAAATGAGGGAGTTGGAAGACAAACTGGGAAAAGAAAGGAGAGAGATGCAGGAAAAACATGAAAATGAAGTCAGCAGCTTAATCAAGGAAATCCAAAAATATGCTGAAGAAAATAGCATGCTAAAAACCAGCTTAGGTCAAATGGATAGAACAGTTCAAAAAAGTTATTGAGGAGAAGAATGCTTTAAAAAGCAAATTTGGCCAGATGGAAAATGAGATAAGAAAACTCTCTGAGGAGAACAAATCCTTCAGACAAAGAATAGAATTCAGGGAGACTGATGAATTTAACAGAAATCAGGAATCAATACTTCAAAACCAAAAAAATGAAAAATTAGAAGAAAATGTGAAATATCTCATTGAAAAAACAAATGATATGGAAAACAGACTTAGGAAAGATAATTTAAAAAT
Organism: Macrotis lagotis; assembly: GCF_037893015.1. Taxonomy (NCBI): domain Eukaryota; kingdom Metazoa; phylum Chordata; class Mammalia; order Peramelemorphia; family Peramelidae; genus Macrotis; species Macrotis lagotis. The sequence continues at coordinate 58,736,278 of NC_133661.1, forward strand.
TATTGGAATACCTGAAAGGCATGATCAGGAAAAGAGCCTTGACATCATTTTCAAAGAATTACTACAGGAAAATTGCCCTGATATTCTAGAAGCAGAGGGCAAAATAGAAATGGAGAGAATCCACCGATCCCCCAGAGAAAGAGATACCAAAAAACCAACCCCTAGGAATATTATAGCCAAGTTCCAGAACTTCCAAGTCAAAGAGAAAATATTACAAGTAACCAGAAGGACACAGTTCAAATATCGTGGAGCTGCAGTCAGGATCACACAGGACTTAGCAGCAGCTACATTGGAAGCTGGTAGGGCTTGGAATACAATATACCGGAAGGCAAGAGAGCTTAGAATGCAGCCAAGAATGAACTACCCAGCAAGGCTGAATGTCCTCTTCCAGGGAAAAAGATGGACTTTCAATGAACCAGGGGAATTTCAAATGTTCCTTTTGGAATGGCCAGAGCTGAACAGAAGGTTTGATCTTCAGATACAGGACTCAGGTGAAGCATGGAGTTTGGAGGAGAGGGGGGAAATATGAGGGACTTAATGAAGATGAACTGCATGTATTCCTGCATAGAAAAATGACACTGATAATACTCATATGAACCTTCTCAGTTAATAGAGCAGGTAGAGAGAGCTATAGTTGAAGCACAGGAGAAAGCTGAATTCGAAGATAAAATATGGTGTAAAAATGGAGTCAATAGAAAAAAAAGGGAAATGGAATGGGAGAAAGAAAAAGGAGAGGGGGGAAGAGTCCAAGATTTTTCACATAAGATTTTTTTTATTACAACGAGCTATTGCAATGATATGGAAGGGGGGAGGCAAGGGGGAATGAGGGAAACTTTGCTCTCATCAGAGATGACTAGGAGAGGAAACAGCAAATATACTCAATGGGGTATAGACATCTGGAGTAAGAAGGAGGGGGGAGCAGGGGGAAGGGGTGGGGATGTGAATAAAGGAAGAGAGGATGGACCATGGGGGGAGAGTGGCCAGATATAACACATTTTCTTTCTTACTTCTTGCAAGGGGCTGGGAATGGAAGGCCTGCCTAGGACCACAGGGCCAGGTGGATTCTGGGCCAAAGGGGTGGTATGGGGGCTCAGGGCTTCTTGGCCCCAGGACCAGGAATCTGTCTGCTGTGCCACTCAGAGACCATACAGCAGAGTCATAGTGAAAGGAGAGAGAAAATATCGAGTACATGGTAGTGGAGAAATAAGAAAGGAGGGAGTTTCGATCAGGCAATGGCAAGGATGGAAAAATATGGAAATAACTTTTGTGATGGACTTATCATAAAGAATGAGATCCACCCATGACAGAGTTGTTGGTGTTGGAACAAAGACTCAAGCACATTTTTTGTTATGATTATTTGGGGGAGGGTGCAGGGCAAGTAGGGCTGGATGGCCTGCCTGGGGCCACACAGCAGGGTGATCTTTGGGTGTCTGGGGCCGGATTTGGACCCAGGTGCTCCTGGCTCAAGGGCCAATGCTCTGTCTGCCAACCAGCCACCCCTACTATTATTACTATTTTATTTTATTTTAGGTCTTTTTTTCTTTCTTTTTTTTGTTTTTTGCAGGGCAGTGGGGAATGGGTGGCTTGCATGTCACACGGCTGGGTGATTGTTGGGTTTACAAGGCTGGATGTGGACTCGGGTGCTCGTGGCTCCAGGGCTGTTGCTTCGTCCATTGTGCCACCTGGCCATACCTACAATTATTATTATTATTTTTTTATTTTAATTTTTTTCTCTCCCCTTTACTTTTTTCCCCCAAACAAGTCTATCTATATTCATGGGGGAGGAGGGGTATTTTGTTTACTTGTAAACAAGAATATTTTATTAATGTAAAAAAACATTTGTACAAAATGAGAATAAAAAATAAATTAAAAGTTAAAAAAAAGAAGTGGATGGCATGACTGATCTGACATGGCCTTTTCCTACTTGGGTAGCCTTCAACAAGTTCCATAACTTCTCCAGGGTGCCATTTTTTCATGAGTAAAACATAAGGATTAGACTACAAAACTTCTAAACTCCTTTCCCCCAATAAATCTTTCAGATCTATTTATATCTCACTGTCCCAGTGTCAACAGATGCTGACAGTATGTATCAGAGGTAGGACTTTAACCCAGGTCTTTCTCGCCCCAAGGCCACCAGATTCCTTTATTCTCATAACAACACAATGTCTAAGTATTAAGGATTTGCACAGTTCCTGTTCCCATATAGCCATGTCACCCCGGATGGGTTGCTTCACCCTCATCTGTCAAATAAGCTGGAGAAGGAAATGGCAAAAATGCCAATATCTTTGCCAAGAAAGTTCCAAATGGGGTCATGAAGGGTCAGACACAAAAGTACTTTCCCTATTGACTATGACTGAGATATTCATAAAGAGGGATAAAAACGTCACAAATAAGTATGACACAATTCAAAATCCATTCAAATGTTTCCTAAGTACCTAATACCTGTAAGGTAATATACTGACAGAAGGTGATACTGGCAAAGGAAGAATCCAGATAATATCCTAAAAACAAGTATGAAGAGACAGAGGCTTCAGGGAAAAGATACCAAATCTGATCAAGAAAGGAAAAGGGGGTTTCAACAAGTCACAGTGCCAGTAGATAAAGTCAGGGAAAGCCTCTAAGGATATACAGAGACAAAACAGGAGATGACAAGATCAGAAACCATTACCAAGACAGTTAAGAGGGAAATGAAAGGAATGAAGGAATACAGACTCAAAGGCACAGCAGTCAGGGAGCCTAATGATGAAAAGTGACTAACATGCTTCTTTACCTTTTATCTTGAAGGCAATAGCACACTAGGGAAGGACTGAGACAATCAGTGACACAATTAAAATTCTATTAGGAAAATTATTTGAAAATGTATGTGAAAGACTGAAGGCAGGAAAATATTGCAATATTATTCTAGGTGAGGAGAAGGAAACTTCAGTTTATTTGCCTAACCAAAGTCGCATTAGGTCCAAGAATTCACCCAATATATCCTTTCTCCTAATCCACCTACAGCCTGATATTCTCCATAAAAGACAATCCAATCAGAAATAATCTATAAATTTTAGTTACTGAGTCATCTCTTTCTCAAACCTCAATTAAAAGAATATCCTTTAGTTGAGACATAAAGAGCCTGCTAGAAAAAAATATTGTGAAAAACTTTTATTTCTAAAAAACTTGAGAAAACTTATATGAACTGATACAGAATGAAATAAGTGGGATCAGGAGAAAAATTTACAAATTAACAACATAACTGTCAAAAAATAAACAGCTTTCAAAGACTTAAGAAATCTGATCAACACCATAACTTTGTTACATTACTTATTATTCATCCTCTTCTAAGGACAAAACAGGCTTTTCTGGACAGTCAATGCAAGGCAATAATATGTTCAACATTTATTACAGAGGTTCTGCTTTTCTCTTCTTCCTCCCCTCCCTTGCAGTCCCTTACTTCATTATGAGATAGAAGAGAGAAAATATTTTCATTAATTGAATAAAATAAAATTTTAAAAAGGCATAAGGAGTCAAATCCTACCCTGGCTGACCCAAGTCTGCTCTACATTCAGCCAAACTGAACTACAAGCTGTTCTCTAAATTCTTTATGACCTGTCCTACATTTACACAAGCTGTCCCCCACACCTGGAAGGTATTCCATTCCCTCTTCATCTCTATCTCAGAATTCTTTTTTTTTAATTTTTGCAAGGCGGTTAAGTGGTTTGCCCAAGGCTACACAGCTAAGTAATTATTAAGTGTCAGAGGCCAGATTTGAACTCAGGTACTCCTGACTTCAGGGCCGGTGCTCTGTCCACTGTGCCACCTAGCTGCCCCAGAATTCTTTTCTTCTCTTAAGTTTCATCTTAGGAAGTTTCTTCCTCTTCCAAGAAGCCTTTCCACATCCCCCAAATCACAAGTGATCTGTCCTTCTCAATTTCTTTTGTGCTATTATATATTTGCACCCTTGTCATATCCCAACCAGTAGAACAAAAGCTTCTTGAAGGCAGGGACTATTTCATTTGTCTTTCATCCCTAAGACTAGTACAGTCATTTAACACAGAGAAAGCACATCAAAAGATGTTTTTCTGCTTATTCTTTATTATTTAGAGCAGGGCTGTCCAAAAATATGACCCCAGACGCTGATGGGTTTCGTAAATGAAGCTGAGCTACCACAGAGCTCTCACTAAAATAGTAAATCAAAATATATTGTCTATTATTTCAATAACAACTTTTAAAAGTATTATTGGACAGCTGTGATTTAAAGAATAGCTCTCTGGAAAGGGAAGGAAATACAGGGAAATGTAAGCAGTGAAAATAAGACATGAGAAAAAAATTGTAATTCATTTTTTTTTTAAAACAAGAAAGGGGCGGCTAGGTGGCGCAGTGGATAAAGCACCAGCCCTGGAGTCAAGAGCACCTGGGTTCAAATCTGGTCTCAGACATTTAATAATTACCTAGCTGTAGCCTTGGGCAAGCCACTTAACCCCATTTGCCTTGCAAAAAAAACCTAAAAAAAAGTATTCAATTGAATTTAGTGTCAAGGTACAGATGGTCAACAGAAACTATTAAAGAATATAGTTTAGCTGGTTGATTTGTAAGAAAGGAAAGTGAGCATGCGTATCATACACAAATTACATATATATATATATATATATATTTATATTGTTGCTGTTTGAAACAGTGTTGGAATGCCCTATTGGTGGGGTGCATTAAATAACCCAGGCCTTCTCCAGAGACATAAAAACAGCTACATATAAAATTTCATTAAGAAAACAATTTTATAAAGGAAAACAAAAAACAGTTAAAACCAGAAGTTTAATCAGGGGTGTGTGTGTGTGTGTGTGTGTGTGTGTGTGTGTGTGTCTGTCTGTCTGTCTGTCTGTCTGTCTGTCTCCATATACTCACCCTCTTTCCAAGTCTCTCACTATCAGAATCTGGTCACACAGCAGAGAAAGCTCACTCTGTTCCTCAAATCAAAAGTGAACTCTGCTCCCATCTTTCCATGAAAAGGAGCTTAAAGGATGAGCTTGGCTTGAAAAAGTCACTGACAATATGAAGTGGAAGGAGTCCTAAAAAGTCCCTCCCACACACACTCCAAAAACCCGTCACAAGCTGAGAAGGGACATATTAAAACTATTGCTTATTTTCTTTTTGGCTTAAACATCATCCTCTGCCCTTTAAAAATTTAAATATTCTTGGATAGGGGAAAATATTAAATACCTAGCTCTTTGGTGAGAATGAATTCACTTTTCCCCGCCCCTCCAAGGAGGGTCCAGGGTTACATTAGGAGTCCTGGTCCTGCTGGGAAGCAGTGAACAGGAATAAAGAGCCATCACTGAATCTTTACAGAATCCCTCTTTGTTCAAGATTCAGCTGAGCACCACCTTCTCCAAGACGCTTTTCCTGATCCCCATCCCCAACAACCACCAGGACCCTCCCCCAACAGTTACCTTCCAATTAGCTATCTTGTGTTTATTTGAATTTATTCTCTTTGAGTTTATTTGGTACATATTTATTCTGATTCTGTATATACTTTTCTCCCTCCCACATACTTCCGCCTACTCCAGAAAAAACAAAAGAGAATTCAAGTCCAGGTTTCTCAAACACAAATTCATAATTCTTTCTATCAGACCATATCACACTGTCTGTGTTCAAAGGCTAGCCCTGACCTCCATGATTTTGAACAAATCATTTGTGTGCCAAAAAAGTCAACCAAATGACCTCTGGGGTCCACTCCAACTAAGAATCTATGACCTTATATTCACTGTCCCATTCATAATTTTGCCACTGACTGGTCCTCTTCCTTTGTCCTCTCTCTTTCTACACAATTCCCATACAAATAAACCCAAAGAGAACAGTGTGTATAGACAGAAGTGCAAGGTTCTGTACAGGAAAATTTATCCCCAGGGCTTCAAAGCAGCACTATAGACACTGCCCATTATTATTCTTACCATATATCACATAAAGTAGAAAGATGGTTGACCTCATCACCTCCTAAAGCAACTTGAAATTAGTACCCCAAAACACAAGCCTTGAAACCTGAAATTTCACAGCCTAGGTTGGTCAATTCAATTATCAGTTTCAAGAAAAGGGGTCCCGAGCAATGAGGAGTCACTAAAATAACTCATATTTCAAGCCACAAGTGAGGTGATTGAACCCTTTTTCAATTCTAAATTTCTCATTTTATTACTGCTGGATTTTGGGGGTAAAGGCTTTGCAACTAAGCTCATTTATTATATTTTGCTAGAAATCTTAAGTCTAAAGTGAAAAAGATTCAGAGGAGAGATGCTGGATGTCTTCAAGAATATTTATTTTTTAAGCCTGGGTCTCTATTTCCCCCCACTCACGGGCTCCATCCCACTCTGATGGAGATGGAATCTTTGACCAACTCCATTTCCAGACTAGCCCCTCCCTGGTGGCTCCCTGCTCTTGGGAAACTCACCATATTAAAGCCAAATTTAGTATGCATACTTTTAAAGCTAAATTAATCAGCACTCCAAAGTCCAAGAGATCCTTCGGCCTCAGTTTTCCCCCAGTAGCAAGGAGTTTAGGCATACACCATCATATTCAATTTTTCAACATCTTACAAAGGTGTCCTTTAAAAAGAGGAGGATTAGTCTTATTCTGCTTGACTCCAGAGAGAAGAACAATGAGCAATGAGGAGTTGCAAAGAAGCAAATTTCAACTTGATGTTAATAAATAAATCTATCCATAAATGGGATGGGTCACTTCTGGAGATCCTGAATTTCCTTTCTGCTGGATATGCTCAAAATAAGAATGATGACTACTGCCTGGTTATGTTATAAGAGGCTTTGCTTTTCAGATATGGGTTAGACTAGACTAACACTTAAGAAACGTGCATTCTGAAATTCTGTGCTTCTATAAAAAGGACTTTGGCTTGTGCAGACAGGTTTACAAAGAAGAATGACAGGCTCTACAAGGCACTGGCATGGAAAAACATCCATTGTCCCCAACAGTCACCTTTCATTTTAATATCACAGCCAGGTTTTCTTCTCCTCCTCTAAGATGACACCCTAGTTGCCTATTATGAGAAAAAACTCCTTGGAATGAGAATGCACTGGGAGAATCTGAACCATCCAAGTCAATTTTGAACTACACCCTGGGTAGTGACAACAGCCCCTGTAGCTCCACATACCCACTGGGCATATTTACTGACAGCCAGGCTGGCAGAGAGTCAGACTTTTGGACTCTGGCTTCTCTGGCACTTCCTGAACGGCTCATTGGCAGAGTGGTACTCACCCACACTACTGAGGGAACTGCTGCTTTCTGAGTCCGAGGGCATGATGGACAAGACACTGTAAGTGGATCCTGGGAATGAAAGGGGAGACAAATTATTAGAACCCTAATTTGTCCCTCCTCTTGATGACTTTTTGCCTCCCTCATCAGTTGACCAAAGTATGACCAATCAGATCAGACAGTCACTGCTTCCATCTGCTTGCCACCTCCTTCATCTTTCTCTCAATCTGGCTTCCATTCCCACCACTCCACTGAACTTGCTCTCTCTCTCCAAGGTTACCAATCAAATCTCTTAATCATTGTCAGCAAACCTAGAGTCCTTTTCTCAGTCTCCCTCTTCCTTGACCTGTCAATATTTAATAATCACTTCTTCTGGAGACACTATCCCTCTTCTGCCCTACCAGATAAATAATTCACTTTATTATTCCTACTCCTCTATCCAGTCCGATCTACCTAAATTCTACTTCCATTTTCCATCACTTTGTTGTGTAAGGCTCTATCCTAGCTCCTCTATTCTCCTCACACTTTCACCTTTGATAATCTCATCCAGTCCCAAAGCTTCTATGGCCAACTCTAAGATATCCATCTTCTTACTTTTACTAGAGTACCAATATGTAGTTCTCTCTATGAGATATCTCTGCTGGATACAAGACAGTAGCTCATACTGGAGGACATTCAATGGAAGACAATGGAAGTCAAGAGACCCAAGTTCCATGACCAGTTCTGTCAGCAATTGGGTTATATACAAGCTCAAACAGATCAAGTCACCTCTTAGAACAGAGGTTCTTAATCTTTTTTTTTTTAATACTATAGACTCCTTTGGGCTGTGTCTGGTGAAACCTATAGACTCTTCAAGAATAATGTATTTAGATGCATATAACAAATTACACAGGATTTCAAAGAAAACCAGACATATAAAAAATCAAAATGTTAATAAAATAAGTTCACAAACCTCAGGATAAGAACATCTTTCTTTGTGCTTGTTTCCTCAACTGTATAAAGGGAATTAGGAACTGTGGTGGATGGACTGCCTCATAAAATACTGGGATGCAACTTTTAGCAGTTAAGACAGCACAGTGGACAGAGCACAAGGTCTAGAAACAGAAGAACCTTAGTTCAACTCTTAGACATTTCCTAACTATATGACTCTGGGCAAGTTACTTCACCACTGACTACCTCAGTTTTCTGATCTACAAAATGGAGAAAATAATAGCCTGCTCTTACAAGATTGCTGTAGGAATCAGATGATATTTATAAAGCACTAAGCACAGTGTCCAGCAGTTTAAAACACTTGATTTCAGGGTGGCTAGGTGGCACAGTGGATAGAAGCACTGGCCCTAAAAAGAAAAAAAAAATCTTCATTTCATCCTAAAATGAGAGGACTATCCCAGAAGTTCTCAAACACTATAAATGCATGATCAAAATGACACCACCACCTCCCAAAAAACCAAATCACCTTCCTTGGAAAGTCCAAGAACCACATCTCCCCCTCCCCTCCCTTCAAGAAATCAAAATTAATACATAAAAATTGAGGGGTTTTAATTCACTCCTCTGCCCTTTCCCACTATAGACATAATTTCCACAAAAACAAATCTGTATGAAAAGCCCCTTACCATTATGAAATGTTTTTTCTTCATTGTAACACTGTTCTTGACATTCTAGGTTCAGAACATGCAAGTTCAAATATTCTAATATCACTGATCTCTAAATCTGTTCTCATGATGATGATGATGTTTGTACTTCATTCTCAAAGAAGACCAAAACACCAGGGAGGTGGTGTCATGATATGCACCTGAATTAGATTTGAGTGGAGGGGACGCTGGGCTAAGTCACTGGCCTCACTTTCTCCTCCGGAGCTATCTGGGTCCAGTGGCCAGATGTGGATTAGGACCACTGGAGATGGTCCTAGATGCGAGGCAATTATGGTTAAGTGACTTGTCCAAAGTCACTAGCTAGTAAGAGTTTGAAACTGAACTGAACTCAGGTTCTCCTGACTTCGGGGCCAGTGTTCTACCCAATATGCCATTTAGCTGCCCCAAATCTGTTCTCTTTTAAAGTAAGGAGCTAAAGCATTCTGGTGATAACAGGAAAACATTCTCCAATAGCTTAGTAACTCTGATCACATTCATATTTTCAAAGCATGTGACTTCCATTACTTTTCTGAGTCTAATATAAGTCTGAAGGGGTATTATCAGCATTTTACAGATGACAAAATTAAGGCTCTGAGACTCTGTGTAATGGTCATCCAAGGTCTGATAGTTGAGACAGCCAAGATATGACAGAAGTAGTATTTGAACCCAGGTTTTTTTGACTGTAAAAATGTCAGGCTAATAACTTTGGCTGAAGAGGAGGGAGTTCATTTGCTGGTTTGTTTTTCCAAAGTTTCCTAACTCAGAAAGATGGAAATAAGCACCACACAGAAGCATCTTCTCTTGTGAACACAATTTTGCTTGCACAAATTGGAATGGATAATAGGAACCTGGCTGTGAACTTCACTTTTCAAATGCCTTGCTACTTTTCTCATTATTCACATGCACAAAGCACCCATTCGTTCAGTAAACCACCTCTTTCAACCTCTCCAAAGTACTTCTTCCCCCTCTCCATAGCCTAGTATTCATTAAACTTGGTAAGTACCTCTCTTTCACCTCTCACCTCCTCCCTCCTCCCCCCCTTCACTTTAGAGATGGCTGATTCAATTTGCAACCAATCTGCTTTCCCCCCTTCTCAGACCTAAGGGTTCATCTGACTCCTCAGGGCCAAGGGGCACAGTGACGATTCCTTGTCCTTCGGATTTCTGTGAGGCAGTCAAAGCCAGATTTCTGGCAGTGATTCCATTGACTGAAGGGAGGGGGTAGAGAGAGAGAGAATGATGAATAATGGAAAGGCCTCAGCTTTTTGCGATGTTCCTAATGCTTTAGATGTCAAGAAAACAACAATCCAGGGAGACCATGTATGTATTCTGTCATACTATCTTTATGGCTAATCTTTCCTTAAAAGCCCTATAGTCAAGTCTGTCGGGAAAGAGAGAGTCATTCCTTCTCAAAAGTCACGTGCTATCCCAAAAAAAGTCCATGGCTGAGAGGGAGGGGGGGAAAGGAAAAAGGGAGAGGGGGGGGAAGTATAAATGATTGATTTTTCTCAGGTGTTTTCCAATCCACTTTCAGGACCAATAGGTCTTAAATATGTTAGACATGAACAGTTAACAAAGAATATAAGCTCCTAATGTAGAGAGGACAAGCACACTAATTCACTGGTGGTGGAATGAGATCTAATTGTTCTGCACCAAAAATTCAACCAACTGAACCTAACCTTCCCCCAGCAATAGTACAACTAGACAAATACCCCCAAAGAAGTCAAAGACAGGGGAATATCCCACCTGTACAAAACTACAGCTGATCTTTTTTGCTAAAGCAAAGGACTAGAAGCCAAATAGATAGCCATCAACAAGATGCATACATCCTAATGTTCAACAGAATTAAAAGATTATTAATTTCAAGCTAGAAAGGACTTTAGAGTACCCTCTTTTCAAGAGACATTGTTTAGGAACTTCCTAAAACTTGAAGGCACTGAAAAAGTAGCAACAATAATGGGCTGTTTTTATATAGCTTTGTAAGGTAAATGACTTAACTGCACATCTTTCACATGATCCTCCCAACCATCCCAGGAAGTATTACTCTCCTTATTTTCCAGACAAAGAAATGAAGAAATTAACTGATGTCCCTGGGGGTCCCCTAACTAGTATTATGGAGGGGTTTTGAACCCAGCCCATCCTTTAGTCCCAACTCCAAGTGCTCTTTCCATCAGAGCACACTAACTCAATTTCCCTTTATCATCTCAGACTTCTCCACTAGACCTGCCTCAGACATGTCTGCCAAAAGTTTACAGTGCTGGGGCAGCTAGGTAGTATAGGAGGATCTGAGTTGAAATCTGACCTTATTAACACTTTTTAGCTGCATGACCCTGAACAAATCACTTAACCCTGGTTTCCTCACCAGACAAAAATAAATAACCTAATAAACAGATAAATGAATAGCTAAATAAACATAGATAGAAATAGATAGAAAAATGAATGAATGAATACAGTCGAATAAGGAAAAGTCAAACTAACCTACTTAAAAGTGAGAGAAGACAAATAAATATGAAATTCTCTAGCTTGAACTAACCAAAGAATTCAAAAAACAATGTGATAGAATGCTTAGAATCCCAGAACATCAGAGCACAAAGAAACTTCAAATTTTAGCCCTTACTTCGCAAATGAAGAAATGGAAACCTAAAAAAGCCAAGTCAACAAGCATTCATTTTGGAAAATTGAATGATTTACTCAAAGTTATGTAGAGATAAATGTTCAGTGACTGAGTGATTAATTACTTCTGCGTCCTTCAACTTCTGGTCCAATGTGTGTGGTCTATGAGCCCTGCAAAATAGTATAGTAGAGTCCGGAGTTGATGGATCTGAGTTCTAAGCCCACCTACACCACTAATGGAGATGTGTGCCCCTGGATAAGTAAACTTAAAACTCTCTTGGACTTAGCCCCTTCATGCAAAATAAGGGAACTATACTACATCAAAGGTCGATATCCTGAGATCTCCAAAGCTTAGTTTTTTAAAAATACTTTGATAATTATATTTCAATATGATAGATTTCCTTTGTAATCTTGTGCATCTAATTTTATGGATTTAAGAACATGATGCCAAGAAAGGGATCATAGTTTTCAAAAGACACTGTCAAAGGGGACCACAATGAACCCACACAGAGTTCCTGGACTACAGGATTCGAAAGATCAGTTCGAAGCCCTAAATCCATTCTTCCTTTCCCTGGGCTGCTAATGTTCACCCTATATATACATATTTTTTATTGTTATTTTTATTTTTTTAGGTTTTTGCAAAGCAAATGGGGTTAAGTAGCTTGCCCAAAGTCACATAGTCAGGTAATTATTAAGAGTCTGAGGGCAGATTTGAACTCAGGTACTCCTGACTCCAGGGCTGGTGCTCTATCCACTGTCCCACCTAGCCACCCCTATATTTATTTATTTTGTATGAATTTATGTCCCTATTTTCTCCCCCAATAAAATATAAACTCCATCAAAAATGTCTGTATAACTTGGCAACTATACAGCTCCTGGAACATTATAAATGTTTAATAAAGGATTGTTGATTTATTTAGCCTCTGTTCCTGTTACCTATGTCAAGGAAATAAAATACAAGATTTTACCTTTTTAAAAAGATAAAAAAAATTTTGCAGTTCCTATTAGCCATGATAGAAGTTCCTATTACTGGCAACCATGAACTGAGAAAATTTATGACCAAAAAAACCTACTATGACTCCAATTATACTTTTAAATTAATTTGCATCTATTAGGAAGGTAGTATGATTTTGATGCTGCTATTCAGTTAATTCAGTCAACTCTCCATGACCCCATTTGGGATTTTCTTAGCAAAGATATTAGAGTGGTTTGTCATCTCCTTCTCCACTTCATTTTACAGATGAGGAAACTAAGCACAGCAATTAAGTGATTGAGGTCAGATTTGAACTCAGGAAGATGAGTCTTCCTGACTTTAGACCTGGCACTCTATCCACTGAGCCATCTAGTCGCCCCTATCATTTTTGTTTTTTACCATATTAGAAATTAAAACTGGTAATTTTTTTAAAAAATGTTTATTTGTTAACTCATTTTAAAATAATAATAAACTCATTTCATGTTAACAAAACACATTTTTAAAGAAAACCAAATTCTCTAAAACAGAAAAAATCTGGTGAAAAGAAAGTTTTTATATTTTTTGCAAATTTTTTTTATGTCTGGCTAATACAAAACAGTTTAATTCTCATATCTGCTTCTACATTCAGTCTTTTGGGATATGTTGTTTTGGTTGAAATAGATGAAAATCTGAGCTCATTCAAAGATGTAGTTGGAAAAATGAGGGGAATCTTAAAAGGCAAATAGTATTTTCACTTTTTTTATTAAAAGTTTTGACCTAAGGAAGTCACCCAGGAGTCCAAGAACCACACACTGGAGAAGCTAGTGTAATGACTAGGGATGAGTGTCCCTCAAAAGACCTGCCAGTGTTCAAATTTTACTTTAAGATTTTTATTATTATTGCAGAGAAGTTGCCAACTTGAATTGATACAATTTTCTCACCTGGGAGTTTCTCATATCAATAAAATCAGAGATCCTGTTTTATCCCTTTTATTAATCACAACAGAATCTATACACATCAAAGGATTAAATGAGGATGATTTGAGCAACTGGAGTAATGTCAGATTTAAATGACCCCAGATCATAAAATATGCTGTTCCTACTTTGGGAAATCAAATCTTCACATCCCAAATTTAGCCTAGAAACATTTTTTAACCATTTTGATAAGCTATATTTCAATATAGCTTGTTTCATTTAACTCTTGATGTTTTGTATTTATGCGATTAAAAACATTACTCTAAGGAGTGACTTCACCAAAAAGTTCCATAATGTATAATAAAAGGTCAAGAATTCCCTGTCTAGATGAAAACTTCAGCTACTGGGCCCAACCCAGCTGGGTTCTATAATATCATCATTGCGATTCTTCAGTACCTTTTTTGATCTCTCCAAAAAAAGAGGCTTTAGATACCTCCTCCCTTCTCCCCATTCCCATTTATTTATATGTATGATTACACTGATAAGAGAACCAAAAGCCCAGAAGAACTATTACTTTACCATACCTAAAATACTGTCAAATCTGGCAGAGGAAAGATGGGAATCAAGGGGGAAAGGACTTTCTAGAGCTAAGGCTAAGCTCTGCCAATGACTCACCCTTGGATCTTCCACAACACTATATTTCCCTGGGGCTCAGTTTCCTCACCTATAAATTGAGAGGATAAGATTAGGCAGTTTCTATAATTCACCCCCAGTCCCTTCGATGACTAGCAGAGGCTTTGAGAAGACAACTACTGAAATAATAAATGAGTTCTGGTCAAAGCCCCACCCAATACAACTATACTGCAGTTACTTAACATCCAGTCTACATTTCCATATTCCTTTAAAAACAAAAGTCACCTGGGGCTGTATAAAACTAGAACCAAATGAAAAATCATTGAGGATTAAATTCTGAGATGATAGCTCTGAGGAAAGGAGGTTCACAGCAATATTTGAAACACGGATATAAACCAGATTTGTCTTAGCTTCAATTCAGAACCTTTCATTTCCTGAAAAGCTATATGAAAATCAAAGTATGGCAAATCAAATTCTATATGAATAAACTAGGACTGGGGAAGCTAGAAACCTTTTATAGTGACTTCCACAAATTTATGCTTTTCTTAATATGAGGTTTTCTTAAAATGACAGCATACCTTAAACTAAATTCACAGAAATTCACAGAACATAATAAACTGTTAATAAATGTTTATTGATTGAAACATCCCATAACAGTCAAAGTCATAGAAAGAGAAAAGAAAAACAAATTTCTTGTAATAGATATGCATAGTCAAACAAAATAAATCCCCTCACAGGTTATATTTTAAAAAATCAATGTCTCTTTCTGAACCTTAGCATTGTCCTCTGTCAGAAGGCTCTAAAATTATCCATTTCCTCTTTTCTTAGAGCACAGAAATATTCTATCACCTTCATGTACCACATTCCTCATGTGATGGGCATCTCTTTAGCTTCAGGTTTTCGCCACCACAAAAAGAGAGCAGCTGTGAATATATTTGATCTTTTCTTTCTCTCTGTCCCTCAGAACAGAGCTAGTCAAGATACTGTAGAAGTTTGTGGAAGAATCTACCATGCTTTTAGTCCCTTTGAAATCCTATTTGAAGTTTTTTAAAAGGTCCAAACTAACAATATTTACTAAATAGCTAAATCAAGGGCAACACCCATTTTAGTAGGAGCAGATTGGTACCTAAGGGTCACACTCAGCTTCTTACTCTCCCTCACCAATCAGTTGCTAAGGCTTGAGCCTTCTCCACACCTCACATATGTCCCCTCCACTTTACTTCTATACCCTGTTTAGTTGAACCTCTCTCCTGGACAACTATCTCCTAATCGGCTGATTAATTAATCTCCCTGTCTTCTACCTACAAAATTCATCTCCTCTCATCCTCTGTCAAGCTGCCTAAATGATCTTCCTGAAACACACAACTCTGATCATGCCATTCCCCTACTCAATAAATACCAGTGACTTTCTATTACCTCTAGGAGAAAAATACAAATTTCCCTGTCAAACATTTGGAATTCTTAGATACCTACAAAGCTCCACAAGTATCCAAGAGTCAATTTGCATGTATAAAGAGCTTAGGGTAAGCTGGGAGACAAAGAAAAGGAAAGATAAAGTTAGGCAATCCCCTTCTCCAAGAGGCTGCTTCTGGTGGCTTTCAATAGAATGTCCTTGAATTTATCTTGACTATACAGGTTTAACTTTATTTCCATTACAAGGCAGGTCTTCCTCCTCAGAACAGTACTGGTACACCATAAGCACTTAATACTTGTTTGTTTGATTAATAAACGCACAACATAAGCTCCCAGAGGACAAGAACTGTCTCCCTTTTACCTTTGAAAAAGTATACAGTGGGTGCTTAATAAAATTTGTGGATTGATTGTAGTATTGCTTTATTGTAGGACACTGCTAGATTCTCCATACACAAAAAAATGATAGACAGTCCCTGTCCTAAAATAGTTAATAATCTCCTGAGGGGGTCATAGCACACACTAAAATAATATGCCTAAAGATAGGGAGTGGACCTGGGAATAGTATATTGGTATTGAGAAATCCAAAGTGAGGAAACTTTTAGAAAGCTGCCTGGGGTCTTTCCTGACTGAGGCTAGCTGGCTATCCATTACACTATGTAGGTACTAGACTACACAAGCCTCATTTTAGTAAGTTCAAATCCAGCCTCAAGACACTTAGCAGTTGTATGACCCTAGGCAAGTCACTTCCCTGTTTGCCTCAGTTTCCTATAAAATGAGCTAGAGGGAATGGCAAACTGCCCCAATAGTTCTACCAGCAAAACCCCAAATGAGAGCCTGAAGAGTCAGATCTGACTAAAACAATTAAACAACAAAACCAAGATAATTTGAGGAGAAAGAGCACCCAGGGTCATCTAGAGAGGCTTCCCCTAGGTAATGGCCCAAGGGCCCAACATAGAGAAAGATAAGAATTTTAGAAGCCAGGGGTGATGAGGGAATGCATTCCAGACCTGAGAGATAACCAGTGCAAAAAGGCAGGGGATGAAACACACAATTAAAGGAGCAGTAAAATGCCATTTGCAGAAAGTGTAAAGTGGATTAAGGGGAATAATGTATAGTAAATTTCTACTTTTTAAAATCCAGTTATTTAAACAAGATATTAGGAGAGATTTATTATAAAGACTGGGTCAGAAAGTATCAGGAAAGACAGGCATACCTTAAGTAACATTGCCCCAACCAAGAACTTTTGAATAATGTCATTAATATATTTTCAAACCCCTCTACCCAAATCCTCTGAGATGTGAAATGGTTTGGGCAATCCTGCCTACTAAAGTCATACAGTGTACCTCACACACATAAACACTTCCTTAGGAACCACTCAGGAACAGAAAAATTAGATGGGATATAACTATTATTTTTTTCCTTTGAAATATCCCCAGACTAATTTCAAAACAAGCACACCCGCCCCAAAACCCAACAAAAAAACAAAAGGTCAATTAATAATCCCATGACATTGAAATAAAGTTGTTGGTTTTTTTCCTTTCAAATCTCTCTTCTAACACTGTATGGTTGGAGGTGAAAGTCTGTCTGATACCTTAACAATAAAAATCATGAAACTACAATAAATACAAGATCTCATCTTTGAGTTCACAAACTGAGCAAAGAAGGGTCTTCAAAAGTCATCTACACATTTGACAAGAGATCAAAAGTGTCTCCCAGAGGCAGTAGTGGATAGAGCACCGGCCCTTTAGTCAGGAGGATCTGAGTTCAAATGTGACCTCAATGATATGATAATTGTTTAGCTGTGTGACCTTGGGTAAGTCACTTAACCCCATTGCCTTAAATAAATTTAAAAAATTTAAAAAGTAACTCCCAGAGAAGAACCAGATTTAGAAATAGAAGGGCCTTAATTTGCAAATTAAAGCTTCTCTGAGGTACCACCTCACACCTCTCAGACTGGCCAATATGACCAGAAAGGATAATGATCATTGTTGGAAGGGATTTGGAAAATCTGGGACACTATTACACTGTTGGTGGAGCTGTGAACTCATCCAACCTTTCTGGAGAGCTATTTGGAATTACCCCCAAAAGGCAACAAAAATGTGCATACCCTTTGAACCAGCAATACTACTACTGGGTCTATACCCTGAAGAGATGATGAAAAAGGGTAAAAACATTACTTGTACAAAAATATTCATAGTAGCCCTGTTTGTGGTGGCAAAGAATTGAAATCAAATAAATTTCCTTCAACTGGGGAATGACTTAGCAAACTATGGTATATGTATGTCATGGAACACTATTGTTCTATTAGAAACTAGGACAGATGGGAATTCAGGAAAAGCCTGGAGGGATTTGCATGAACTGATGCTGAGTGAGATGAGCAGAACCAGAAAAACACTGTACACCCTAACAGCAACATGGGGGTGATGTTGAACCTTGATGGACTCTCTCATTCCATCAGTACAACCATCAGGGAAAATTTGGGGCTGTCTGCAAGGAAGAATACCATCTGTATCCAGAGAAAGAGCTGTGGAGTTTGAACAAAGTCCAAGAACTATTTCCTTTAATTTAGGGGAAAAAAATTGATATCTTATTGTCTGATCTTGTTATCTCTTATACTTTATGTTTCTTCCTTAAGGATATGATTTCTCTCTCATTACACTCAATTTGGATCAATGTACAACATGGAAACAATGTAAAGACTTAACAAATTTCCTTCTGTGGGAAGTGGGGGGGGAGCGAAGTAAGATTAGGGGAAAAATTGTAAAACTCAAAATAAATAAAATCATTAATGGGAAAAAAATAAAAATTTAAAAAAAGAAATTGAAGGGTCTATCAAGGCATCTATCTAGTACATCCTGGTTCCCTCCTGTTCTAGATGAAAGCACTAAGACAGAGAACAGTAACTTGACTAAGATCATATAGAGAACAACACTACAACATTTTTAGCTTTACCTCCATTACAAAAACTTCCTCAGAGAAAGGACCTAAAAAGTCAACCCTTCCATACAGGCAATCTCTTCATTCTGATAACAACTCAGTAACAACTTCCATTTATATAGCACTTCATAAGTTCATTCCCCCTACCCCTCAGGACAGCCCCTGTGAAATAAATCTTAAACAAATATTTATTATTAGCCCAATTTTAAAGATGAAGACACTGAAGCTATTATGGGGGGGGTTCAATGCCTCCCCTAAAACCCCAGAGCAAATCAAATAACTGGACTAGGAAGATTTAAATATATATATATATACACATATATATATATATGTATATATATATGTATGTGTATATGTATATATACATATATATATACATACACACAAAATAAAAATAGGGAGGGACATGAAAAGGAAGGAAGGAAGGAGGGAGGAAGAGAAAGGGAGGGAGGGAAGGGAGAGGAAAAGAAAGGGAGTAGGGAAGGAAGGAAAGGAGGAAGGAAGGGAAGGAGGGACTTATCAAACACATACTATGTGAGACACTATTCTAAGAGCTTTACAAATATTTTCCTATATGATCCTCACAACAACCCTGGAAGATAAGAGTATTTTTTAAAAATTACTATTATTATTCCCATTTTACATAGGAGAAAATTTGGCAGAGAACAATGAAGTGACTTGCCCAACATCACACCACTAGTGCCTGAGGTGAGATTTGAAGTTCAGTCTTCCTGACTCCAGAAAGCATTCTCTGATTATTGTCATCTCTAGCTCTTGTTCAAAGCTCAGCTCAAGCCTTTCCTGATTTCCATACCTTTCTTTAGTTAGCATTCTAATCCCTCTGAAAAAATTATTTTGTATATGCTTTGCATATCTTTTTGAATTATCTTACCTGAGTGTATATTGCTTCTCTATCATTGAATTTAAGTTCCTTTTTGATTTTTTTCTTTGTATCTCTTGGACATAATATAGTTTCTGGTATACAATAGGTACTTAATAAATACTTATATAATTGAATTGATTTTGAACTTTTTTAAGAGTTTCAAAAAATCCAATCGCTAACCAAAAGATTTAAGTGGGGGGGAGAAGTCTAGTGAAGCCTATGGATCCATCTCAGAATAAGGTTTGTTGACTACATTTTTAAATGAAGGAAAAGATCAATTGATCTTTTGTTGAAGGTTAGGGAAAATAAAAGATATAATTTCTACTTCCATCCAAATTCATGAACCCTCTCAAATTTATCCACAGTTCCATTGGCCATTCATGAATACAGGTCAAGAACCACTGGATCAGATTCTTCTTTTCTCTACCAAGAATATGGTGTAGAAGATAGAGAGGCAAATTTAAGCTTGATATAAGGGAAAACCAACAACAAAAGCTGCAAATTTCCTCAGTTTCCTCTTCTTTGAAAGTCTTCATGCCCACAGCCCTGGAGTCAGGAGTACCTGAGTTCAAATCTGGCTTCAGACACTTAATAATTACCTAGCTGTGTGGCCTTGGGCAAGCTACTTAAACCCAATGCCTTGCAAAAAAAAAAAAGTCTTCATGCAATCCTGAATCATTTGACTGCTAAGTGATCTTAGTATTCCTTATGTAATAGGTTAAACTAATTGGCCACTAATGCCGCTCCTTATTCTGAATTCTGTGATTTCCATCATCTAGTAGTGTTTGATGGAAAGCCTAGTGTCTAGAAAACAAAAGGCCTAAAGCAAGGATCAGCAGCCATCCAAAGGCAACTTGCCAAGCTTTCATTGACAGCAATGAAGATCACATGGAATAACAGATGTCACTGTGCCTCACAAATAGTAGGTGTTCCATAAATGTTTGCTGATTCGGAATGTGAATAATTTCCCTCTTTATGCATGGGAGGGAAGGAATCATCAAGAATTTTTCAAAATGCAAAAAATGGCTCAGAGGGTCACTTCAGCTAACACTGTAATTAAGACTTTGGCAAGAATTCACTGTCAGCCAGCTGAGGACAAGGAAGAGACATAGGATGGGGGTGTGCCTGTGCAAGGATAGGGAGGGGAAGGCGTGCCAAGAGGAAGAAAAGGAACCCTGACAAAGGAAGGGAGAGGCTGCCAAAGATGAGTTTTGTCTTTCTGCTTTATAATTTTGCCCAAAATTTTGGGTCACTAACAATCATCTCATAGATTATCTCATATATCATACAGTCTGCCAACCTTAACTCCCCCTTCCCAAAAAGCCATGGGAAACCAGACACACCAGAGAGCTGGAACAAAACAGCACCCACCAGGCTGGAAAAGGTGAGATGAACCAGACATCACTCCAGCTTGTCAGTCCCCTGGATGAAATGTTATTTCAGGAGATTGGATTAATGATATATTTTAGAAAAAGTGAAGTACAATGAATAACTCTCCTAGACAGCAATCAGTCTGATTGATTCCAGAATTGGTGCTTTGTCTAAATCACTCACTTCTCTGGGACTCAGCATATGCCATCTATACAAGATGTATACTACAACCAAGCAAGCAAGCATTGATTAAATCCATACTATTAGGTAATCAATGAGTTAGACACAATGGGGACTGAAAATGAAACCTTCTCTGCTATTGGGTAATGAAGATGGAAGAGTGATGATATCAATCCATCTACAGAGCAGGAGGAAGGCACTAGTTGGTTGGCAGGATATCAGAAAAGCTCTCTTGAAAATGGTGGCACTTCAAAAGAAAGAGTTAAAGTGTTTTTAGGAAGCAAAGGTGAAAGAGGCTGCGCATTCTGGACATGAGCAAAAGGAGATGCAATATTATGTGAAAGAAAATAAAAAAGTTAGTTTAGCATTTATAAACAGTTGTATGCTGCTTAATATGCTGTAGTTTTCAGCAATTAATCCAGGTAGCCAGCCTAGTAGCATCTAAGGGGTACTAGACTTAGAGAGTGCTGAATCACTCACTAGCTCTGTAACTAAGGTGAATGTCTCAGAGCTCTTTTCTCTTCCACCAAAGGACACCCCCCCCCCCCCGGGAGGACAGACCTATACCTTCAAGGGTATCTGGGAGGCTCAACAAAACAGCAGCACACTCCCCTTTTAGTCTTTTGAATAACTCTATGAAAAAGATAGGCAGGTATTGTGCTCTCACTTTAGTGAGAGAATCATAGAATCCTATGTGTGGGGAAAAAACCCTAAGAATTCCTCTAGTTTATTAAGAAAGGCAAGGTGGTACAATGGAAGAGATCTTGTCCTGGAAAGTTCAGATCCCTCTCTGACACTAAGAAGAGCAAATCATTTAATCTCTCCAAGACTTTCCCCTGTTGGAAAAAAAAGGGTTTCAAGAAAATGGGTCAAAGACAAACAGAAAGGTCCTAGATGCATCAAAATATTCATAGTGGTCTTTTTTAAGTTGCAAAGAAATAAAAACAATGCAGTTATTCAACAATTAGGGAATGATTAATAAATTGTGGTACATGAAAGAAATGACTACTCTGTTATTAGAAATGGAAATGATGATGATGATGATGATATTTTTCCTTCATTCTCAAAGAAGACCATGACATCAAAGAGGTGATACCATGATAAGCTCATGAAGTGAATTTGAATGGGGGGGGGTATTTCTTCTCTGAAGCCATCTGGGTCCAGTGGTCAGATCTGAATCAGGCTACATAGAGGAGCATCTTTGAAAGTGGTCATGGAGGGAAATACCTGTTCTGACTCGGAGGTTGTAAAAGGTGAGTACTTTTTTTTCTTTGTAAAGTTGTTTTTATTGATATCCTTTGGTTTTTTTTGTCACCTTCATTTCCAAATATATCTCTTCTACTTTTTCTATCCAGAGTTGGCCCTGGATGTAAAGCAATCGGGGTAAAGTAACATGCCCAGAGTCCCTCAACCATTAAGTGTAGAGCTAGCGCTCTATCAACCTCACTACCTAGTTGCCCATTAGAAATGAATACTATGAAGAATTCAGAAAATCAAGAGAACACTTCTATGAATTGCTGCTAGGTAAGATACAAGAGACAGTATCAATATACCCAATGATTACCACAATGTCAACAGAAAGCAACACAAAACAATTGGAACTGAACACTGTAATTACAAGGACCAATCTCAGTCCTGAAGAAATGAGAAAATGTTCCTCCCTACTTTGTTTCGGGGGGAAGACAACTAAAGGAATGGAAGATTACCTATATATTGGTAGAATTGATTGGTGGGCAAAGGCTTTCCAAATTGTTTTTTTTCTTCCATTGTTTGTTAACATTAGAAGGACAAGACAATCAAATGAGGCAAAAAAAAAGTTATAATTTTTACTTTGAAACAAAAATATTCATCTTTCTATCTCTATTTTCTTTGTCTTATGGATAAGAAAAGGTATTGAACTATCTTGCCCAATGGGTATTTGCATAGTCTTAAATTTCAGTTCTACTATTTAAAAGACTAACTCTGGATAGAAAAAGTGGAAGAGATATATTTGGAAATGAAGGTGACAGAAAAACAAAGGATATCAATAAAAAAATTTCACAAAGAAAAAAAGTAGTCACCTTTTACAACCTCTGAGTCAGAATAGGGAATTCCCTCCATGACCACTTTCAAAGATGGACCTCTATGTAGACTGAAAATTTCCTGTGCAAATGAGCTTACAAGAAAGCTCCTTTCATTTTTTGGAAATTCTTATTAGAAAATTCTTCCTACAATTGAGAAAAAAAATCTACCTTCCTCTGAGCTTTATGATCTGGGAGCTAATTAGCCCCTTTTCCCTTTCTGGCTGGAAGTTTTCACAGACTGACTTGTCTCCTCCATATGGTCTAGGGCTCGCTCTCCAGAGTCATTCAGGGCTACTTTTTCTTTGAACACAAGATCCATTTTTCCCATAAATTAATATCCTACTTCATTCTTGGAGATCAGGGCTAAAAATGACCTCTCCAAAGGGGAGTTTCCAAAGAAGTCATATTCTTCCATTCAGTAAATAGCCTTTGACCTCAGGAAAAATGGCAGATATACTAATATAAACCTAGAAAAACTGCCCCTTTGCCTTAAAAGAAAATTGCTTGGTACTCCTCCCACTATATTGAGAGGTGGAGGAAGGGGCAGGGGAGCAAGGTAATCAAGAAGGCTATTCACAACAATGGAAAAACTATTGAGAGGCACCATGTAATGCCTCAAAGAACAGAGGAGTTGGGTTTGAATTCCAGTTTTCATTAATTATTAGCTATGACATCTTGAGCAAGTTACCTAACTCCTTAAGATCTTACTGTCCCCATCTGTTAAATTGGGGATGGGGGGAAAGGAGTTAAACTAGATGTCTGAGCTCTTGGCCTCTCTCAGATGTCTAAATCACCCTTCTGAAATAACATAAAGAAATCCACTTCTATCAGCTGCAGGTACTCATTTGTCTTCTCCACGGGCTACATATCAGAAAAGGAATCACAAATCTATGGCTCAGAGGGCCAAACTTCTAATTCAACAGTTCATTGTTCAGATAAGGAAAATAAGGTCCAGGGAAATTAGGTTGAAGGTCACATGGAAGCACCAGAGAGGTCCATCAGTCTTAAAGGAGACAAGACAGTTTCTAAATTCAATTATCTTGAGCAACACTAGAACTAAAAACCAGCTTTTGTAGTGTCTGTGCAAAGATCTTGAATATTCAATGTAGCTTATAAGACTGCCCAGAAAACGAATTACCAAGTCATGAATGATTCAGGAAGCTTTGGAAAAGCATGCTGTCATATAGTGAGATAACAATAAATAACCCAGTCAACAAGTCAAGTCAACAAACCTTATGTGTCTCCAAAGTGCCAGGTATTAAAAGAAAAACCAAAACAATTCTGCTTACAGTGAGGTCACAGTCTAATGGAGGAACCAACATGAAAGCAACTATGTAAAAACAAGCTATATAAAGGATAAATAACAGTGATCTCACAGAGAAAGCTCTAGTATTAAGGGGGATACAGAAAGACTTCTTGTAGAACAAGGGATTTTAACTGAATTTTGGAGAAGTCAAGAAGTAGAGACAAAGAGGGAGAGAATTTCAGGCAGAATAATGCCCACACTGGGTGGTTGAAGGAGGACAGTGGCATTGGACTGCTGAGTATGTGGAAAGGAATAAGGCAGAAGAATGAATGAATGTTTCTCCTTCATTCTCAAATGACATCAGAGAGCTGATACCATGGCAAGCACACGAATTGGATTTGAGTGAGGAGAAACATTCATTCCTCCAGCCTCACTCCTTCAAGGCCATCTAAGATCTAGTGGCCAGATATGAATCAGGATGACTAGAGATGAACCTGGATGCAAGGCAATCAGGGATAAGTGACTTGTCCAAGGTCACACTGCTAATAAATATCTGAGGCTGAATTCAAACTCCTGTCCTCCTGACTCCAAGGCCAATGCTCTATCCACTGTACCCTTAAGGTAGAAAAAGACTATTAACCTGTTAGGGTAGAAGAAAACTGTTAACAGGTTGTAGAATATGGCTCCATTATGAATGTCTTAGATTTAATCATCAGTTCTTTCCAGATCTAAGATAAGAAGTAGAGTTTGTGATCAAATAAGGGATAGAGAGAATTCACAAACGATAAAATGGCCAATTTTGATTATATGAAAAAGGTCTCGTTTTCAAAATACATAAGGAATTGATTCAAATTCCCACAAACTATTCCCTAACTGAAAAATAATCATCAGCTAGTTCTAAAAGGAAGAAATCCAAGCTATCAAAAACCATACATCCCTCCAACTCTGACATTCAAAAAAAAATCAAATAAATGCAAATCTCTGACAATTGGAGAACTATAAAGTAAAATTTTAAGTTCTACCTCACCCCAAATAGATTGAAAAATACGATTTTAAAAAGCAAAATAAATTTTGGAAATGTTAAGGAAAAGAGTCGCATTAACCCTTTGTTGGTAGAGCTACCAAATGATACAAATAATCTGGAGATATAATTTGAAAATGTTTCCCAAAAGTCACTAACTATGCATGCTTTTTGATTCAGCAATACCTCTGCTAGACTTTTTTCCCCAAAGAAATCAAAGAAAAGAGGTCACATGAACAAAACTATTTATAGCAGCTTTTTGTGGTTTCAAAGAATCAGAAACTCAAGGGGTTCTCATCAATTGAGGAAATGAATGAAAAATAAATTATGCTGTATGACTGACTGTAAGAGAATATTACTGTGTCATTAGAAATGATGGGAGGGATAGGATTCAGAGAAACTTAGGAAGATTTGTACAAATGGATGCTGAAGTAAAGTGAGCAAGACCAAGAGAACCATTGATAAAACAACTACATTGTAAAGCCAATTCTGAAATTAAGAGATTTGATCACTGCAGTAAAAAACCATGATACTCTTTAGGGGCAGATTTTGTGTAGATATCCTATCAGCTTAGTACTCACCAATTCAAGTGATCCACGGACTTCAATATCCCCAGCAACTGAAATTACAGGTATGCACCCCATACTCTGGGCATCCTCCAACTAACATTAAGAATACATCATAGGGCAGCTAGGTGGCACAGTGGATAGAGCACTGGCCCTGGAGTCAGGAGTACCTGAGTTCAAATACGGCCTCAGACGTTTAATAATTACCTAGTTGTGTGGTCTTGGACGAGCCACTTAACCCCATTGCCTTGCAAAAAAAAAAACACCTAAAAACAAAACAAAAAAAAAATGCATCTCAGAGTCCAAAGTCTAACATCTAAGATCAGCATCTGAACATTTTTCCTCCTTTACTTTCTCATCACCATCTATGGCTACTTGTGGAAAGAGACACCCTAAAAATGCTTGCAACCAAAATCCAATGAGTTGAAAAGCAATTAGTTCAAAAATGAAGTTTATACGACTTCAGTTCATCAACATGGGAATCTGTCCAAGATTACCGAATTCTGACTGCAAGAAGAAGGAATACAAAATGTGATCTATGTCTTTCCCCAGACACACATTACCAGAAAAACTGGATTTAATCATCTCCAAACTTCAATTTTCCTGTAATCTCAATTTCATGAGGAAGAGTTAACTGAACCCTGGAAAGACTTATGATGCAATTAGGTTCAACTAATCAATAGTAAACTAGGAAAGTGAAAATCCAAAAAGTGACTCTTCAATAAAAGAACCCCAAGAGAGTAGGGATGATCTCATCCTAGGAAAAACTTAGCAATCAAATAGCTTTATGTAATTTTAATTGCTCTTAAGCATTATAAAAACTAATATGGATCCAACTAGTCTATACTATTGGACAATATCCTCATCAAAAGATTGACAAATCTTTGGGACTAAGTTTCCTAGATTGCAATACCATTCCAACAAAATATGATGGAGTCAAAGCTTGTCAGTAATAAATAGCTACTTCAAAAAAACCAAATCTTCCACATACCAATACTGCTAACCATGAAAAACCACAAGGGTATGTGAAAATTAGAAAGGCAGTGTTACCTTCAAGGGCATTTACAAAAGCAAAAGCAAAACCAGATGCAGCCAGTTCACAGATTTCCAGAGTGGTTGCCAGTGCCTAATAGAGATTTGCAGGCATCTGCTTGCCCAAGAGTGTGGAGCAATGAAACCTAAGCAGGTAGCCAGAGGGTGTTTTCCATCCTGTCCATCTCATCAACCCTTAGGAAGACATCAAAACCAAACCAAAGGTCATCAAAAAGAAGTTCAATCCCATCAATTGTCAAGTCTCTTCAACTCTGCCTCCATTATATCTCAAATTTGTCCACTTGTCTCTACTCAATTGGTCATTGCCCCGAGTTGGAAAGATCATGGAATTCAAACTAGAAATGACATTGAAAATTATCTGGGAAAAAAAAGACATCATCTGATCCAAGAGAAATCAAGTCTTATGAGGAAAGACATTGTTTCATTTTATCTTTATCACCCTAATAGCCCAGTAACTGGTACACAGTATGTACTTATTAAGTGCTTGTTGATTTACTGAGAGCCCAACCCCATTGTTTCCAGAGAAAAAATGGAGTACAAAGATGCTAAATGATTTGTCCAAGATCCTGCAAGTGGTGACACATTCAAGTTTCAAATGCAGATTCTGAGTCCCAAATCCAGCATTCTTCCACTGGGTCATGGCTTTCCTCATGGTTCATGCCCTTCATCTATCTAGACTATCACAAGAATCTCCTTGCTTCTCATCTCTTCTCTCTCCTCTTTCCAATCTCCTCTTTTTTACAATTGCCAAATTAATAATCCTACAACACATTTGTGACTATTTCATATCCTTTCTAAAAAAAAGAAAATAAGTAATTTTTAATGACAGACAAAATACAAACTCATCCTTTGAAATTCTTTACAAATTGCCTCCAACCTAAGGAGGAAGAGGAGAGGAATAATAGTAATTCTTAATCTTAATTAAGAATAACATTCTATAACATTTGCAATGTTCTTTACAAATATCTCATTTTATCTTCATAAACCTGGATATAAGTGCTATTATTATCTACATTTTATTTTGTTTTGTTTTGTTTTTGCAAGGCAATGGGGTTAAGTGATTTGTCCAAGGTCACACAGCTAGGCAATTATTAAGTGTGTGAGGCAGGGTTTGAACTCAGGTCCTCCTGACTCCAGGGCCAGTACTCTATCTACTGCACCACCTAGCTGCCCCATTATCTGCATTTTTATAGATGAAGAAATTGGGGCAGAAAAATCATTAAAATGACTTGCTCAGAGTGAAAACTTCAGAGAAAAATATTTAGGATTGGACATAAGAGGAAACTTTCTAACAATTGGTTGTTCAGTATTTCAGTCATGTTCTGAGGCTTTGTTAACTTCAATTGGGGTTTTCTTGGCAAAGATACTGGAGTGATTTGCTATTTTCTTCTCTAGTTCATTGTTCAGATGAGGAAACTGCAAATTGAACTAAATGACTAACCCAGCTAGTAAATGTTTGAGACCAGATTTAAGCTCAGATTTAGCTGTGTGACCTTGGACAAGTCACTTAATCCCATTGCCTTGAAAAAACAAAACAAAACAAAATAAAATGTAGATTAATAATAGCACTTATATCCAGGTTTATGAAGATAAAATGAGATATTTGTAAAGAACATTGCAAATGTTATAGAATGTTATTCTTAATCTTATTACTATTATTCCTCTCCTCTTCCTCCCTAGATTGGAGCCAATTTGTAAAGAATTCCAAAGGATGAGTTTGTATTTTGTCTGTCATAAGCTCAAGAAGATGAGTCTTCCTGATTTGAGCCTAGGGCTCCATCAACCTACCTGCCAACAATGAGTCACCCAAAATGATAATGGATTCCCCCGTTCCCAGATATCCTGGGGAAGCAAAGGCCAGGGGGCCATTCATCAGATATGATTTATTGTGATTGCCACAGAAATAACAATTGGCATGTATATATTCTTGAATAAACAGAGCTCTTTGTATACAGTATTTCATTTGGTCTCAGATTCTCTTCAACCCTCCAATTCTATGATCATATGCAGAGACATGGTAATGCAACAAGAGACTGAACTATAGCATCTTTCTGCCTCACTGAGACTCATCTGCTAAATAAAGGAGTTGGGAATTCCCAAAGATCTTCATAGATTGTCTACCCCAGATCTGCACAAGTCCAGGGAAGGTTATTCTCAAAGCAGTCCTTTGAAGTGACAAATATAAGCATCCCCATTCTACAGATGAATAAGGAGTCACAATGTTAGTTATCAGCACAGACAGGGTTTGATCATTCACTATACATAGAATGTATACACTCACTCCTTATTACATTTTTAAATCCTTCTCTTCCAAGACTCACAGTAATCACTACCTTTGGCATCAGGAATCCTTCACCAGGGGTCTGTGAACTTTTTTAAAAAACATTTTGATCATTGCATTTCAACAGTTAGTTTCCTTTACAATTCTATATTATAGATCTGAAAATAATATCCTGAGGAATCCATGGGTTTCCCCAGATTGCCAGGACTAAGACACAACTGTTCTTTCAGTAAAGCTTTTCCAATTGCTAGCATCTTGCCTTCCAAACCACCCTGCACTTATTCATTCACCCATTAATTATGATATTACACAAATCACTTGATCTTTAGACTTCAGTAGACCTAACTAAGGTTCCTCCTCACTCTGAATTTTCCATTTCATTACTCCCCCAAATTCATTGACTTTTATACCAAAGCAATATTCCTTGATTTCTCCTTCATGCCCTTTAAATATGAAATATAAAAAGAACCCTAAGGAATAGAACAAAAAAAATTTACGTATTTTCTATTTATCCTGTTAGTTGGAATCTGAGAAACAGATCAAGGAAGAAATTTTATGACCAGGGATGGATTGGTACAAAAGTAGATAGGCTTGATAAGGAGAGGAAGCAGCTTAAAACAATGAGCCCCAAACTAAAGTTAATGACATCCAGGAAGATTTTATACCTTGACTGATGTACTGAGCACTTTCACCTTGAATTTCAAGAAAAGTAATCATTTTAGAAGCAAGCAGGGAGAGGTACCCACTCTACAGCTCCAAGTTCACAGAGAGAAAGGTAAAAACGTGCTTCTACATTTCTGGTCAAAGGTTAACCCCAGAGAAAACATGAGAAGAATCATCTCTTTCCCTTTTTTTCAGAAATATACAGTTAGAGGTGCAGACAGAACACTGTCTAAGAAGGCAGATATTATCACATAACCCAGATGTGTTAGTTTTGTTGCTCTGTTCCACCACCCCCCCCTTCTTATGTTGAATATATTTGCTATGTACAGGGTGGCTTGCATATTGTCAGCTCCATTAGACTGTGAGCTTCCCAAGGGCAAGGAACATGTATTTTTTTCTTTTCTTTTCTTTCCATCTCAAATGATAAGTATAACATCCCGCATAAAGAAAGCATCTACCATAGGATTACCAAGTAACTGTCAACAGGTGAACCTATCATTACTAAGTAATAGTCAACAAGTCATGGCTCTTGTAGGTAAGGAGGGAAGTAATTTATTTTAAAACGAAGGTGATTGGGGCGGCTAGGTGGCACAGTGGATAAAGCACCAGCCCTGGAGTCAGGAGTACCTGGGTTCAAATCCAGTCTCAGACACTTAATAATGACCTAGCTGTGTGGCCTTGGGCAAGCCACTTAACCCCATTTGCCTTGCAAAAAAAAAAACCCTTAAAAAAATGAAGGTGATATATAAAAACAAAAAGATATGAAATTGTAAAGAAAGTATCAAGTTAGTATCAAGTAAAAAAAGTATCAAGTTCCTAAAGAACATTTGTATATATGTACAATCTTTAAAAAAAAACCTCAAACTTTTTTCAACTGAGACAGAATGAAGAGAAACTAGGAAACCAATATACGTGACTATGAATCACGTAAACAAAAAGAAAAAATCCAGAATATATAATCAGGAAACTCAGTCTTGGAAAGAAAAGTACCTCCTCTCCTTAGAGAGGGCGGACCTTGAGCTGAATGCAAAATATTCCATGAGCCATATTAGACATAGGCTGGGTCAAATGGCTTTGCTTCAATGCTTTTTTTTTTTTTTTTTAACCAAAGGAAGGTTCACTGGGTTTTTTTTTTTTGAGAGGGAGAAATGTATATTCAGAAATGAGTGTGATGTAAAAACTAGAGGGCAATATTCTGCCCGCATCTCTAATTTTCTACCCCTGAAAAAAAAACCAAATTGTTCATTTTAGGGGCCTTCAAACTAGTGTTTGAACAAGTCTTGTCCATTATTGCACAGACATGAGAAGTTTCAAAAGATGGAGTTCTGTCAGAACAATCCCAACCCTTTTTTTTCATACATATTTGTGTCAATGTAATCAGTCTTCAAGCTATTTGCCATCTCAAAAGAATATTTAAAACCCCTACAAATCCCCTTTACTGAAACCAAAGAAGAAGGCTGCAAGGCATGACTTTGTGATATTCTGTCATGTAGCCATGGCCCTCCAGACATACAAAGCTTATATCTGCCTTCACTTCTAGATTATAAACAATTCCACAGTCTGAGGTTGAGAAAGTAGGGCCTCATTTCCATTTTCCCCTAGCAACAAAAAGATACTCATTATAAGACAAAAAGAGAAAAAGAATCTGGTCACATGCATAGCTTTCTCCAAATCCCTTCCAGTCAACCACAAGAAGTATGGTTGGGCTATCAGGGAAACATTGCATCAGTCACAAAGGAAAGTGGGTTCTCTTTCAAACACACGCACCCACAAGAAAGCTCCTGTTAACCAAAAAGGAAGAAAAGCAGAGATTTCACTGCTCTGTAGATCTTAAAAAAAAAAATCCAACCACATTCAATTTACAGCCACAAAGCATACCAAACTAAGCTTGGAAAAAGGGGAAGGGGAAGGGAAAAAACTGAGCTGTCAATGTTGTGGCCTTCTCTGAACAAGCAGAACTTACTGGATGGTCCTTGAGAAATGTCTTATTTTGTTATGTTTATGTAGGTGTAAGTGTAAGTGTGTATGTGTGCATATGTGTCTTCCCACTGCATATTGCAATGAACTCTATAAATGTTTAAAAAGCCTCTTGTCTGGTCCCTCTGCTTCTGGTCTATTCCCACCCCCCTCCCCAATAAATCATTCTCACCAATACCAGAATAAACTGAAGGCACACTTCTGATATGCCACACTCTTGCTCAAAAACCTTTAGTGGTTCCCTTCTGTCTCTAGGACAAAGCACAAACACTTTATTCCAGCATTTAAGATATCTTTCCAATAAATCAAGATCCAACCTCCCTTTTCATTTTTTTTTAAACATTACTCCCCTACATTCACTCAAACTGACTACTAGCTGTTCCTCTAACAACATTTCATCCCTCCTCTCTCTGGGCTTGCACAGGCACAGGCTATCCTCCTGTCTCTGGAATTAACTCCTTCCTCATCCATCCTTACCTTTCAGGACTGGATTTAAATGCTTCCTCCTCCCCTTCTACACAGTAGCAGGGTACCTGGCTCTGGAGTCAAAAGGCCTAGGGTCAAATGGCAGGTCTTGTGTTATGAGACCTGGCAAGTCACTGAAACTGGGTCTCAATTTCCTCATCTGGCTCCCCTTCACATCTAGATCTAAGATCCCTGGATCCCTCAGCCCCTGGCACAGTGGTAATTACCTCCTCATCGAGCAAAGATTACAAGGCATTCTGGATCTTCCCAATAGACTGTAACCTCCCTGTGGGCAAGGGTTTTTATTTTGCCTTTGTTTCCCTAGCACTCAACAAATGTGCATTAAGGTATGTTGTTTATTCTCTAGGCATTTTGAAAAATTGCCAACACAAAGATATATGTGAAAAAGAGAAGGGATAATATTTCTGTGGATACAAGACTTAACTCCATCGTTTGAAATATTGAATTGCTTAAGCCTGGGATGCGTTACCTCCCCCAGTGATTCCTCCTGGCATCTGGTTCTGCTCAGCATATACTAAGCCAAGGTTCTTCACCTCTCTTGTACCTAAGCCCCTTGGTCAATACCAGTCCATGAATGCTCCTTAGAATCATGTTTAGAAATGCATAATATAAAACACATAAAATTACAACAACAAAACCTGTTAATGAAATCATCATCAAAATGTTAAAAAAAAAAAAACACAAGTTTGGGGACCCTGGGTTAAGACCCCCTGAAGCAAATTTTAAATCAATACAAGTTGAAGTGGCACAGAGCCCACTACCATTTGCAAATGGACTATTAGCAACAGAACAACAATCAAAAAAAAAATGTCAGTCAACTGAGGCCAGAGTTGGTCAGAAAAGACACAGGAATCACAGGGCAGAAATAAGACAGAAGGGGCCTATCATCCAAAAAAATCTTCAAAAAATATCCATTTTATCAAAGCTCATTCCATGTCATCACATTTCAGATAAACAGGGAGGGGACTTGGAGGAGCAGGCAAGCAGACTCTTGAAGAAGGACACGCATTCACAAGTTTTCATCCGAAAAGGCCTGTGGCCAATAAGCAAGTTATTTTAATCCCCCAAATTAAGATCTCCAACAAGGGCCCCAGGTTGGTTAGCAGATGCTCAGTTTTGTTTTTAGATAGTTATACCATCAGTCCAGCAAAGCTCATATAGATACATAGGTATATAGATATATGTGAACATGGATATGCATGCACGCACACACACAGACACACAACACACACACTCACATAAATAAAACTTCCTAGAGCCCAAGCCTCCTCAAGCTAAAGCGGAAACTGTCAAGTAAGATTTTGTACAAATACACTTTTTTTTTGTTTTGTTTTTGGCTCAGGGACAGCCCTTACTAGTCCTACACTTTTTCTTTCAAACTAGGCTTTCAGGCTGTAGGGCCTCGATCAAAGGAAAAGAGGAGGGAGACAAGAAGAACAAAAATAACAAGCTGAAAATAAAGGCAATAAGACATGTTCACCGGGAGGAAGAAATAGGCTAGAAGGTCAGCCAACATGAGATTCTCTTTGCAGGATCTGTTCGATAACAGGCTTCCGGATTCTGGGTTTTCTCTCCATCTCCACCCCTGCTCCCTCATATCTGACCTTCAATACCAGAGAGGTTCTTATTCAAAGCATACCTGTGATCCAGTAGGAAAAGGCGAGGGATACAGTACCATATCAAATATAACTTACGCACTGGGTCACATTATCTTTGTTCCTTCCACTGACAGACTGTTTCTGGCTCTAGAAGGTTAGGCAGGAAAGAGAATGTAGACAAAGAGAATCAGAAGAACCTCATATACATGGATTAGCAGCGACTTTCTTAAGGATGGAGGAGATGCAGACTAGAAGAAAAGACAGGAAGATAAAACAGCCCTAAAATAAACTTCCCCAGGGAAGGAGGGATTAGTTTAGGTTAACATAATATATCACTTCAAAATGAGTATCTCATTTGAATCTCCCAATAACAACAGAGGCTATTATTTTACAGATGAGGATATTGAGGCAGAGTGGATGACTTGCCCAGGGTCACACAACCAGGAAATGTCAGGGGAAGGATTGGTGTTTAGGTCTTTGAAACTCCAAGGTCAAACTCCCAAACTACTTTCTGGGGCCCAGCACACAAATTTTTAAAGGCCCATCTTAATCTCTTCTACCAAAGCCTCTCTCCCTCCCTCCCTCCTCCTCCATCCTTATCAATTCACAGTTAATTGAACACTCCTTCCAAAGAGTCAAACCATCTGCCAATGGGAGTACTGGCATCTCATGAGTCCTTCCCAAAAAAGAAAATGCAGCAGGAAAACTAATGAAGTTCCAAGGAGGAATCTAGGCGGGGAGGGAGGCACTGGAACACAATCTCCACATTCTGTAGCCTCCATCAAATCCTTGAGGATGGCACTGTGGGAAGCAGGAGGGGCTACAAAGTGCAGGAAAAGGCCCCCACTTCTACACTGGAAACCCAAGAACAGAACAGCTTGTCTCCCCTAGACTTGAAGGAAACTTGTGTAGCAGCCAGGGCAGAGGCAGCCAACCTCAAAGGGGGCCCAGGGGCAGTTGGTTCTACCTTGATTTACAATCTCCCTCATCAGGAAGCAGGGGTCTGTTCCAGGAAGAGGTCCTGACAAGCAGTTTTCAGGGGTGAGGTTGGTTTGGTTTGCTTTTTCCCCAAAGTTATTAAAATAGGTGTTTTCATAAAAAGATCAAACTTCAGAAAAGAACAACCACCAGACTAGAGGAGAAAAGGAAAATGAATTCTCTTTTGGTTATGTGGCCCCCATCATTATTCGATGTTAACCCCCCCACCCCACCCCAGTCCTCCCCACAGCCAGGTCAGGCTTCCAGGCCCAGGCCAGGCAGAATGGGTGCTGGCCCCCTGCCCGCCAGGTCCCACAGTCCTCAGAAGCCGGGGCCCCCTGCTGACAGTGCACTTTGGCCAGAAATGTACACAACAAAGGCTTGTTGTTCCCCATCAGCGCCTGCCAGGCACAGTGGCTCAACCAGTTGGCCCAGTAGCAGAGCTCGGGCCCTGCAGTGACAAAGGCTCCCCAAGGCCTCCACAGGTGGTGTAGGGTTACACAACTCCAGCGGGTCAGCAGCTAGACCAATGGGATGCAGAGCAGAGTGGGAAGACTGGGAGACGGAAGCAAATTGGTCCCACAATGGGAACAGTTCCCCACTCATGTCCTATTTGGTTTCCTCGACTCCCCAAGTCACGGGGAAGGATTCAGATTGGTTCAGTTAAAATGGCTAATTTTAAAAAAAACTAGGTTTCACAACTTGGAGCAAGAAGAATTCAATCAAAAAAATCAATAAACATTACCTTTGCATATATTCTGTCTACACACACACACACACACACACACACACACACACACACACATAAAATTTCTTCTTTTAGAGAATTAGCCTCTTGGGGGCAGGGGATATTTCATTTTTTGTTTTGTATCCCCAGCTCCTAGAAAGGCACCTCCCCTGGCCAGCTCATGTCCTGCCTTAAGATATCACTAATGGTTAATTATTTGCATGTTGGACCTGAGTTCAAATGTGACCTCAGACAATAATTGCCTAGTTGTGTGACACTGTCATTCAACCCATTGCCTTAAATAAATAAAAAAAATTTTTTTAATTTCGTATTGTAGTTAATTCTGACTTCCTATATAGAATACAATGGTCCTAATCTTGAACCAATCCCTAAAAAGAGTAGACAGCACAAGACTGAAATCTCATTTGCCAAAGAAAAACATAATGCATTGTTTCAACTAATCCACAGATTTTCTCCTTTTCACTTCAACTTAAGCTATAAGGTCACAGTTTCCCTTTTGATATGGAAGCATCTTGATATTTCAGATAAGCTATAAAACTGTTCATTGACAAGAAAACCCCAAAAAGGCAAAAGGGCAAAGGATATGTTATAAAGAACATTGGGGGCAGCTAGGTGGCGCAGTGAATAGAGCACCGGCCTTGGAGTCAGGAGTACCTGGGTTCAAATCCAACCTCACACACTTAATAATTACCTAGCCATGTGGCCTTGGGCAAGCCACTTAAGCCCACTGCCTTGAAAAATCTAAACAAAAAAACAAAAAAAAAAAATCTAACCTGAGAAACAAGACTGGAAGCTCCAAGGGGGCAAGACTCCTAAATTTGTTCTCCTCTCATAGTTTTAAGATCAAATCTACTCTGAAACTCAATGGCCTCAAGTAATACTTGTCCCTTGGGCCATTCCCTCCCTCTGATTGGAGAGTTTAGAGGGGTAGATATGGAAAACTCCTCCCAGATACTCAAAAGTGACCCAGGGTGGATATTTCATCATTTCCCACCTGACTACAGAATTTCCTCCATCCCTTTATAATTTTTTATATGTTGTACCCCAAACCCCAAGTTAGACTGCAAACTCCTTGAGGGCAGGGACCATCTTCTTGTTCCCATTAGTCCCTAGAACAAAATAGGAACTTAAATGCTTACTGACCATCAATTCTTGGTGAATGAATAAATAAGCCCTAGACACAACAGACTGCCACACAAAGACAATGTCCTCTCACCAGCCAAATCAAATTCAAGACTCATTTTAGCTTTAAATGTCTTTCCCAGCTATTCTTCCTTTCAGTCTCTTTGGCGACTCTAGTCTGTACCACACAATTTAGTAATTAATTATATACTGTCATTAATCGTTCCCCAACATGTATGCTGACTTTTCTCAAACAGATTACGAACTCTTTTAAGCCAAGGACCATTCCTTATTCATCTCTATCTTTACAATGATCAAGATACAGAACATCACCCAAAAACAATGACTCCATGGTTCAGACAGCAAGGAATAAGTCCAGTAATGTACTAACCCATCTTAAAGATATGGGCTCTCCCAGTTCTACCCTTCCTAACTCATTAATATAAATGCAAAATTCAGAAACAGGCAGCATTGCACAAACTGGCTCTCTCATTCTTTGGGATTTTCATACCAGACCTGGGTTTTATTCTTAGCCTGGAACCTTCCTCACCCAAAATGGCCTGTGACCCTCTTACCCTACAATATCTCTCAGTCTCTTAATAAGGAGGCAGGAGTGGGTTCTCTCATTGATTAGCTCTTCCCCTTGCCTCTATTTTAGGAAGAGGTCCACGTCTGCCAACTTTCAATTATTTCCCACTTGTATTTCTGACTTTCTGGTCAAGTTTCTTCCCAAGGATCTTCCATCCATCCCACCACCCTTTTAAAGAAAAGCTCCTTTTTGGGTAAAGTCTTTATGAATTAGAATGCAACTTCCCAGAAGACAGGAAATATCTTTCTTTTTTGATTGCAAATGTATCCCCAATGCTTAGCACAGGAGGCCCTTAATAAATATTTATTACATTTCCCTGCCTTCCTTCCAAACCAAAAATAAATAAATAAATAAATAAAATCAATCCTGGATGCTTCCCCAGGAATACAGTAAACTATAATATATTCATTCCTAACAACAGACTTGCTCTTTATACTTAAATTGTGGAGACTTTCAAGTGAACAGATATTTGGACTGACAGTTTTCAGTCCTTCCAACCACATTAAATTCATTTTTGCTAATGAGAAATTATACAGTGAATACTCTTGTAAAGTGAATAATCACTCTAATTTTTCCTTTGTTGTAAATCTAAATCATGGCATAAAGGAAGCCTCCAATAAATAAAATTTATTACAGGAGAAAAAAGGAGCTTTAGAAATAAGTCATAAGCTCAGGGACCAGGAATAATCAGGCATCAGGTCAAAAGAAATGCAGTCAAGTAAAGAAAAAGATGCTGCCTGCCCCCTGGATAGATCATGTCCTGCTTCAGGATATTAATTTCAGGAACCCTTAGTATTTTATCACTAGACTATTCCTTTATTCACACAAGAGAGTTATATTAAGCACTTAAATGAGAAATTATTTATTAAGTGCCTACTGTGTGCTAGGCTTGCACTAGAGACACAAAAGACAGTGCTGCCTTCAAGGAGCTTACACTCTAATGGGGGACAAATATATATATAAAGCAAACTATAAATAGGAAAGAATTAAAAGAAGGGAGGGAAGGGAAGGTATTGGAATAGAGGTTGGGGAAGGTTTCTGGTATTCAGGATTTTAAGTTGGGACTTTAAAGGAAAGCAGGAAAACCAGGAGTCAGAGAAGCATGAGGGAAAGCCAGAGAAAATGGACAAATAGCTGATCTCAGGGTCAGATCTATGTGCAAGCATCAGCTCTGTCACATAGTAGATGTGTGACCCTGGTCAAGTGATTTAACCTCTCAGTACCCAAGGGAACTAGTTATGTGTACAGACAGCAAAGAAAGTATGGCACTCTATTAGTAGAGGGTCCTACCCCCAAAGAAATCAGAAAAGAGTGCTAAGCACTGGAGGAGATAAATAAGGGAAAGTCTGTGCCCACAAGAAGCATAAAATCTAGAAGGGATATGAAAATACAAATAAAGAACATATAAATGTGAACATAATTTCACTCCCCTTCTTGCACTCAATCATTTCAACCAAAGAGGACAACCAATTTTCTTCAAAGTATCTCATTTCTGGCTTCTCTCTATGCACAAGACATAGTCCTCCACATAGGGAATGCCCTTCTCCCTCACCCTGGACCGGGTAGAATCCCTAGCTTCCCATAAAGCCCTGCTCTGGGACATTTTCCTACTAAAATCTAAGAAGAGGCATCTCATAACCCTGCCTGGTGGCTAGCACCCCTCCCCTTTTTGAAATTACTTAGTATCACCAACTACAGTAGAAACAAAAATAACAACCTGGAAAAAAGTAAAGAAAAAAATTCAAACTTGAAAGTTGTGTAATTATAATGATCAAATTTGTCTCAGAAGAAGAGAAAATGTACCTCCCTCCCTTCTTTACAAAAGTATGGAACTATGAGTGTGACAGCAGCCTTAGTAGATGCCTGGATTAGATTAGTTTTGCTAAACTGGGGGGGATGGTGATGTGAGGGGAGGAAGAAGGGAAGAAGAGGGGACTGCTCTCTGAAAAGGGTAGTTCAGAAATAAAGGTGAAATGAAAATACAATGTATAAATGAAAAGCTTAAAACTAACTTGTATTAAACAAAGGAACAAAAAATTAGAGCCAGGTCATAGAGACCAACCTCCTCACTTGATCAAAGAAACTGAGGCTTTAGAAGTTAAGTACAATGCCCAAGATTACACAACAGAGCCAGGAT
Organism: Macrotis lagotis; assembly: GCF_037893015.1. Classification (NCBI taxonomy): domain Eukaryota; kingdom Metazoa; phylum Chordata; class Mammalia; order Peramelemorphia; family Peramelidae; genus Macrotis; species Macrotis lagotis. The sequence goes on from NC_133661.1 coordinate 58,775,568, forward strand.
ATGAACCTATATCTGGAGGTCTGGAGTCTAATCTTCCAGACTTCCTTATTATTACAGAGGACACCACCAGACACCTAGTCCATTCGCCAGACTTAAAAACCTAAGAGCCATCCTCCACCCCTCACTTTATTCACTTCACATCCAATCAACAGTCAAATCTTGCCTTTTGATCTATTTACTATCTCTCCCATGGATCCCTACTGTCTCTCCATCATTGGCACCACCCTGGTTCTTCACCTCAAGCCTGGACTGATGCAATAGTCAATGATGGGGCTTCCTCACTGGAGGGAGACTCTCCACATGCCAGTCTATCCTCCATTCACCTGTCAAAATGATTTTCCCCAAGTACTCATTTGACTACCTCATTCTTCTATTCAATAAACTGCAGTGGATCCCTATTATCTCCAGGATCAAACAGAAAATCCTCTAGGTTCCAAATCCCATCATAAATTGACCCCTTCTGACTTTTCTGGCCCTCTCCACCTGCTCTGTAACCCAATAACACCAGACTCCTAACTGCTCCTAGACAGGGACACTCCATCTCCAGGATCTGAGCACTTTTTTAAATCCTCCTGATCTCTACCTTGAAGCTTCAATTCTCAGCCAAGGTTCCACCTTCTGCAGTCAAATCTCATATTTGCAAAGAACTTAGCAGAGCACATGGAAGGTACTCAATTAATGCCTATTCCTTCCCTCCCCTATAACAACAGCCTTTCCTAGTCTTCTCCCATCCCTGAGATTTATTCCAGTTTCCATCTCCAGTGTCTATTGAGTTGGTTGTATGCATGTGGTCTCCCTCTATAGACAGTGAACTCCTGGAGAAAAGGGTCCATTCTCTGCCTTTCTGTGAATTGCCAGTTCTCAGCCCAATGTATGGTAAACGGCGGCGCTAGCTACCTAACCGTAATCTTGTCCCTTGCATGGAGCTCTCTTTTTATATTTCCTCTAGTAGAAGGGAAGTTTCTCAAAGGCATAAAAGATTTTGGTTTTTGTCTGGTAATTCTAAGTTTTACACAAAGAGATAATAAAGAGTACCAAAGTAAGAGATCAGAGGAGGGTTGCTGTTGTAGTCTTTGTCCTTTGTTCTCAAAGAGGACCATGACATTAGGAAAATGATTCCATGATGAGCAAGTGCATTGGATTTGAGTGAGGGGTGTTGTGTTAAAGCTATTAACCTCATTTTCTCCTCTGGAGCCATCCGAGTTCAGTGGATGGAGGTGGCTCTGAATGTCAGAGTCAGAGTTAAGTGACTTGCCCAAGGTCACACAGGTAGTAAATGTCAAGTATCTGAGACCAACTTTGAACTCAGGTCCTCCTGAGTCCAGGGCTGATGATCTTTCCACTGCACCACCTAGCTGTCCCTCTATAGACAATAAATGTTTATTAGGAGGACAGTAGAGATCAAGGAAGGACAATAACACCCCCTGGAAGTAAGGTATTATTTTTGAGTCATTCTTCAAGAAGTGGGATGAATTCTCCTCACTAGACTATATCTTTTGCCTCTTTTTGTATCCCTAGTATATAACACAGTGGCTAGTACCTAGCAGGTGCTTACTAAATGTTTATTAAGCACCTGCTAGGTACCAGACACTGTGTTATAAATGTTTAAACTCAATTAAATGTTAATTTAATTAAATTAAACTTAGTAAATGTTTATTGACTGACTTCTAATTGACTGAATCTGGACCAAGTCATCTGCATCCTCACCCTCATGGCTGGTCAGGAAGCTAGAGTCTGGAGATAGAGAATAATTTTTTAATGGTTTATTTTTATTTGATTTATTATATTTGATTTATTTATGTTTATTTTCTTATATTTATGAAAGTGTTTCATTTTTATAAACATTCTTTCATTGATTATGTCCAATGTTAACCTTCAAACTGGCCCTGAGAGATATATGACAGGTTCCCTATTTTAGGGGTAAGTAGGGGGTACCCAACTGCCCAGACCAAAGGAAGTAAGGCCTCTTGACTCTATCCGTGGCATCACCCTTAATGACCAGTACAAGGGTGAAATTCAGAGCCTTGGTCCTATAAGCATAGTTTAACCCTAGTTTGAAGAGCCAGTTGAAGTGGAAAGACTATAGCGATGACTTCATTCAGGACAATATATGTGACAACCAACTAATTAAATTACATCCACTATTGATTCAGAGACATGCTAACTAGGCTGTGACCCATAAGAAACTTTGGCACTGGGGAGTTATTTACAAATGGACAAACAAGTCCTGGTCTCATCCATGAAGCAAAATACTCAGACCTTACCCCTAACTCACCTACCCATGCCCCCCCTCCCAAAAGAAGTGCTAGACTCATCCCAGAGGTAGTAATCAGTCTTAAGAAAGACTCAGGTAGGGCAGAATACAAGCAATCCTCTTTTTGTTTAAAATAACTCTTTAAATTTGAAATTCAGGGGCAGCTAGGTGGAGTAGTAGATAAAGCACCGGCCTTGGAGTCAGGAGTACCTGGGTTCAAATCTGGTCTCAGACACTTAATAATTACCTAGCTGTGTGGCCTTGGGCAAGTCACTTAACCCCACTGCCTTGCAAAATCCTAAAAAAAAAAAAATTGAAGTTCAGTGAACACAAAATCCAGGTTGAACTTTCAGAGGTGATGGTTATTTTTCCCTCAACATGATTCCTTCTATCCCAGCAATATCACACTTAATCTTGTCCCCATATTTCATCAAAAAAAAATAAATAACCAAATAGTCATCCCCTCTAACACTTTTTGAACCCTCTTTCATCATCCCTTTCTTTCAGTCTTCATTCACTCTTTTATCTATGAGTTTCTTCCCAATTATCCATAAACAAACCCAGAGTAGGTCTTCTACATTCTTTAAAAAAATAAACAAACAAAACAAGAAAAAAAAAACCCTCACTAGATCCCATCATCTCCTTAGGCTCTCTAAGCATCATGGAAAAACTGGATTTGGCCAGTTATGGTCACACATTTCTATCTCCTACTAGATTTTAAGGACCTTGAGGATAGTGATATCACCTAACATCTGGCAGAGAAGGAAAGCAAGCACATATCATACCAAGAGGAAAACAAGGACTCAAAGGATATTCAAAAGGGATTCAATGACATAAAACACCACATTTACAAACATTTTTCAAAATAAATTTTGAAAAAATGCAGAATGATATGAGTCAAGCCAGGAGAACAATTTATATAATACAATAACAACACTATAAAGAAACTGAAAAACTGACTTTATAATTCTCTTCAATGAAATGATAAAATACATTTCAGAGGACTAACAAAGTAGGATAAAACCATCTTGATAGTCAAATGGACTTAAAATGTCAAATGATATACATTACCTTTAGATTATGGTCAATCAGGAAATTTGTGCTTATTTGTTAGGAAGGTTTTTCTTTTAATTAAACAAGCAACTTTAATTGAAGTGGGAATGAAATGGTTGAGGAAGAAAACAAATGTTTGTGAACTGATAAAAAAATAAAATTTTTTGTTTCAATATCTATCACTTCTCTTTCCCACTGTTCTTCCTGCTAATGACTCATCTATGAAAATAAAGTATTAAAAAAAAGAAAATCATGTTGCAAAATGAAACAAGTCAAAAAAATTTAATATTAAATGCAGTATCACACACCCATGACACCCTGACTAGGGGAGGAAAAAAGGGATACCTTTTTCTCTTGACTTTGTACACAAGTTTGATACTTAAAATGGGCAGCTCGGTGACACAGTGCATAGAGTGCCAGTTCTACAGTAAGGAAGCTCTAAGTTCAAATCCAATCTCAGACATTAGTTATGTGACCTTGGATAGCTACTTAACTCAATTGCCTCAATTTCCTCCTCTGGAAAATGATCTGGAAAAGAAAATGGGAAATCACTCCAGTACCTTTGCCAAGAAAACCCCAAATAGGATCACAAAGAGAAGAATATGGCTGAAATCACTAAACTTCATTGGTCCTTAAAATTTCACAACTTTCAATATCTATCCTTATGCTGTAATCCTCTCCCTTACACTGTTGCTTTCACTTTATATATCACTTACTTGATTCTGCTTTACTTTGTATAAATTTATATAGCCTATATGACTTTCCATACTCCTGTGTATTCATCTTAGTCATATTTATTATAGCATAATAATATTCCATTACATGCATGTATCACAATTTTAGTTATTCTATGGGAATTTTCTTTGTTTCTAATTCTTCGTTACCATAAAAAATCCTCCTATATTCTATATAGGGCCTTTCTTTTTGGTATTGATCTCCTTTGAGATACATGTCATTTCTGGATCAAAAGGTTTAAATATTTACATCCCTGTCTTATGGTAATTCCAAGTTGTTTTCCACAACACTCAATCAATTCACAGCTCCACCAAAAATGCACTCATGTGCCTGTCTTCCCACTATTCCCAACTTTTATTACTGACAATTTTCAAGGTATAAAGTAAAACTGCAGGGTTTTTTGGATTTTCATTTCTCTTATTATTTGACATTGAGAATTGTTTCAGGTGGCTAGTATTAATTTACTATTATTCTTTTAAGAAATATTTGACCACTTGTCTTTGAGGGGAAAGGTTTTGGGTTTGTTGTCTATATATCTTGACTATCAGACCCATATCAAAGATATATGAAAACGGTCCTGAATTTGGAGGTGAAGTTCTAAGTTTGGGTGAGTCTTGACTGTAGGATTTACCATATGATTTTGGTCAGTTACCTTCTCCTGTATGAGCCTAGTTCTGATCTGGAAAATAAGAATAGCATTTGCAAGACTTCCTTTAAAGAGTGACTATGAAGGAAATGCTTTGAACACCTTATAGCATTGTGGCATTGCAAGCTATTATTACTATCATCATCATCATCATCATCATCATCATCATCATCATCACTATCACTATCATCATTATCAATGTTCCACTGAAGTCTTATTCCAAAGCTTTGTAGTGAATTGCACAAAGATGATCTTGGATCCTCCAGGGCTGACTATGGATCACAAGTTTTGAGAGATCCTAATGAAAAGCATTTTTATTGCCTGAGGATAAACTGAGCTAAATTTAAAAGAGGTTCATCAGGTGGGGTCATGTAATTATGAATTTTTCCAGCCATAGCAATTCTCAAAAAATTACCAAGGTTTACCACAGTATATTATCAGCCTGAAAGTAGGAAGACTTGGCTTCAAATTCCCCTGGGAAAGTTTTCAGTCTCTTCATCTGTAAAATGAGGGGGTTGGAATTAATGACCTTTAAGGTTATTTCCAGCTCCAACTCAATGACCCTATCTATGATTCACTAAATGACAGAGAACTACCATCTCAGTCGGCTTCCATATCGATAAAATCACAGATCTCCAAAGTATGCAAGTATTAATAAGGATTAATGACTTCAATTTATATAATCACAATGATTCACATTATGGTTCACACACAAGTAGTGTTCAAAAGCTTTAAAAGGTGCCTTCCTCTTTTACTCATTCATGTGCTGTTAATGAAAGAAGTCACACAGTCATGTTGATAGGGTTCACTACATATTTAAGTTACTTAATCTCATCTTCTTACTCCCCTTAATTGGTTCTCTTTCCTATTCCCCTCTTTGACACTCTAACTCCAACACCTCCCCCCCTCCATCCTCTCAGCTCAGTCATTTCAGTTGTGTCTGATTCTCCGTGACTTCATTTTGGGATTTTCTTGGCAAAGATACTGGAGTGATTAGACATTTCCTTCCCTAGTTGATTTTTACAGATGAGGAACTGAGGTAAATAGGGTTAAGTGACTTGCCAGCTGAGGATCTCACCTCATACTTTACTGTGAGAAAAATGGAGGTCATTCACTAGGAGTACCGCCTATTCCCTTTGCTCTATTAACCCTCACTATCTCTGCCTTCCCCCTAGAATCTGTTTAAAGAGTCAGCCTTTTGCCTCCTTTCACCAAAACCAATCCTTGATCATCACCCCCTTTTTCTAGTTTTCAATCTCTCCCTACCTACTGGTTCTTTCCCTGTTGTCCACAAACTCACCTCTCCCAAATTCTTTAAAAAAATATTCAATAGCCCCCGCCACAAGCTACCCTTTCAGAGTTAAATTCCTACTCCTTGTCTTTGCTCTTACTTGCTTCTCAAACCTTTACCATCTAGCTTCTAAATTAATCTCTTACCTGAAACTCCAAAGTTACCAACAATCTATTGATGGTTTTTTCAATCCTTATCTTTCTTGGTCTTTCTCCAGCATGTTATTTTTGACTACCCTCTCTTCCTGGATCCTCTCTTCTCTGGGTTTATACAATTATCCAACTGCTCCTTTTCAATCTACTTTGTATAGTCCCTAACTTGGGTGTACCCCAAGGATCAGTAGTGAGCTCTCTTCTCTATATATACACTTTCACTTAGTAATCTCATAGGCTCCCATGGATCCAATTATCTCTGCAGAGATCTTTATATCTAGCCCTCATCTCTCCCCGAGCTGCAGTCCAACATCCTAACTGCATATTGGACATTTTGAACTGAATGGGTCATTTCAAACCCAATAAGTTTGAAATAGAATGCATTATCTTTCTCCCCAAATCTGTCCTTCTAAATTCTAGTTCTGCTGAGGGGATCCCCATCTGTCCATTCGCCCAGCTTTGTAACTTCACTGTTTTTCTCAGTTTCTCACTGTCACATCACAAATCAGTCAGGTGTCAAATCTGCACATCTACAACTCTCAAATTCAAATCCTTCTCAGCAAGAACATGGACCCTAACATAGTTCAAACTCAACATTTCTCTTCTCGATTATTACAGTCTTCTTGATCTTTCCACCTCCAGTTTCTCCCTTCTCCGGAGACATGCTCTACAGAGCTGCCAAAGTGAGATTCCTTAAGTGCATCTTTGATCAGTCCTTTAGACCTGGTCCCCCACCTGCCTTTTCCATCTCATTCTAAATTCTTGAGTTCAGCCAGCCAGACTGACTTGCCTAAAGATCTAGCCCTGGCTGCCCAATATGTGAAATGAAAGCCCTCCTTACCTTTACCTCTTCCCTCTAAGCTCAGCTCAAGCTCCCCTTTCTAGGGAGATGATAGGATCACAGAGCTAGAAGTGCTGGGATCTCGGATGCATCTATCCCTACTCCCCAATCTTAATTATGGCCCAGGGAGGTTGACTTATCTACGTGAAGCTTCTCCCTCTATTGCTCATCCCTCCACCCAACATTTTCTTGTTTCTATTTTGTATTTGGTTGTCTATTTATATTTGTACACCTGGTCTCAGCCAGCTAAACCAAAGCTCTTAGAGGAGAGACAATGTAGGGGTTTTCATATGTCAAAGTCTAGCACAAGACTTGGGCACAGCTCACACTTAATAAAGAAATGCCTGCTGACTCAATGTGTATTTCCAGGACTGCTACACAGGAAGCACTTAATGAGCACTTTTTAAGTGAATGAAAAGTTAACATATAGTGGATGGACTGGATTGGTCCAGCTTATTCCCAGAGGGTAGGACAAAGAGTAATGGTTAATGTAATTAAACAAAAATGACCCCCAAAGTGGTAGTCCATCTCCAATCTGCCTTTTTGCATGGCCACAGGCTGTCCCAGGGATTGTACTACACTACACATGGACCTCTCAGTTTCTTAAGAATCTCAAGTTTGATTCAAGCCTTTCTGATTCACATTAGATGGGAGTTAGTGCAGTGCAGTGGATGGAACACTGGCTTTGTAACGAGGAGGACAGGAGTTCAAATACAGTCTCACATCCAGGGTCATTTCTGGTCATCCTGATTCATATCTGGCCACTGGATTCAGATAGTTCCAGAGCAGAAAGTGAAGTTGGTGGCTTAACCCAACATCCTCTCACTCAAATCCAATTCATCTGTTTATTATGGTATCACTTCCCTTGATGTCATGGTCTTTGAGAATAAAGGACAAACATCATCATTCACATTCAATTGTAAGATGCTTCAGGGTAAGGGCAGCCTCTTTTTCTTATTTTTCTCCCCAGGGCTTACACTGTGCCTGACACTTTTAGAAGGAAGGACAAACTTAAATATGAACCTAATACTGGGATACAACAGGCAAGAGGAAAACTGAAATTTCGTTTAACAGTCTCTGCTATGAGTAATTAGTAAGTAATAAAAATTGGAGGAGGAGGAAAAGAGTAGTAATTCAATTCAACAAACATTCACTAAGCTCTCTTATGTGCCAGACAATGTTGTTGTTTGTCCTTCATTCTTTTTTTTTTAGGTTTTTGCAAGGCAAATGGGGTTAAGTGGCTTGCCCAAGACCACACATCTAGGTAATTATTAAGTGTCTGAGACCAGATTTGAACCCAGGTACTCCTGACTCCAAGGCCGCTGCGTTATCCACTACGCCACCTAGCCACCCCTTGTCCTTCATTCTTGAAGAAGATTGTGACATCAGGGAGGTGATGACATGACAAGCACATGTATTAGAGTGAGGGGCTGTGCTAAGTCCCCAGCCTCATTTTCTCCTCTTGAGCCTTCTGGGTCCAGCGGTCAGATATGAATCAAGATGACTGGAGATGGCCCTGGAAGCCAGGCAATCAATGTTGAGGGATGTGCCCAAGGTCACACTGATAGTAAACATCATGTACTTGGGGCCAAATTTGAACTCAGGTCCTCCTAATTCTAGAGCAGGTGCTCTATTTGCTGCACCATTTAGCTGTTCCTCTGTCAGATTCAGAGTTTATTAGGCTGGATCAAATTTCCTGCTCACGTGTATTTATTCACACAGATAAAACCATTCCCTTTGTGTGTGTCTGTATGGAGGGTGGGGTGGCCATGAAGCAATCCAAGCTGAACTGTCCATTAGATTTTTAAAACTATTCCATGAGGAAGTTATGAGAAGAAAATCACTAAGATTTCCTGACCCCTACTATGAAATAGGAAGGGGGAAGGGACAGGGGAAAGGAAGGGGGCAACATCCAACTATTCCATCACCCTGCCACCATATTCACAGGGAGATTGGTATAGGCTTCTCTGGTCCAGTCTCCAAGCACTTTGGGAGAGTGGCACCAGACCAAAACCTAGTATGGAGGTGCCAGGAAGAGAAGCTGGAAACTGCTCCCCAGAAAGAGGAGGAGTCAGGAATTATTTCTGACACCAAACATGTCCTGAGGAGAAAGGACTCCTCAGATCTTGTCAATGAACAATAAAGTCATCTTTTAATCCAATGTTCTTGAAGACTCCACCAATCCTATCCATTCTGAGCCCTCCTGGGAAAGGGTCAAATGAATTCTGTAGCCAGTCAGGTCTAGTTCCTGCCAGGTGCTTCCCAAGAAAAGCTCAAGCAAAGGATCTTCCCTATCCAAACTGGGGTAGACTAAAAAGTCTGCACATGCTTCCCTTGATATCCTGAAGGTTCTTGGGAGCTGGGGGGGGGGGGGGTATAGTGGCAAATGTGTTGAAATTGGAGTCACTAAGATCTGAGTTCAAATTTTGCCTTAAATATTTACTAGCAGAGCAAGGCACAACCTCTGTATGCCTCAGCATACTCATCTATAAAGAATATAATAGAACCTATCTCCCAGGGAAATTGTGAGGATCAAATGAAGTAACATTATGAAAGTGTTTCACAAACTTTAAAGTGATGGATGTAGATTAGTTGTTATCGTTGTTATTTTTAAAACAGAGATCCCAGGAAGCCTTCTCTCAAGTGAGGTTTCTGAAGCAGTAAAGAGCAGGCCAACAATAAGCCTGAAGAACACCAGGACTAATTCTACTTCTAAACTTTAGCTCCTGTTTTTTCCTTTGCTCTCACCAATCCACTGCCACTAAAATGATTTGCCTGGAGCTATCTCCAAGGCTATCTCCAATCACCGCCATACTCAATAAAGTGCATGAAGAATTCTTAACCTTGGCCCATAAATATTTTTTCATTACTTTGATAACTAAAATTCTATATAATTAGTTTCAGGCTGCCAAAGAGATCCATCACACACACATAAAAAAAAGGACAAAAACTCCTCCTCTGGTGGTTCTCTATGATTTTAAGTAAGAAATACTGGAGTGGCTTGCCCGTTCCTTCTCTAGATCACTTTACAGATGAGAAAACTGAGGTAAACTGTGAAGTGATTTGTTCAGGGACACACAGCTACTAAATATCTGTGACTGGATTTGAACTCAGGAAGATAAGTCTTCTATGACAGACTAAGCCTGGCGCTCTGTGCCCTATGGTGCCACCTAGCTGCCTCTGGCACATAGTAAACATATAATGTTTACTGAATTGGTGTTTAAAGATCTTCAGAAACTGGTCCCTCTGAACCTGCACATTACTCCCCTCTAAGCACTCTACAATCAATCAGTTATCAAACATTTATTCGGCTTCTATTTATTACATGCCCAAGCATTCTGCTGAAGGTTGGAGATGCTGTGCTAAGCACAAAGCTACATGTTGACGATCATGTTGGCTGACTTGCTATTTTTCACTCCATTTCTCTTCTCTGTACCTTTACAATGGCAGTGCCTCATGTCTAGAATGCTCTCCTTCCTCATATATCCCTCTTAGAAGTTCCCTTCAGGTCGTCTATGTTCTCTTCTCCCCCCGCCTCTCCCCAGACTCTTATCTCTGTGTCTATCTTTTCCCCTCTTTCCGTCTCCAACTCTTTCTTTCCTCTTTTTCTTCTGTTTCTAACTCTTCCTTCTTTCCCTCTCTCTTCCCAGTGCCTTTCTCTGTCTATATCTTGTCTCTATGTGTATTTATCTGTTGCTGTCTCTATGACTATCTTTTCTCTCTTTCTCTGTCTCTATTTTTCTTTCCTCCTTTTCTTCTATCTCCCTTCCTTCCTTTCTCTTCTTGGTGTGTCTTTGTCTCTCTTCTCTGAGTATGTCTTTCTGTCTATCTCTACTGTTTCTGTGTATATCTCTCTATCTGTTGCTGTCTCCATCTTTTCCCCTCTTTATCTCTTGATCCTTCTTTCCTCCCTTTCTTCTGTCTCTCCCTTCCTCTCTCTTCAGTGTGTCTGTCTCTCCTCTCTCTCTTGTTTCTATGTGTATCTATCAGTTACTATCTTTAGATCTATTTTCCCCCTCTTTCTGTCTATCTCTTTCCTTCTTTCCTCTCTCTTGTAAGTCTTTGTCTCTTCTCTGAGTATGTCTTTCTCTCTATCTCCTCTTTCTATGTATTTCTATCTGTTGCTGTCTCTCTTTCTATCTTTTTCCCTCTTTGTCTCTTTCTTCCCTTTCTTCCTCTCTTAATATCTCTTCCTTCCCCCTCATTTCTTAATGTCTTTGTCTCTCTTCTATACCTTTCTCTCTATCTCTTCTGTCCCTATGTGTATCTATCTATCTGTGGCTGTTTCTGTGACTATCTTTTCTCCTCTTTCCTCCCTGTCTTCTGTCTTTTTCCCTTCCTTCCTTCCTTCTCTTTTCCCAGTGTGTCTTTTGTCTCTCTGTGAATGTTTCTCTGTTCTGTCTCTGTGCATTCACTATCTGATACTGTCTCTGCCTATCTCTCTCCTCAGACTTTTCTGTGGATATCTGTGTGTCCACAAGTCTCTCTCTCTCTCCCTTCCACTCTTCTATTTCAGTGACAACTTTCTTTCTGTGTATCTCTGTCTCTGTGTCCCTGTTCCTCCCTCCAGAAGAGGAAACTGAAGATCATAGATGTTCACACTGTCTCTACTGTTAGAATGGAAGCATTTTGAAGGAATGAACAGTTTCATTTTTGTCTTTCTATTCCCATCACAGTTTTGAGAACATACTAAAGTCCTTAATAAATTCTTTCTGGTTGGTTGACTGATTGATGAATTGGCTCAAGTATTCCCTTATCCTCTTCTACTTCTGCCCAATCCAGTCCATCCTTCAAGGCCCACCCAATTTGCAAACACAGATTTTCTAACTCTGGTCCCACACATCATGTGTAAGACAAGAGAGAACTAAAACCCCCTTAAACTCCCCCCCACCCAGGATACCCAGAGCCAAACAGATGCCCGCACATCCTGGGAGAGCAACACCTAACAGGGAGTTGCCATGGAAGCATTCTTGACGTAAAAACCCTGACAGTGTTCCCTACTCTGTATCACGCAGTCCTCTCTCTGGCTCCTCAACCCAAACACTGCCAACTCTGGGTTATTTTCAACGATACGGCTCAGCAGCCTTCTGAAGCAATGCCAAAGAACAAAAATAGTTTTGAAAAGGAGAGCAAAAGAAAGACAACAAAGACAATTCAGAGGCTAGGCTTCACATGCCCTTCACTAAAGTGCTGGGGCTTAAAACACACCCAGGAAACTGCAAAAGAAACCGAACCTCACTTCTGAGTCATAGCCAGCATTTCCTTCACGACTGAATTCTCCCAGAAGGCTCCCTAGAGTCTGGTTCTAAATCTTGCCCAGGGCTCTAAGGCCAAGAGCGTTCGAATGTGACATTCCCCCCAGGACTTCAGAAGGGTCCTTAAGGATCAACTGGTCTACACCTTCCTGTGACACAAGAGCAAACAAGAGAATTGATTCCCCCAAGGTTGTGCACAGATTAAAGGCTGACTGAGGTCAGCCAGGTCCTCTGACCCCAAATTCAGAGCTACTTCCATTGCGCCATGCATGCTATTTTAAGATAAAACAAAACAAAACAAGGATCCCCTGATTATTAGACCTGACTGCTTATTAGAGAAATGAGATCAGAGACCACGAGTAGCAAACTCTTTCATATAGTCCAACTCTTCATGATGATACTAATAGCTACTTACTAACAATAAGTTCACATTGAAAGAGCAGTTTATAAGTTTATAAAATGTTATCCATCAGGATACTCTTGTGAGACAGATAATGCCAATAACAATTATTTCCTCTTACTGGATAAGGAAACAGGCTAGAAAAGGTTAAATGATTTCCTACAGCTCCCTTTTCATGGGGATTTTTCTGAACTCGACCATGGCCAGTATTTCTATACCTCAAGAAGTTTAACTTGTATTTAGCCTATATAAAGTCATAACAAAAATCAACCCAAGAACACTTCAAATCTAGGTCTTCAAATCCGAAGGTCAGAAATCAGGCAATGAGAAATTATTAAAGAATATTCCCAAATTCAAAAAAGAGGAATAAAGGAAGAATACCAACCACTCTTCTTTCTCAAATTCAGTTACTTATCTGCCCAGGCTATATGTAAGATGGGCAGGATAAATTAAGGTGAACATTATAAGATCTGGAAGTCTTGTTAGTTTTTTTTTCTTGTCAAAATGAGGAAAACTGAGAGGCTACTTTCTACAAAGAATCACAAAACGAACCCCCATTAAGTTCCCTCTCATATTGCTCCCAGGGTCCAAAATTCCAGCTCAACCTGTGTGGGATAGCCAGGTGGGTAAGATGCCAAGGAACCCTGGTAGTGAACTCTTTCCATGGAGGAAAACTCCTTTTCCAGGAAATCAGCTTTCCAGGATAAGCACTGCTCCAACAGTGACCTGGTTCCTAGTCCCACTTCAGCTACTAATTACAGTAAGCAAATTCGAACAGGTCATTTCAACTTCTATAGACCTTAGTTTCCTCATCTGTTGGTCATCCTCTCCTTTTCTGATAAAAATAGAGAGGCAAACAGAGAGAATCATCCCTTCTATCTCAATTTCAAGGCTTGCCTTGAGGATCAAATGGGCCTGAAAATATACTGTAGAGCATATAACAAAAGTCAAGTATTATTATTATTATTATTATTATTATTATTATTATTATTACCAAAAAACAAAAACAGAAATATTCACCTAAATGCTGTGATTAGCAATTAGCATAAAAGTAATTTGAAAATACTTTTTTCCCCAGGAAAACAGATTTTGAATTTATCTTAAAATTCAAGGAAGGCTTCCTTACATAGATGTGAGGGAATATAGATGTGGAATAATGTGTAAGTTGTCAGATAAGGTTGATACGTTTTGCTAAACTGTTTTCCTGTCCTTTGATTCTTTGTTTTAAAGTATAGTTTGCTTGATAAGGCAAAAGGAATATGTTTGGGAATGAATACAGTTTGAAAACAAAAATGTCAATAATTATTTTTTAAAGGAAAAATTCAAAGACTAGTAATTAAATAAATAAGGCAAATGTACACCGGAGAAAAAATAGGCAAGAAGATAACTTGTCCAAGTGTCAAAATACCAGAAACTTCCCTGGTTTTCTTCACCTTCTACAAGAAAGCCCTCTCATGAACAATCTTGATGGAAGCAACTCCTCTCAGAAGTTCAGAGAGCTAGGACAACTGTTTTACGCTGGTTATGAACAATATTATACCCATCCAGAGGAAGAAAAACAAAACAAAACAAAAACAATCCTTCAGAATCTGATGAACACTTTAAAAAAAATCTCATATATTTCTTTCCCTTAATCCTAATTCCTCATACTGAAAATGACTAATCTATAAACATGATTATCAAAAATATGTATGTACAATGCTAACCTGATTGTTTGCCACTGAGAAAAGGGAGTGGGGGAAGGGAAGATGGAAGGACATTTTGTAACTTAAAAAATATACATGCATATGACTGAAAATAAACAAATGAATAAATAAAATGAATGAATGAATAGATGAACGAATGAAGAAAGAAACAGTGGATGGGGGCGGCTAGGTGGCGTAGTGGATAAAGCACCAGCCTTGGAGTCAGGAGTACCTGGGTTCAAATCTGGTCTCAGACACTTAATAATTACCTAGCTGTGTGGCCTTCGGCAAGCCACTTAACCCCATTTGCCTTGCAAAAAAAACCTAAAAAAAAAGAGTGGATGAATAAACAAACAAACAAATAAATAAATAAGAAGCCCTTATCAGTCATCTTTCATCCTAGTGTTTCCCTGTGTTGGTACATTGTTGTTTATATGTTCTCTCTACCATTGGACTTAGCTTAGAGTGAGGACTGTTTTTTGTCTTTCTTTGTATCCACAATACTTAGCACAATACCTTGAACATCTTATTAAATGCCTATTGATGGACAAATTTGTTTTCATCTGGTCATCTTCTTAGCATTATAGGGCTTTAAGAGTATATATTAGGCTCTTAAACTGGGAAAAGCCTTGGAAAGGTTTAAAAAGATCTGTGAACTTACAAGGGGAAAAAAATGTGTTTTTGTGTGTGTGTGTGTGTGTGTGTGTGTGTGTGTACACACATATTCATTAAACTTAATCTAAAACTCTACATTTCCTTCCATTATGAAAGTAGGTAATAAACCATGTAAGATTTGCAATAATCACCAATAGAAGATATTTTCATATCACATTACAGTTGTTGACAACATCTCAAAATATTATTTATGTTTCTCGCTACTTCGAAATTACTCTAATAGGAGGTGGCTAGGTGGCGCAGTGGATAGAGAACTGGCCCTGGAGTCAGGAGTACCTGAGTTCAAATGTGGCCTCAGACACTTAATAATTCTAGCTGTGTGGCCTTGGGCAAGCCACTTAACCCCATTGCCTAGCCAAAAAAAAAAAAACTAAAAAAAAAACTAATTATTAGACTATACTAATCTACTGCCAGCTAAACCCAAAGAGTCCAGCTATTTGACCAAAACTTCTGGGAAAATTGGAAAAAGTATGGCAGAAACTAGTTTCTATACTCTATTCCAAGATAAAGTTGAAATTTATAAGAATGTAAGTCATTCCCAACTGATAAATGATCAAAGGATATGAACAGGTAGGTTTCAAAGGAAGAAATTAAAGCTATCTATAGTCATGAAAAAATTTTCTAAATCACTATTGCTTAGAGAAATACAAATTAAAACAACTCCAGTAGGTACTGCTTCATACCCATAAGACTGGCTAATATGACAGAAAAAGAAATGACAAATGTTGGAAGGGATGTGGGAAAACTGGGATGCAATTTTAGGGGAGTTGTGAATTGATCCAACCATTGTAGAGCATACATTCAACCATGTAGAGCAATTTGGAATTATACATAAAAGGCAATCAAATTGTGCATACCCTTTAATCTAGCAACACCACTACTAGGTCTGTAATACAAAGAGACCATAAAAAAAAGGGAAAAGAATCCATCTATACAAAAATATGGCAGCTTTTTGTGGTAACAAAGAATTGAAAATTGAGGGGATGCCTATCAATTAGGGAATTCTGAATAAGTTGTGGTATGGGAATATGATAGAATGCTACTGTTCTGGAAGAAAATATGAGCGGGTATTTTCAGAAAAATCTAGAAAAACTTACATCAACTAATCCCAAGCAAATTAAACCAAACCAGAAGAACATTGTACACAATAACAGCAACATTGTGTGATGATCAACAGTGATCAAAGAAAACTCCAAAAGATTTGTGATGGAAAATACCATCCATACCCAGAGAAAGAACTATGGAATTTGAATGCTGACCAAAGCATACTATTTTCACTTTTTTTTTTTTATTTTTTCTTTCTAGTGGATTTTTCCCTTTTGTTCTGTTTTTTTCCTTTCATTACATTCTCAATATAGAAGTATGCTTAACATGATTGTACATAATTTACTTGTTCATCACTTGCTGTCTTAGAGATGGGAGAGAGAAAGGAGAGAGGGAGAAAAATGTGGAACCCAAAATATTACAAAAAATGACTGGTGGGGATTACCTATATATGAAATTGAAAAAAAATAAGAAAATAAGAAATTACTCTAATAGATCCACCCTTTAATCATGATCTGTTTTCTTGTCTATAAACTACATTTCAATATAAATAGTTTCCTTTGTAATCCTATATATTTTATGCATTTAAAAATATTTTCTGAGAAAAGGTCCCATGGGGTCCACTAGATTGTCAGAGGAGCACATGACATAGACACAAAAAAGATTAAGAATCCCTGGTTCACAGAAAGGATAATGATCATTGCTGGAAGGGTTGTGGGAAATCTGGGACACTATTATTGCACTGTTGGTGGAGCTGTGAATTCATCCAACCTTTCTGGAGAGAAATTTGGAGCTATGCCCAAAGGGCAACAAAAATGTGTATACCCTTTGATCCAGCAATACCACTACTGGGTCTATACCCTGAAGAGATGATGAAAAAGGGTAAAAACATCACTTATACAAAAATATTCATAGCACCCCTCTTTGTGGTGGCAAAGAATTGGAAATCAAATAAATGTGTCCTTCAATTGGGGAATGGCTTAGCAAACTGTGGTATATGTATGTCATGGAACACTACTGTTCTGTTAGAAACCATGAGGAATGGGAATTCAGGGAAGCCTGGAAGGATTTACATGAATTGATGCTGAGTGAGATGAGCAGAACCAAAAAAACACTGTACACCCTAACAGCAACATGGGAGCGATCATCAACCTTGATGGATTGGCTCATTCCATCAGTGCAATTTGGGGCTGTCTGCAATGGAGAATACCATTGGTATCCAGAGAAAAAACTGTGGAGTTTGAACAAAGACCAAGGACTATTAACTTTAATTTAGGGGAAAAAAACTGATATCTTATTGTCTGATCTTGTTATCTCTTATACTTTGTTTCTTCCTTAAGGATATGATTTCTCTCTCATCACATTCAATTTGGATCAATGTATACCATGGAAATGTAAAGACTGGCAAACTGCCTTCTGTAGGGGTTGGGGGGAGGGAAGTAAGATTAGGGGGAAAATTGTAAAACTCAAAATAAATAAAATCTTTAAAAAATCTTTAAAAAAACCCAAAATACTCATGTGAATTTATATCTATATATACATATATTAAAAATACAGGGGTGGCTAGGTGGTGCAGTGGACAGAACACCAGCCCTGGAATCAGGAGTACCTGAGTTCAGATCCAGCCTCAGACACTTAATAATTACCTAGCTGTGTGGTCTTGGGCGAGCCACTTAACCCCATTGCCTTGCAAAAAAAAAAAAAAAAATCTAAAAAAAAATAAAAATGAAAAAATAAAAATACATATGCATGCATACATAAACAAAGAATCACTGGTCCATATTAATAACTTTTTTCCATTCATAACTGTTTTAACCTTTGCAAAGCACTTTCAAAGTCATTATCTCCCTTGATTCTCAGAGTTCCCATTTTACAGATAAGAAAACAATTTCACAGGAGTGAAGGTTATATTGAAGGTTATAGAGGAAGTTTGAAGCAAAATCCAAATCAGAAATCAAAAGTTCTTCAGACCTCTTCCTAAGGTAGAGAGAAGGGGAAAGAGGAAAGGGAGAAGGAGAGAGGGAGAGAGGGAAGGGAAAGGGAAAGGGAAGAGAAGAATCATTTATTATCTACTTATTATGTATTAGAAATTCTGCTCAGAGCTTTACAAATCTTACCTCATTTGAACCAAGAGAATGTCTAGATTCAGAGATGGAAAACCTCCATATTCTAAGACAGATCTCATTAGACATAAAGTATTCTGTTCTGAAAATCCATCTTTTAAGGCACATACCTAATAAATTGGAGAAAGTGCACAAGAGGATGAAGATGGTGAAGAGCCTTTAGTTCATGACCATGAGTTGATTTAGTTAAAGAAAATCAGTAAAGAAAATTAGTAAAAAGACTTTTTGAGGTCACATAGCTATGTGTATAAAATTTTTTCTTTTTTTTTTTTAAGGTTTTTGCAAGGCAAATGGGGTTAAGTGGCTCACCCAAGGCCACACAGCTAGGTAATTATTAAGTGTCTGAGCCCAGTTTTGAACTCAGATATTCCTGACTCCAGGGCCGGTGCTCTATTCACTGTGCCATCTAGCCACCCCAAGACTTAATTTCCTGACAGTATTATGGGTTCAGAGTACATGTACATACAGGTTGAGACTTTTTTTTTAGAAATGGCCAACATGAGAATTTGTTTTGCTGACTACACATAATTTTAATGCAGAGTTGTTTTTCTTGCCTTCTCATTGGGAGCAGTCAAGGAAAAGGAATAGATCAATTTTCATTTAAAAGAATAAAATAAGAAAAAAAGAAATAAGTGCTGAAGTAGATAATCTTGATCTACTCCTATGCAACCTTCTATAAGATTTTTGAAATCATTTGTTCTCCTATCAAGTCACTGTTTCCTTAAAACAAAGACTATTTCTCATCTCACAGGGAATAGAAAAGAGGCTTTGACAGTGAAACCTGCAATAATCTGTGTGTGTGTGTGTGTGTGTGTGTGTGTGTGTGTGTGTGTGTGTGTGTATAAGCTACCTGAGCTGACCTACCTTGTCTTACATGGAGTATATTGTACAACATCAATTCACTAGAAAAGGATAAGGAGAATTAAGAATCGATCATGGTTCGTTTTAATAAATACGGCAGCCCTCCTATTGCCTGTATGAACGTGCAAGAGAAATAATAGTAGGCAGGGTACCCCTCAAGATGTGAGTTCTCCCTGAGCCTACTAGGAGAAGGAGTATTACTACAACTACAGATTCAGTTTCTGCTCCATTAAATATCAATCATTTTGAACTTGAGACATAATTTCGATCTCACAAACAAACAAGCACCACTGACTGGTGACTCCGCCAACACCTGAGTTTTGTTTTGTTTTTTTAAACAAATCAAGAACATGAAAAAATTCTGCTCTTGCCTAAGAAATCCACATTGACCCAAACAAAATTAATGATCCGGTCATTGCTCCTCCCACCACCTCCACCTCCTGCTACTGTTTCCTGTACCCCTCAGCTCGTAGACTAGCATAAGCCTAGACACACAAAGACAAAGTTCTGCTCAGCCCTCCCCGAGCTGTGTATCTAGAAGGCCAACCACAAAGGGATTGATTGAAAGCAGAGGCCCAGTCTGTTCAGTCTCTCCTTGGGGCTGCTGCCTGATTCTCATTAGGCCTAGGCTTATTTTCCCGGACTTGCAATATAAACGTTTCAAAAACATCCCAGCAGGGACAAAAGGACCCCTATAATCTCCTGATCTTCCCAGAATGTGTTCGCCCTCCCCCAACACAAACTCTCCCACTCTAGTCAGACTGATACATCTAATTTTCTTCCATGTGCCTTTCTACTTCTGCTCATCTGGATTGCATTCTTCATGTCCTGATCCTTCAAAACCCCCGGATCACTCCTCCATAGGACAGAGATTCAAACTCTGACTTTCTCACCTATAACATAAGAAGTCAGGCTAGATCAAGTCTGAGCTCCTCCTATTCTAACTCTATGTTCCTGAATGATCTAAAGTCAGTCAATAAACATTTGCTGCTACAAGTATTACTAGGGGGCAGCTAGGTGGTACAGTGAATAGAGCACCAGCCCTAGAGTCAGGAGGACCTGTGTTCAAATCCAGCCTCAGATAACTTAAAAATTACCTAGCTGTGTGGCCATAGGCAAGTCACTTAACTCCATACCTTGCCAAAAAAAAAAAAAGCCACAGTAGGTTACAAAAAAAAGGCAAAAGATAGTCCCTGCCCTCAAGGAGCATGTAAAGGAAGAGGCAAAAAGTAAACAAATATGTACAAACAAGTTCTAGATAAAATACACTGGGAATAACATAGGGAACCCCTCTTGATTCCAGTGTCTTCCCTCTTAATTATTTCCTGTTTCTCCATTCTCTATAACTTAGTTGTGCAAACTAGTTGTCATTCTCATTAGATTGAGAGCTCCTTGAGGGCAGGGATTGTCTTTTGCCTCTTTCCTTAACTCCAGTGCTTGGCACAGACCCTAGCATATAAGTAGGTACTTTAGGTGCTTAATAAATGTTAACTGACTGATAGGAAGTCTCCTATAGAAGATAGGGTAGAGATTTACATCTCTTAACTCACAAGACTTATTTAGCACTAACTGAATGTCCTAGTCTACCTAGACTTGTCCCCAGAGTATACAGTCAACCAACCAACAATTATTGATTCGTCCCATTATAAATTCCTAAAAGACAAGAAATGCAATTTTCTCGTCACAGGAAATCAAACAATAAATCTGCTGATTGATTAAAGTACAAGTATAATTGGGCATTTTAAGGGATCATTTCTTTTGAAAATTGTCAATCACCAAGTATTCAGTAAATCTGAGAACACAGAGATGATGGAAGGGCTTCCTAGTCAATGAAAACTCTTGGAGAAGCAGTTTAGCAGAAAATAGATTCAGATCAGTAGCTCATACAATACAGCACAACAATCTAAATGGATGGGGGAGCTAACTACATAGAAAATGTCACCTAATCAAAAGATTAGAAGAGCAAAGTAAATGGGATTCCCCTTTCACAAATATGGCTAGAGAAAAAATTCATAGCCAATGGCACAGGAGATTCCAAGAAACAAAACAGAAAACTTCAATTACATAAAACTTAAAGGCTTTTTAGCAGGAATAAGATCAATGCTCCTAGATTAAGTATTAAGTGTCAGAGATAGGATTTGAACTCAGGTCCTCCTGAATCCAGGGTTGGTGCTATATCCACTGTACCACTTAGTTGCCCCTCCTCCAACAATTTTAGCAAATAAATGAGACAGAGAGAAATGGAAAGGAAGAAGGAAGAGAAGAGGGAGATGAGAAAGAAAAAAGGAGGGAAAGAGGGGAAAAGAGAAAGAGGAGAGAGGGGAAGAAAAGGAAAGAAGGAAGGAGAAGAAAAAGGAGAGGGAGAAAAAAGGGAGGAATGAGGAAAAAATAAGGAGGGAGAGAAAAAAAGGAGAAAGAAGGTATGAAAGAAAGAGAAAGGAGAAAAGAGAGAAAAAGAGAGAGGAGAGGGTAAAGGGAAGGAGTAAGACAAGGACAGGGAGAGAAACACAGAAAAAGAGAATATGTGAGATAGAAAGAAGCACGAGATAGAGACCGATATACAGAGATACAACCCAAGAGACAGAAAATAAGTCTTCGTAACTCAATCCACTTCAACTTTGTGCTGTGTCTAAGCAACCACTGATCAGAACAGTTAAACCTAGGTGGCTTTAGCTTTGTCACAAGGAAAAAACAGAAAAGGAAATGGGGAAAAAAAGGTGCTCCCTGACTCCTTTGTAGCCATGCATACCATAGTGCTCTACAATAAATTTAGTTGAATTGGTGAACCTATACCTCTATTTGAATAAATCCTTCCAAGTATGTTGAATGTGTCAAACTGAGTTAAGGCAAGGAGGCCTATGATGAAACCTATGAAACATCTCATTCAGCCTTTTCCTAATCCCAGAATCCTAAAGATTGCAATAAGGCCAGAATTGGCAACTGGAGGACATCAAAATTTAGTGTAGGTGCTAATCCCAGCCCTGTATGAGACAATATCACCTGATTGAGCCTTTCTTAAAGATTTCTTGTCATTTTAAGTCACGGGAGGGATGAAATAAGAAATAAAAATTATTCTCAGCATATGAGACTAAACAAACAAAGGAATATTTAATATTGAGGATATAGACCTCTCTGTACCAGAAGGATGGAACAATCAGGTGATACTCTCCACCCCCACCATAACTAATTTTTCTTAGCCAAGCACCTTTGTCTGACTATTTCTTTGGCAATTTTTAAAGAGCACCTTCCATCATCCTGAAAGAAAATCTAGAGCTCATAAATTAAGTCAGCAGACAAAGATGAAACTGTTCTGAAAATAAAGACTCCGGCTTCTTGCTATGGGTGTGGAACACTGTGTATGTGATGTCAACCTTGGTTGATATATTGGTAGGTTTAATGAACATTTTTCTTTTTCTTCTTTTTATTCTTTGCTTATGAAGGATGGCTCTCTGGGTAGGATAGGTTCTCTGGAAAAAGAAGATATTTCAGTGAAATTGGTTAAAAAAAATGCTTAAAAGAAGAGAAATAGACAAAATCTCTGAACAAGAAGGGACTTTAGAGTTTCACTAGTCTAATTTACCCCATAGGAATCCCTTTGATTGTATCCCAAAAAGAAAGGCATCCAGACTTTGAATGGTGATAGAAACATCATTACATCACATTTCTAAAGCTAAATGAATTATTAGAAAGTTTATCCTTATGTCAAAAGAAAAAAATGTCTCTCTGTGACTTCTGCTGAATGATCCCAAATTTTCCTTATGGAACTACAAAGAATATATAGTTCTTCTCTTCCAAACAAAGAGTCCTTCAAATACTTGAAGAAAGCAATCTCATTTCCTCCCAACCCCTTGGTCTTTTCTTTACCACCCCCCCTTGCCCCTCCCCAGTTCCTTTAAACAATAGACACATGATATGGTTTCTGACTTTCTCACTTATCCTGATTGCTTCCTCAATTCACTCAAAACTATGACCCATATTTGGATATGACACTTCAGTCTTGGTCTGACTGGTACAAGATACAGTGAGATAAGTGATTCCCCAAATCAGAACACTACAAAGTTTTCTATGTCTAAGGACTCCTTCCTTTGACTTCAAGTAATAGGGGCTGCTAGGTGACACATTCCTAGAAGACCCAAATTCAAATTTATCTTCAGATAGTATCCTCTCTTTGCCTCACTTTCCTATTTGTAAAACAGGATAATAATATCACATACTTCCCAGGATTGTTAAGAGGATGAAAAGAGATAATATTTGCAAAGATTAGCATAATGCTTACAACATAATAGATGCTTAATAAATTCTTCCTTCTCTCTTTGGCATACTGGCTGGATTGATGGTTATTTGAGTACAGAGTACTGTTTCACACTTAAACTTCTGTGTTTATGGGTAAGCCATGTATCTCTTCAATTACAAAATACATAAATTATAATTATCAATTATAACATTTTAAATAGTCATTTTAAATAGTAAAATTTTCAATAGTAAAATGAAGGGATGACACTTATTGGTCTAACTAAGCCTAAATCTATGATCCAATGAGAGTAACTTTAGCTAGGACCCCAAAGAAACAGGTAGACGTACAGATCTCTCTAACGGCTCTTCAACGGCTGAATGTAAACCAGGAACAAAGTCAAATTGCTGGGAAAGCAGCCATTCTAATAATCCCCTACATCCTTTGGACCGATGTAGATCTTGCCTTTCCGTCAGCTGTCTTTTGCCTGTCTTCACAAATTTCCTTCCAGATAGGGTCAAACCAGGTATTCCTCTCCCTGTTTTAGAGACAGAGAGACTAAAGTCCAAAGAAGTTTAGATCATTTCATCAAGGTCACAGAGCAGAGCTCCTGGCAGAACGAGGGCAAAAAACCAAGACTCCTGATTCCTAGGCCAGCTACTTCAGACCCCACGCTATCATGAGAGCATTCATAGCCATCTGAAAGGCAATGTGCTGCCTCCACATGAATCCTGGAATCCAGCCCCAGTGGATTTGACCTTACTAGTCTCAATCTTTGCCAAGCAAGTGACTGATAACTTTCCACCTGCTTCCATGGCGGTGGGGGGGGGGGGGGGGGTGCGGGAAGAATTGAAGAAGTTAGTGTAGATCCATGAGAGTCCCCACCCCACCCCCAGTCTCAACTTCCCACAGCTTTCAGCTAAGTATTAATTTACCCCATACTGGCTCTGTATAGATTATTTTCCTGGATGACGTGAAGAGGACTTTGGCTTGCTAAGGGTCACACTATTCATTCAGTACAATCAGTCTGCCTTGGTAGTAAGCAGAGGGGAGGGGTCAGTGTGGATAAATGTAATCCAGACGTCATTCAGAGACCTCATGTTGGTCATTCATTTTCCACTTCTGCCTTCAAACCTTTCTTGTTAAACCAGACTATAAAGCAGAAAGGGGAAAAAAAAGTAACTGAATGGAGGCTTGTCTTCTCTCCCTTACTCCCTCAGGCTTCATGTACCATTGGGTTATTTATGCCATTATTGCTTATTATTTTTTACTCTAGTTACTGCTATGTCATAATCCCCCAGACCATGTCATCTAAACTCTCTCTCCTCAGGAGAACAAGAGGAGGCATTTAGCAAACACTTATGGAATTAAATTCCCCCAACCACTGATTGTCCAGGAGCACAGAGAATGAGTAGAGGGAAAAAGGGGAAGGGAAAAACAAATGGAGGCAGAAGGTCCTGGATAACAGAGAACCTGAAAAACCAGCAACTCAAAAATTAAATTAATAGAGTCCTACTAAAAATGTTTAACATAATTACATGCAAAAAATGACAGGGTTTTATGTATAATATGTGGGTGCACATATGTCAAGATTATTCCATCACAGCATTATTCAGGGAAACCTGGGAAGAGTTGTATGAACTGATGCAGAATGAAGTGAACAGAACCAATATTATAAAAAACAAATTTTGAAAGACTTAAGAACTTTAATCAATGCAATGACTGACCACTCTTTGACAGTAATCCTTGCTGATCACCTCCTAACAGTTTAACTAGCAGAATATGACATACATTCTCTGACACCACCTATGTGAGAAACTGTTTTGCTTGACTAGGCATATGTCATAAGTTTTGTTTTGGTTTTTTTTTGTTTGTAGGGCTGCCAAAAAAAGAAGATGGAGGTGGGGGGGTGGTCATTGAAATATTTTTTAAATAAACAGGCAAAAACAGGAGAAAGGCAGAAAGGAAACACAAACTAGTAAGACGACTCTGAAAATGGTATATCTTAAAAGGAAAAACAAGCTACATGTAATCAGTATTTGCAATTTTATGTACAATCCTCCTTTTCAATTCTACTTTGCCTATGGAAAAGCTCACTTGATTGGGGTGTTTTTAAGGTCAGAATTCTTATTAAATAAAGACTGTTCTCTGTAGTTACTCCTCCAAGTAAAGTCCAGACTTCTCAGCATAGAAACCTCTCCACAACTGAAGAGCATCTTTCAAACCTTACTTCCTACCACTCCCCAAACACTGACACTCCTCCCCAGCTGGACACGTCTACCCACTGTCACTCATTCAACAAGTGTTGAATTTCTCCAGTGTTTACTTCGGGCCAGGCCTAGCAGGGCGCAATGGAAGAAGCATTCGATTTGGAGACAAAGGATTTACAATCAAATCCCATCTCAAATATTCTCACTTAATCTTCTAGTCTTTATTTCCTCAACTGTAAAATGAGGAACCAGGTCTCTGAGGTCCCTTCCGAGTTCTAAATTTATGATTCTATGAATATGGGAAACTGGATGAAGCCTTGATTAAATACTTGTGAACTGACTCGCTGTGATATCTCACAAATACAGCCCTTTTATTTCCACTGTCACAGCTCTATTTTAGGCCCTCATTATCATCCTTCTGGTCTACTGCAATAACCTCCTCCATTGTCTTTTCCACCTCTACTCTTCTCCCTTCTAATAATTCATTTTTAATATCTCTGCCAAATTAATCTTCTTTATGCATTCATGCCACATCATTCACAAGCTTCCAGTGGATCTCTTTTGCCTATCATACAAAATTAAAGGCATTCAAAGTCCTCCAAGATCTAATGTATCTCAAGCTCCCTAGACTGTTCCCTTAAACTTGGATGATATACTCTATTCTAATTGGATTTATTGCCATTCCTAGTATCCATCCCTCTAGTACGCCCTTATCCACATTATTTTCTATACCTAGAATGCTCTTCTATGTCCCCTTTCTGTCTGTAAAAGTTCAACCCATCCTTTACAACTTAACTCCAATACCACATCCTCCATGAAAGCTTCCCTGATTCTATGATCCTACCCTAATCATCAACAATGCTAATATAGTATTTGAATAGTTTCCCTTTTCATATTATTAAACATCATTTTGGATTAAGCTCTGTGTTTGTATCATAGCTCCCTAGGCTGTTGTTGAGTTGTTTCAGTCATGTCTGTCTCTTCCCGCCCCATTTGAGGTTTTCTTGACAAAGAAGTGTGATTTGCCATTTCCTCTGCTAACTCATTTTGCAGATGAGGAAACTGAGGAAAACATAAGGTTAAGTGACTTGTCTAAGATTGAGTCTGAACACAGGAAAAAGATTCTTTCTGATTCCTCTATCCACTTGAACACCTAGCTGACCTGCCCACTGCTCTACCATAAGCTTGATGAGAATGGGGAACCATATTGTACTCGTCTTTGAAGCTTGTCTAGTTCCTAGGACAGTGCAATGTACAGAAAAGGTCCCTATCAAATATCTAAAGGTAAAGTTCTTAACAATAAAGAACAATCTGACAACAATTCTGCTAATCTAGAAGCCACTAAAGACAAAAAGAAAGACAAAAAAATGGAGAGAAGAATAATTTTACTTCACTATCATGATGTGGGGGAAAGCATTGGACTGGGATTTAAAGAACCTAAGTGAGAATTCCAGCTCTTTCATATGCTTACCTATGTGACCTTAGTCGTCACAACCTCTCTGGGTTTTAGTTACTTCATCTGGAAAATGAAGGTACTGGGGAAGCTCAAAGAATAATAATCCTATGATCCTAATAGTCAATTATCAATGAAAGTCTTGGAAAATTTCAAATAGTCATTCTCAAGACTTTTCCAAAATGAAATGCCTTCTATTGTTTCACTTTATAACATACCTCTCCCAAAATACTATGGATTTCACTTGATTTTTTTTTAATCTTGACATTTAGGGAATTTAGGGAAGAAAATGGGAAGCTTGAGCAGATCTTCAATTCATCACAGAAATCACTTTGCTTTTTCTCAATTTGCAAATAAAGAAACTGAAACAGACTCACTCAAAGTCACTCAGAAATAGATGAGTCCAGATTAGGATCCTAGTCCCCTGGATTCCTAAAAGCATTTTTCCCCCCTGTTCACCACATTCTTTCTGTAATGCTACAAAATATGGTTTGAGAATCATTGTTCTAGAGCACGGATATTTAGCCTGAGGTCTAGGGGTAGATTCCAAGGAGTCTATTCACTCACATCGGAAAAAAAAATTGTCTTTCTTTTCATTAATTTTTCCTATGTCATTTTATGAACTTAAAAATATTACTCCGAAATGGTCAAGGGGGTCCTCACCCAAAAAATCCTGTTTTGAAAGAATTCCATATCTGGATCAGCTTCAGTTCCCTAAAGGCACCCTTAAAGAAGACATGGAAGCAAAGAAGTAGTTTATCTATGAAAAACAAAAGGTTTATTTCAGGTACTCACAGAATGCTCACTCAGTGTCTGTGAAGCTAGCCTAGGGTCCTCCCAAGTTATACCAATGGAACATGATTTCTATAAAGTTCTGCAAGACTGGAAAGGCTTTGAACCCTGTCTAAGGACAGACAGTCTGCAGTCTGCAGTCTGAAGACCATTCCAGACAAATTCAGGGCTTATAACCAAGATGGTGGCCCTAAGAGAATGGATTTTGACACCAGCAATCCATAAAACACATCAAAATGAAGCATTTTTAAAAAATTATTTTAAATTAGGTACTATTTGAGATTACTAATAGTAATGTAATGAAAATAGTATACTTATGCAGAACCTGAGGGTACACAATAGAGGACATTTGTAGAGTATCTTAAGTTTTGTGAAGCACTTTACACAACATATATTATTTGATTCTTACCACCCCTCTACAGGAGATAGGAAGAGTATTACTATCTTCATTTGACAGCTGCAGATGAGGAGACTAAGGCTGATAGCCTCATGGTGTAGTGGTCCAGCACAAAGAAGTCATTAAATAAATGCTTTCTGAATGGGGGTGGGGGTGGAGGGAAGAGTTAGAATTCAAATCCAGGATCTGGATTTGAATACCTCTCTGTTAATTATGATTCTTTTTATCTTGGTTAAATCACTTCATTTCTCTTCTTTTTGGTGGGGGGGGGGGGATTTTTGCAAGGCAATGGGGTTAAGTGATTTGCTCAAGGTCACACATAACTACGTAATTATTAAATGTCAGAGGCAGGATTTGAACTCAGGTCCTCCTAACTCCTGACTCTATCCATTGTGCCACCTAGCTGCCCCTAAATCACTTCATTTCTAATGAAGGGACCTGAAGATGAGATGGCTTAAGTGATTGTCTCAACTCTCTAAATCTAGAACCTTCTGACTTGTTCAAGGTCAGAGTCCACCATTAGATTCAGGTTTTGATCCCAAGTCCACTGATTCAAAACCCAATCCCTTTTTCACTATATCCCACTGCCTTCCTTTAAAAAGCAAGACTGCAATCTAAACAACTGAGGGTCAGTATAACCTGGTGGAAATAGGTGTTTATCTGGAGGCAGCAGAGACCTGATTTCAAGATCTCCCTCTGCCAATGACTAGAGATGCAGCTCTGGGTAAGTCATATCCTTCCTATGTTCCCCATTTCCTCACCTGGAAAATAGGGAGAAGGGAAAACTACCTATACCTACCTACCTTCAGCAACAGTCAGTCCAAACCTGTGATTTCATCCATGTAGAAACTTCCAGTATACAAAGCTCAATGCAGGTAAGCAACAATGTGAAAATTAGAGTTGTCTGGCATATCGAAAAGTCAACTGACTTGTCCACAGTCACACAGTTATATTTTAGAGTGTCTGGGTGATACACAGTCCATTAAAGTACTAAGCCTGGAGTCAGGAAGACCTGAGTTCAAATGTGACTTCAGACATTTGATAGCTGTGTGACCCTGAGCAAATCACTTCAACCTCTCTGCCTCACTTTTCCCATTTGTTAAATGGGCATAATAATAGCAACCTCCAAGGGTTATTTTGAGTATAAAATAAAATTATCACAGTGTCTTGAAGGTAGTCAGTGATATATAAATGTTAACTAATATTAACCAACTGTGTGTCTTTGCTGTCATTTTAACTTAGTGCCTCAGTTTCTTCAACCACAAATGGGATAATTATCTCCATCCTAGACTTGTTGTAAAACCAAATGAGAATAGTATTTGTGAAAAAGAAAACTGTTTCATCTAGTATGTGATACATAGTAGGCACTTCCTAAATACTTGCTTCCTTCCTAACTCTGAGGTTGGCCCTCTAAGATTAGAATCCTATATATAAAGGTTAGCTGGTATGATCATTATTGTCAAAGTCATTAAAAACATAGGTCTATATTCTGAAAAAAAAAGTTAAACTTAAAAGAAATTTCACCTTTGATCAATCCAAAAGATCAGACAAGTTCCTCGCCTACCACCTGACGCACAAATTGGCCTGCTGAAAATGTCACATAATTAGGACAAATTGTGGCACTTCTTGCATCCTCAAAAGCCTCCTCTCATTTTTTACCTAACCAGATCTTAGATATCATGGAGGAAGGGAACTCTCAGAAAGAAAACTCCCTCCAACAAAGCAGATCAACATCTGTAATGAAACTAACTGTAATTATTGCTCTAGAAAGTCACCTGAGGCACTAGAGAGTGAAAACAATGTGTCCAAGTTTACCCAGGTTTACTCTGCTAGAGTCAGAACTTGAATTTGGGGCTTCCTGAATCCTGGACCAACCTCCTATCTCCTCCTCCATCCTCCACCACGTGGTTTCCTCTCAGGCTCATCTGCAGGTAGACCTCATAAGACAAAAAGTGCATCATCCCACACAAAAATATTTCCAGTGAGGCAAGAGAAGAGAAGCACTGTAACCAACACAATGAATGAGCTTTGCACTGTAGCTCTGAAGGGGAGGGATAGAGGCTGGAGAACTGTTAAGCCTGTAAACCTAAAGCAAGCTTCCTATATAACCAAGACCAGTTTCCTCCAGCTTTCAAAACAAGGATGAGGAGCCCAATGCACACCTCACCAGCTTGTTATGGAGAGCACCTCATAAAAATGATTGTCTTAATAAGCAAGGCTTTTAATGGCCAAATGAACAGGTCTGGATCTGTTTCCCCTCAACCACTGAGGACATATTTCTCAGGTCCTTTCTCCCAGCTCTCTACTAAAAAGAGGGTCTGGCTCTTTAAAACGGTGGCATCCCCTCCTCCTTTGCCATGCCCCAAAGTGCTAAACAGTAACAGGTGTCATTTGAACAACTCAAAGGAAAAAAAAGGCAGGGATTTTTAATCTCTTCTTGGATATCTCTGGGCAAGGGCCTCCTTCCCCTGGACAAGTTCTAAAAGATGTATTGGTTAACATCCAACAGACACATCCCACTCACCCCCCCCCCCAAACAAGCCTCTAGCCAGCTGGACCCCTACTCAGAAATTCCTTGATGTCCCTCACCCAAAGGCAAATCTCTCCTAAGCCAATAGAACCTGTGGCATCAGAAGAGAAGCAAAGTTAAAAGCCTACATCCTCTCCTCTTGTCTAGGAAGCTTATGCAGGGACAGAGCTGGAGCCCACAGCAGCCACTTCTCCAGTTTTCCCCCAATAGGATGCACTTTTCTTAACTTTTCTCACTGCATCCTTTCCTAAAGATGCCAACAAGGCCTTACTCATTCATCATTGGCCCACTCCCCGCCCCACCAAGAGTATTTCCCCCTTAGGGCTTAATCTCTGGAATTGGATCTTGGGAAGACAAGAGCACAGAAAGGCCAAAAAGAGGAGAACTAACAGAGGGAAACAGATGTTGGAATTCCAACCAGGGTCTAGGAAGACGGAGTTGTTTCTACTATCCAAATGCAAAAGCACAGCACACGGTCCCAAGGGAACTCCCTGAAAGAGCTTTAAAAATAGGCTTCATCCACTGTGAGGAGTGAAGGCAGGAAGCAGGACCAGATGACCCTGAAGTTTCCCCAGGTCACGGGAGTCTAAGTGGGGATCCCAGGAGGTCACCGGCGGCCCCACACATGCCCACTTAGCGACTCCCCAGGAAAACACCCTCACATAGGAGACCCAAAACTTCAGTTATGCCATGTAGCCTGAGAAGGACAAGGTCCCCGGGGAGATCTGGGGGTGGGGGAGCACGTCGATCCCCTGCAGGCTAGGGGGGCCTCAAGAATTCAAGTTGGAAAGGACAAGGAGGTTGGTTCAGGGTCCAAAGAAAATGGAAAGGGGGGGGGCAAAGCAGGAGAGAACTCTGCACTCACCTGCACCCTCCGAGGGCTGAGGGGCCCCTGCCACGCCGTTCAGGTAAAGGATGGGGAGCAGGTGAGGCTGGGTCTTCTCCAGGGCCACCCGAAGGTCCTGGAAGTGATCTCGCTCCTTGGAGAGCAGCAGCTTGAGCAGCAGCTCCGCCTTGGCCCCTCCGGTCTCCTCTTCCAGCTGCCTCCTGTCGCCGGCACTCAAGGCTCCGGCCGCCTCCAGCAAGCCCAGCACGGCTTCCACTTCAGTCATGGCCTGGGCCAGGCTCTGCTGACAATGCGCCAGCAGCTCCCGGTGCTTGGGCTCCATGGTGCCGGGGGCTCCCCTCCGGGGGCTCCTCACGCGCCCCCTCCTTCGGCCGGGCGAGCTTTACGGGAGGGGGCACTCCGGGGCTGGGGTGCCCAGAGTTCACAAACGGAACACAAAACAAGAGCCCTCCTGGCCGGGGCTGGGCGCGGGACCGCTTGGCGGCGGCGGCTCCGGGCGCCCCCAGGCTGGCGGGCGAGCGGGCGGCCGGCCGGGCGGGCGACTTAGCCGCAAGCCTAGTGCGGCGGGAGCCGGGGCGCCCGGGGGGCCATGGCTCGGAACGGGGCGCCTCGAGGGGCGCGGGGCTCAGCGGCGGCCGCCTCCGGGGCTCAGGAGCGCAGCCATGTTGGCTGCTGCAGCGGGGCTGGAGGAGGAGGAGGAGGAGGAGGACGAGGAGGAGGAGGCGGTGCGGGCGGCGGCCGTAGCCGGGGCGCGCCCCGAGGCCGGGCTCCAGCCGGGCATGCCCCCCACCTCCCACCCCGCGCCCCTCCGCCTTCTCCGACCGTGCCCGCCAAGAAACACAAAAGCAACGCCCCCCCCCAATCTGGGATGGAGCACCCCAAGTGCGGGCGGCGAGAGCCGCTCAGTCCCGGGCCCGGCGGCAGCAGCCTCGGCGCTGCCCCCGGGACATGGCTGCTCAGGCCCGGGCCCCCGCGAGCCCCCCCGGCCGCGCTCACTGCGGGCCCCCCGGCCCGGGCCCCGGCTCCGGCCGCCGCCTCCCGCTCCGCCATGGGCCCGGCCCTGGTCCCCCGGCCGCCGCCGCCGCCCTCCCGCTAGGTCTGGCCCTCCTCCCCCCTCATCTCTCCTCCTCCTCCCCTCCTCCTCCTCTCCCCTCCTCCTCCTCCTCCTCCTCCTCGCCTCCTCCTCCTCCTCCTCCTCCTCCTCCTCCTCCTCCTCCTCCTCCTCCTCCCTCCTCCTCCTCCTCTCCTCCTCCTCTCCTCTCCTCCTCCTCTCCTCCTCCTCCTCCTCCTCCTCCTCCTCCTCCTCCTCCTCCTCCCGCCGCCCGTCACTCACCCCACGCCTAGAGCTGGGGGCCGCCAGACTCCCGAGGGGGAGAGGGGGAGGGGGACCGGGAAGAAAGAGGGGTCCCCGCCCCCGGCCCGCCCCCAGAGGCGGGGCCCCGGGCCTCTCAGTCCCGCCGGGATTCCGCCTGGGATTAGGGCTGTGGGGGAGGGAGGGGTGAAAGAGCGCTGCCGCCTCCTCCCAGCACCCAGGCTCCATCCCCCCACCCGTTGGGCCCAGAGTCCACCCCTCCCCCCACCTCATCAAACTTCTCCAAACCTGAACTTGGGAAGGGGAATGGAGCCCTACTACGCTCCGGGGGGGGGGGGGGGGGGATGCTAGGCGCTTTTTCAAACTAGAAATCCAGCAACAACAACAACAAAAGGAGGAAGGCTCCCTGCTTCTCAGAGCAA
Source organism: Macrotis lagotis (assembly GCF_037893015.1). Lineage (NCBI taxonomy): Eukaryota > Metazoa > Chordata > Mammalia > Peramelemorphia > Peramelidae > Macrotis > Macrotis lagotis. The sequence goes on from NC_133661.1 coordinate 58,808,777, forward strand.
GCCCCCTCTTATAGCTGCCATCCAGAACTGGATCGGGCCAACCCGACTTCAATTCTTCCTTCTCATCACCAGTCCCTCTGCCCCACTCTTGGTCTCACCCCTCCAGTCAGATTGGAGGGGGGAAAACTGACCCACTTCCTATGTGTTATGTGATGTTTCTGGTCCTTCATTCCCAAAGAAGATGGTGACATCAGTGAGCAGATGCCACGACAAGCACCTACACTGGATGAGGGAGGGGTCACCAGCCTCATTTTGGAGCCACCTGGATCAGATATGAATCAGACCACTGGAGATGGCTCTGGATGGGAGGCCATCAGGGTGAAGTGACTTGCCCAAGGTCATACAGCTTGACACAGTAAGTGTCCAGTGTCTGAGGCTAGATCCTCCTAACTCCAAACTAGTGCTCTAGCCAACTATGCTAACTTGCTGCCCGTTTCTAGAAATTGGTGAATGGGGGAGGCCCTGGGAGTCAGGATGGCCCATAGTGTAAAGGTACCTGGGGTCTGATGCAGGGGGACTGAAAAGGTGTAAGAAAGATCTTAGACTCCATAACTTAAATCATCTATTATTCCACCACTCCCCTTCAGTTTTATGTGGAGGCAACCAGATGGGAGAAGTTGATGTATTTGTAAGGTTACACAAGTAATAAGTGCTGGTGGTAGGATTCAAATACAGAGCCTCTCATAGCAAATCCATTGCCTTCTTCCACACCAAACATTTCTAGAGTGATGAGTCTCCTCCATTACTAGAGGACAGGGTTGATTTCCTTACTGACATATCCAACAGAGGAAAGAGGGGAGAGAATTGATGTAAATAAACTGAAAGGTTTGGCTTTATCGTGAGGAAAGGAATGATGGGAAAGGGATGTCTTGCGATTGACTGCAATATATCTATCTGTGTCTCTTTTCAAGCTGATGCCTTTCCCTGGCTTTCTCCTCACCCCCACCTTCATGTCTCACTTTTGGCCCCTGATGGGTGACACACCTGTTCCTCCCTAACCTAGGAATTAGGGTCCCCCTAGCTCCCTGGAGCACAATTCTGCCTTCAGACAACACCATAGATTTAATTAGGACTAGAATCTACCTTCCCTTCTTTTGGACCCTGTGATTCCTGGGGAACCTTGGTGGGGGGTTGGGAGGTGGGGGGGAAGGAAGGAGTTTGGAGGAACTTGGCTTTATAAATCGAATCAACAAGTGAACTAGGTCCCAGGTTTCGAAGGAATCAGTGACAGAAGGTGGCAGAAAAAAGATTTTGTCGGATGATGATGTTCATTTCCTTGGCAGACAAAACCCACCTGGAAGCCTGGAAAAAGTTCTCTTCAGCCTGTGTCAGTTTTCTCCCCACCCCCACTCCATCCCCCAACTGTGTGTTCTGGTATTCCCTACTTTAATCAAACCTGACTGGCCATTTGGGATATTTGAGGGAGGAGGGATTGTGGGAAAAGGGTTAGAAAGAATAAGGCTATAGTCAAAGGAATTAGATTGAAATTCTAGCTTTGTTAGGAACTCTTCAACCTTATCCATGTAACTTATCCATGGGCCTCAGTTTTCTAATCTATAAAATGGGGGGGGGGGATGATGATGTCTCTGGAGTCTCTGCCAGGTAAAAATATATCCACTGTGTCACCTAACTATCCCTACTTTAATTTTAAAGTAATTTTACCCCAGACACCTATACATTTTCTCTCTCCCACATTCTTCAAGCCAGCCAAACTAATCTTCTTCTAAATGTTCTTCAAACAGAAGGCACAGTGGGTAGAAAAAGGACCTGAGTTCAAATCCAGATTTGCACTAACTAGCTATGTGACCTTGGGCAAATCACTTAACCCTGACTGCTTCTCATCCAGGGCCATCTCTTTTCATTCTGATCCATATCTGGCCACTGGATCCAGATGACTTCAGAGGAGAAAGTGAGACTGGTGACATAGCACAGCATTTCCCTCAAATTCAATTCACATGCTTTTCATGACCTCCCTGATGTCAAGGTCCTCTTCAAAAAGGAAAGACAAACATCATCATCATCCTCAAACAGAGCGCTTCATCTCCAGTCTCCAAGCAAATTTTATACTGGCTAGTTCACATGCATGAAATACATTTCCTCCTCACTTCTACCTCATAGAATAGACTTTTCACCAATAAACATTAACTAAACATCTACTTTGTGCCAGGCCCTAAGTATCCAAAAGGTGGCAAAAGATAGTCCTTACCCTCAATGAGCATCACCTTCAACTTGAAACCTTTCCTGACCTCCCCAACAGTTGGATCCCTTCCTTCTCAAATTTCTTTGTACTTATATTCTTTATATTTATTCTGACTATGTATACAAAAGAGTTTGTCTCCTCTGTTAGAATGTTAACTCCTTAAGAACAAACATTATTTCATTCCTCTCTTTGTATCCTTCCTGCCTGATATATAGCAGACACTTAATAAATACAGATTGATTGACTACCCAGTCACACAACTGTGGCACAGGTCCAGATCCCAAGAATTTATAAAGAGAACTTGGGATCCAGTTCCATCTTTGCCCTAGATTGCCCATGTGAATTTGAACAAATCAGACCTCAATTTTCCTATCTTTAAAATGAAGAGAGTTGGACTCTAAAACTCTTTCCCCAATATCCACAAATAAATAAAATATCCATTCTTGAAAAAGAATTCTTGACTTTTAGCATTCAAATATTTAAGAGCAAGGATACAGATATGTATGTCTAAACCTCAATTTCCCCCATCTTTAAAATGAAGAGAGTTGAACTTTAAAGCTCTTCTCACTACATGACATTACTACTCCATGGATAAATAAAATATCCAGTCTCTCACTTAGCATTAAAAGTTTCAAGGTCGAGGATACATATGCATATCCTTGGGAAGTGGCTGGAATACCAACAGAGTCAGAAACTTCTGGGTTCAAATCCAGACCCTGTCATTGACAGTTATGTAATTCTGATCAACTCATTTCTAGTCCCTGGGCTCTCTAAGACTTCTCTGAAATAAAGAATTGTAACCTGATCTGCTTTGGTGTAAGGAGTTCCCACACTGACAATGAAACCACAGACCACTGATTTATGGCATCCTCCCCACCACCTACCCCCCCCAGCTTTTGCAAATCACAGAGAGTCAGATATTTGTTGAATTGAGGAATGATGATTTCAGCAAAGAAAATAGGAATTGGGAAAACTGAGACACAGAAATATTAACTGACCCATCTAAAGACACACAGCAAGTCTGTGGCCAATTTGAACTCAGGTCAGAGGATCATCTGGAGAAGGATATGGCAAACCACTCCAGTGTCTTTGCCAAGAAAATCCCAAATGGGGTCACAAAAAGTCAGACACAACTGAAAGAACTGAATAATAGAGGATCACAGATTTAGCTTTGAGAGGATTCTGTATAGATGGTTCTCCAGTTCAACTAGCTCACTTTACCCATGAGGAGCCTAAAGCCCATAGAGATTAGATGACTTGCCCAAAGTCATCTAGTTAAGTGTAAGAGGCAAAGGGCAGCTAGGTGGTACAGAGGATGATAGAGTACCAGCCTTGGAATCAGGAGGACTTGAGTTCAAATGTGGTCTCAGACACTTACTTACACTTAATAATTGCCTAACTGTGTGACCTTGGACAAGTCACTTAACACCATTTGCCTTAAATAGATAATTTAAAAAAAAAGAGGCAAGGAGCAGCTAGGATAGAGCACCAGCCTTGGAATCAGGAGTACCTAAATTCAAATCTGACCTCTGACACATGATAATTGCTTAGCTGTGTGACCTTGGGCAAGTCACTTAACCCATTGCCTTGCAAAAAATGTTTCAGGCAAGATTTTTAACCCCCATATCCCTAATCCCACCCTATCTACTCTTCCGGGCTTCTTAAAGATTCATGTAATTTAAAAAGTCACTACTTTCCTGATGCTCAGGGTTAAAGGGGATTTAAAGCAACCAGGAGATTAAACAGGGTGTAGATCTCCAAAATAGGTCATAGCATCATAAATGTGGGACTGGACAGAAGCTCTGAGGTCATCTCTTCTCATTTTGTAGATGAAATATTGTAGTGCCCTGAAGTTAATTGATTTGCCCAAGGTTTCATGAGTATTATGTGGCAGAGTTTATTCTCCCACCCAGAACCTGAATCTTCAGAGCCTTCTACTCTGCATTCCCAACAGAGGAACCCTCACACAGTCTCAATGTCTTAGTTACCCTCTGACCAGTGGTGCTCTTCGACCCTGCTCCCTGAATGCCTGCAGGTCATGTTATCACCTACTCTACCTAGCTACGACTTCAGGGAAAGGTCCAGTATAAGAAAAATAAAGGGTATATCAAACTAGCTCCCCAAAGAGGGCATCAATTAAACTTCGTGCCTCTCCTCAGATAAAGACCCAGACTGTCTTGTTCAGGCTATCCTCAGTTAAAGCATAACCAGGCAAATTTTGTAGAGAACAGTCTGTTCCAAAAGCTTTCACTTGGCTGCCTCTAACCCTAGCCCATCTGGCCCCAGGCCCCAGGCAACTTCAAAAGAGAGGGCTCTGGGTCCTGATTCACAGTCAGCCATCCTGGCTCACTCTGCTTTCCCCAGGCTGATTGTAACTGAACTTCAGTCACCAGAAGCAAGGAGTGAATAGTTTCAGATGTGGGGTGGGAGAGACATCTGGGAGACACTTTCAGAGATGGAATCTATCCTTGAACCAGGTTATCCTTCTTTTATGTAATGCTTTAAAAAAAAGAAGTTCAGCTAGCATTTATTTCACACTTTCAAATGGTGACTTATTTTACATACATTATCTCAAATGATCCTCCCAAAACCCTGTGAAGTAGATGCTATTATTATCATCCCCATTTTATAAGTGAGGAAACTGAGGCTGAGCAAAGCGACTTGTCCAGGGTCACACCACCAGGGAAATATCTTACATAGGTTTTAAATTCAGGTTTCTATTGATCTAACTGCTGTCTCTGAAGAATTAAAGGTGAGAGTCACCAAAGGCAGCAGAGAGGTGTTTGGTAGGCAAAATGAGGCTGCAGGATTTGAAAGAGAGCCAACATATAGGATGCCATCCACGCAATTCAATTTAAAAAGCATACAGTAATAGCAAACATGGTACCTATAGACATTGTAGGAGCAGCTAGGTGGAGCCATAGGTGCTGGGTCTGAAGTTAGAAAAACTCATCTTCCTGAGTTCAAATCTGAGCCCAGACACTTACTAGCCAGGTGACCCTGGGCAAGTCACTTAACATTGCTTGCCTCTATTTACTCATCTGTAAAATGAACTGAAGAAGAAAATGACAAACCATGCTAGTATCTTTACCAAGAAAACCCCAAATGGGGTCACAGAGGCTCACAATTTTTATTTCATGTGATTCTTACCACAACACTGGAAATTGGGGGCAATAATTATGCCCATTATACAGATGAGGAAACTGAGGCACAGAGCAGGTAAGTGCCTTTCCTAGGGTCACATAGCTAGTGAGAATCTGAGGGCAGATTTGAACTCGGGTCCTTCTGACTCTATACCAAGTGCTCTATCCATTGCACAACCTAGCTGCCCCCAATATATGCTTAGCTACTGAGGTAACATGCTGACCACACATCAGAAAAAATGTATAACCAAAAAAGAAAAAAAAGGTGAGTTGGGCACATAGCAAAAATGAAGAACAACCTATGCATGATCCCCACCCTCCTCTGCCAATGACATAATGTCAAAATCAATCTAGAACAGAAGTGCTTAACAGTCATCAGTAGACTTCTGTGGTTCATGAACTTGGAAGGGGGGAAAAATCAAATCTTTAACTTCTTAATGAAATTTAACATTTCTTTCCATTAGGAATATAGGTAACAACCCATAGTAGTGTTACCAGTATCTGTGATTCTGTCAATCAAAATCATGCATACTTTTATACCACATGAAAATTGGTATTTTTATTCACTAATATTCATTCATTCATTCATTCATTCATTTTATTTTTTGCAAGGTGATGGGATTAAGCAACCTGCCCAAGGCCACACAACTAAGTAATCATTAAGTGTCTGAGGCTGGAGTTGAACTCAGGTTCTCCTGACTCCAGGATCAGTGTTCTATCCCCTGCAACACCCCCTTTCATTTATTTTTCACGTCCATTTTTAAAATATCTTGAATTCCAAATTCTCTGCCTTCTACTCACCCCTCCTCAACTCGATGAGAAGACAAAGCAGTATATCAACTCTACATCATATTATGGTTGTGGCAGATATCTAAGAAATCAATTCAATTAGATAAAATATGGATTAAGTACTTAATGACTAAGTGCACGGAATCCACACAAAACACACAAAATATGCTTTATGCTCATCAATATGAAAATTTCTATTATCATTAGAACTCCTACCAGAGAGATCATCTAAGTGACTCAGTGGATAGAGCACAGACCCTGGAGTCAGGAGGACCTGAGTTCAAATCCAGCCTCAGACACTTAATGATTACCTAGTTGTGTGACCTTAGGCAAGTCACTTACCCCCACTGCCTTGCCAAAAAAAAAACAAGCAAAAAATTTCTGCTGGATATATTACAATTATTTTTTTTTACTAATTTGACAACTGCACACAGTAATCAAAACTGAATTTCTTTTATTTATTCTCTATATTACATATTAAATTATATAGGTGGTTAGGCATAGTGAGGATGACTTGATTTCAAATTTGTCATTAGATATTTATTAGCTGTGTAATCCTGGGCAAACCATTTTATTCTACTTCAGTTTCCTAATCTGTAAATTGGGGACAAGAGTAGTCCCAGATTCCCAAGGTTGTTGGGAGGATGAAATGAGATATTTGTAAAGTGCTTTGCATTCCTTAAAATGTTATATAAATGTTTGCTATTATGCTTTTTAAAACATTATTCTCAGGATGGATCTCACCAAACTACAAAAAGTTTACTTAGCGCACACACACACACACACACACACACACACACACACACACACACAGATTAAGGATTCAATCTAGAAAAAGTTATTCAATCTATTGACTGGATTCCTTAGGGTAGATTTGTGGGACAAGAGAGTCAGTCCATGAAGGAATGAATGAGTTTCCATCTTCATCTTTGAAGAGGATACCCAAATCATTGATATTATCAACCAAACAACCCCAAAATACTTCAATGCAGAAAAATATTCCATGCTTAAAAACTCTCAATTGGCTATCTCCCTGTAACCAGAAGCCCTAATTAGCCAATGTCTTGGAAATTCCAGACAGATAGGTAGCGTAGGCTGCTGAGGACTCAAAGCCTAGAATATGTTCCAAAATGTAACTTGATCTCTTGCTGCTCCATGTTAGAAACCAATCCCTCTTAGGTTCCTGCCTCACATAACTAATTCCCATGCATATAGAGGAAGGAATCTGCAGAGTGCAGGAAGTAGGTATGTCTCTGGTTTTTGTGTATGTGAGTATATGTTATAAAGAGAGGTGTGACTGAGAGTGCCTCAAATTATGTTCATATGACTATGTGTTGATACAAGTATTAATGGAGAACAATATGATTTAGGGATGAAAGTGACCTCAAGAGCTTTGTCTAAAATGTGACAGCATGGAATAGTAGGTAAAAAGTCTCAAAGTCAGGAAATTCTGGTTCAAATTTTGCCTCTGATATATCTTGGTTGTGTAACCTTGGATAAGTCAGTTAACTTCTCAAGGCAGGAGATGAAAGAAACAAACAAATGAGAGAGAGAGAGAGAGAGAGAGAGAGAGAGAGAGAGAGAGAGAGAGAGAGAGAGGAAGGGAGGAAGGAAGGAAGGAAGGAAGGAAGGAAGGAAGGAAGGAAGGAAGGAAGGAAGGAAGGAAGGAAGGAAGGAAGGAAGGAAGGAAGGAAGGGAAGGGAAGGATACAAGTAACCTTCTTATTTTGTTGTTGTTTGCCTTTTATTCTCAAAGAAAATCATGCCATCAGGGAAGTAATGCCATGATATGCACATGAATTGGATTTGAGTGAGGGGGTACTGTGCAATGTCTCCAACTTCACTTTTTCCTCCAGAGCCATCTGGGTTCAGTGGCTAGATATGAATCATGACTTCTCATTTTATAGTTGATACAACTGACACCTAGAAAGGAAACTGTCTTTTCTAAAGACATATAGGATGAAACCAGTAAAACTGGGATTCTAACCAAGATTCTCCTCATCCAAATCTAACCCTGTTTGCATAAATTTGAGCATGAGCGAACGTCGAAAGACTTCTGGGTTTCTGCAACATCAAATCTTCTAAAGAATCAGGCTATCTAAGGTAGGAAAAGTTTCATCTGAGTTAGTCTGGAGCACTTCCATTAGATTTTCTCCTCCTTCAGAGTTCTGAAAAGGATAGAGATCAGCCCAGGTGGTCCTTGTCCCTGTGGAACTCCCAGCTCTATTAAGGAAGGTCATGTCCCAACACACCTAAATTGCTTTGCTTGTATTTTAAGAGTATTAAAGAGTATTAAAGAGCAAAATGACAAAGTTTTGGGGAACCTAGATTGCATAAAGGTTACATCCAGAACCTTGTCTGGAAAGGTTTCAAGAGTAATGAAGCTCTTGGGACCTATTCAACTTTGGTTGCCTTGGAATAAGGAAAACTTGGGTTTGAATTCCACCAGCAACTGTTATGATCCAGGGCAAGTCATTTAACCTCTCTGGCATTTAGTATCATCATCTATAAAATGACAGGTTAGGTTCAATGATGCCATCTATGATCCTATAATAAATGTAACATTATCTTTATTATTAATAAAATGTATTTATTTTGTCTTACCCAGTATCATCACAGCTCTATATATGCTTGATAAATTGAATTGACAAACTCAAAATGAAAATCCATACTTAGCAAAAAATGTACATTAAAGGGGGTGATGATTTATATAACAAATAATTATCAAAAGCGTCCCTGAAAATTGTGAGATTTCCCCATTTCCTTCCTCCTCTCTCAGTGCACTGAAAAAAGGTTTTAATTTATAGAAATATAGCTTTTTAGGTGCATTTAGACTCAGAGAAATCAATCTCACAACAGTGACCTTCCAGTTGTGCAAATGATAGCCTTTCCATCCCTGATCTTTAGAGCTTTTCACTTCAAATGTTCAGAATTCAGTGATTTCATCAACGGCACCAACAGATCTATCAACACATATGGTAGATTACAACCTCTGAACAACATACTGTCTCTCTCTGAATTGCTATGGCCCAAACCAATATTCATCCCCCTTGTTCTCCACCTTCTTGATCTTCAGACAAAAACATAATTAAGTCATTGGGTTCCCACTGAAAGCATGTTAGGATCTCCTGGAATCTACCAACATCATCTTTGAGGGTTCTATATTCATTTCCATGCCACAAAAAAACGCTGGAGGAGAACTTAAGTGGAAGAACTCAACTGGATAAGAGAGATTTTTGTTTTTTAGTTTTTTAGTTTTAGTTTTAAGCCTATATTAACAGGTTGGAAATACAGGTATTACTCATAGGTTGAACTTACTTTGATAAACACAGGAACTGGGTTCACCCCTAGTTAGGCAATTTAGTGTTCCTTCTTCCCCTTCCTCTGTGTGGACACTTGATCAGATAGTCCAAGAAGTTCAGTACTCCAGAGCTCAAGAAATATACTGGTCTCAGTTTCCCAGTTGTATGGTTTATAGGTGTGTTGTCAAAATACCCAACCATATTTTTTTCTTCTAGACTATTTGTTTTTTGGTCTTTGTATTAGTAGGAGGGTTGCTGGAAGTCAGTTTGGGAAGCTTTAAAATAATGGGTTAGGAAAAAGTTGAAGAAAAGTCAATCCAGATCAATTGATTAATTTCTCCCAGAATCTAGTAGGTAAGGCCATCTTAGGCAGCTTTCCAATATCATGGAATACTAGAATGCTTCGGAAGTGGAAGAGGTCTTACTAATACATTGTTGGTGGAGCTGTGAACTCTTCCAACCTTTCTGGAGAGCAATTTGGAATTATGCCCAAAAGGCAACAAAAATGTGCATAGTCTTTGATCCAGCAATACCACTATTGGGTCTATATACACTGAAGAGATTATGAAAAAGGGTAAAAACATCACTTGTACAAAAATGTTCATAGTAGCTCCCTTTGTGTTGGCAAAGAAATGGAAACTTAGGAACTCTCCTTTGATTTGACTTAACAAATGGTGGTATATGTATGTGATAGAACACTTGCTCTATTAGAAACCAGGAGGGATGGGAATTCAGGGAAGGCTGGAAGGATTTGTGTGAAATGATACTGAATGAGATGAGAAGAACCAGAAGAACATTGTACACCCTAACAGTAATGTGGGAGTAATGATCAACCTTAATAGACTTGCTCATAACCAACAGGGCATCAATTAGGCACAATTTTGGGATATCTGCAATGGAGAATGCCACTTGTATCCTGAGAAAGAATCGTGGAGTTTGAACAAAGACCAAAGACTTTCTATATACCTTTAATTTAATTTTTAAAAAACTGTCTTATCATGTAATTCTGCTATATCTCATACTATATGTTTCTTCCTTAAGGATATGATTTCTCTCTCATCACATTCAACTTAGATCAATGCATACTATGGGAATGATGTAAAGACTAACAAACTGCCTTCTGTGGAGAGTGGGGGGAGGTAAGCAAGATTGGGGCCAAAATTGTACAACTGAAAATAAATAAAACCTTTCTAAAATTAAAAAAAAGTAGAAAAGGCCTTAATGATCATTTGTAGGTTTTTTCTCATTTATTTATTCTTATTTTGAACAAATGTTTTTTATACATTACTAAAATATTCTTGTTTAAGAGTAAACATAACCCCCCCAAATGTAGACCCACATGGGTGATAAAGGGGAGAGACAAATATTAAAATTAAAAGAAAGGAAAAATAATAATAATAATTGTAGGTATGGCTAGGTGGTACAGTGGATGGAGCACTGGCCTTGCAGCCAGGAGCACCTGAGCCCAAATCCAGCCCCAGACACCCAACAATCACCCAGCTGTGTGACCCCGTGCAGGCCACCCCAACCCAAGCCCTGCAAAAAACAAAAAAAAACCCAAAATAAAATAAAATAGTAATAATAATAATAGTAGGGGTGGCCGGGTGGCAGACAGAGCACTGGCCCTTGGGCCAGGAGCACCTGGGTCCAAATCCAGCCTCAGACACCCAACAATCACCCAGCTGCATAGCCCCTGGCAGGCTACCCAGACCCATTTGCCCTGAAACCCCCCCCCCCAAAAATAATAATAATAAAATGGTGCTTCAGTCTATGTTCCAACATTACCAGCTCTGTTGTGGGTGGATCACATTCTTTATGATAGGTCCATCACAAAAGTTACTTCCATATTTTTCCATCATTGCCATTGCTGATCACAACTCCCTCCCTTCGTACTTCTCCACTATCATGTACTACATTTTCTCTCTCCTTTCACTCTGACTCTGCCGCAGGGTAGCTGAGTGGCATAGCAGACAGATCCTTGGCCCTGGGGCCAAGAGGCCCTGAGCCCACATACCACCCCTTAGGCCCAGCATGTACCTAGCCCTATGGTCCTGGACAGGCCATCCAATGCCAGCCACTTGCAAGAAGTAAAAAAAGAAAATGTATTATATCTGACCATTCTCCCCCCATGGTCCATTCTCTCCTCCATCACTCATATCTACCCTCTTCCCCCTGTCCCCCTTCTCTCCTTCTTACTCCAGATGTCTTTACCCCATTGAGTATAGATGCTGTTTCCTCTCCTAGTCACCTCTGATGAGAATGAAGATTCACTCATTCCCCCTTGCCTTCCCCCCTTCCATATCATTGCAATAGCTCATTGTAATAAAGGAAAATCTTATTATATGACATATCTTTCCCTATTCCTCCTCTTCTTTTTCTTCCATTACATTTCCCTTTTTTCTATTGACTCTAGTTTTACAACACAAAATATCTTCAAATTCAGCTTTCTCCTGTGCTTCATCTATAAAAGCTCCTTCTACTGGCTCTATTAGGTTTTTTTTTTTGCAAGGCAATGGGGTTAAGTGGCTTGCTAAAGGCTACACAGTTAGGTAATTATTAAGTGTCTGAGGCTGGATTTGAACTCAGGTACTCCTGATTCCAGGGCTGGTGCTCTATCCACTGCACCACCTAGCCACCCTCTACTGGCTCTATTAAATGAGAAGGTTCATGTGAGTATTATCAGTATCATTTTTCTATACAGGAACACATGTAGTTCATCATCATTGAGTCCCTCATATTTTCCCCTTCTCCACTCTCTATGCTTCACCTGAGTCCTGTATCTGAAGATCAAACGTTCTGTTCAGCTCTGGCCATTCCAACAGGAACATTTGAAATTCTCCTGGTTCATTGAAAGTCCATCTTTTTCCCTGAAAGAGGACATTCAGTTTTGCTGGGTAGTTCATTCTTGGTTGCATTCTAAGCTCTTTTGCCTTCCAGAATATTATATTCCAAGCCCTATGAGCTTTTAATGTAGTTGCTGCTAAGTCCTGTGTGATCCTGACTGCAGCTCCATGATATTTGAATTGTGTCCTTCTGGCTGCTTGTCATATTTTCTCTTTGACTTGGGAGTTCTGGAACTTGGTTATAATATTCCTGGGGGTTGTCTTTTGGGGGGGATCTCTTTCTTGGGGAGATTGATGGATTCTCTCAATTTCTATTTTGCCCTCTGCTTCTAGGATATCAGGGCAATTTTCCTGTAGTAATTCTTTGAAAATTATGTCAAAGCTCTTTTCCTGGTCATGACTTTCAGGTATTCCAATAATTTTTAAATTACCTTTCCTAAATCTGTTTCCCATATCAGTTGTTTTTTTAATGAGATGTTTCACATTTTCTTCTAATTTTTCATTCTTTTGGTTTTGAAGTATTGTGTCCTGATTTCTCATAAAATCAGCAACCCCCCTGAGTTCTATTCTTTATCTGAAGGATTTATTTTCCTCAGGGAGCTTTCTTATCTCCTTTTCCATCTGGCCAATTCTGCTTTTTTAAAGTATTCTTCTCCTCAATAACTTTTGGAACTGTTTTATCCATTTGACTTATGCTGGTTTTTAGCATGTTATTTTCTTCATCATTTTTTTTTTTGGATCTCCTTGACTAAGCTGCTGACTTCATTTTCATGTTTTTCTTGCATCTCTCTCATTTCTTTTTCCAATTTTTCCTTTATCTCTCTCACTTGATTTTCAAAGTCTTTTTTGAGCTCTATCATAGCCTGAGCCCAATTTCTGTTTTTCTTAGAGTCTTTAGATGCAGGAGCTTGGACTTCCTCATCTTCTGACTATTTTGATCCTTCTTGGGATCACAGGCAAAGTATTTGTCAATGGTGTTCCTCTTTTTTCTCTGCTTACTCATTTCTCTAGCCTGTGCCTGGTTTTGGGGTGCTTCCTGAGTTTTTGAGTGTGTGAGGCTGTCTTCCCTCCTAGTCTGTGAATGACCGTAAGCACACCCCTCTGCCATGGGGCTGAGGTGGGGGGGGCGTGCTGTTCTATGAGGGGGCCTAGACTGCAATCAGGATCTGAATGTGGTCAGAACCCCAGAGTCCTGTTCCAGGGACAGAGGACAGCTCGGCAGTCTCTCTCTGCTCCCCTCCCTAGGCTCAGCACTCATGCCCTGGGGGCTCCTGCTTACCAGCTTCTGCTTCTGGTTCCTGGATCTGGACTGCCACAGCCACGTTGCTCGCTGTGTGCCCTGAGGGCTGAGCATCATGTGCTTGCTCTGGCAGAGGACCTCCACTGATCCCTCAAGTTGTGCCCGGTGCTCCCCGGGGTGTAAATCAGGAAACTCCCCAGCTGCTGTGAGTCATGGCTCCCAGAGCCCTGGGGCTGCCTCCGAGAGGCTGAAGTTCTTTCGCTCTGGTGGGCCACCCCTCTGTCAGCCGCCCCTCTGACCCCGTGAAGCAGAGCCTTTCCGCTCTTTTCCAGGTTACCTTGGGTTGGAGCACTGCCTCACTGGGTCCCTCTGTGGGTTCTGTCTCTTAAAAATTTAGTTAGAGTACTTATTTTATAAGTTTTGATCCAGAGCACCTAAGAGACAAACCTCTCCTGTCTCCATCTTGGCTCCGCCCCCCCCCCCATTTGTAGATTTAACATGGGACCTAAGGCTTCTCAAGTTCTGGGATCACTTAGACCAAGTCCAACTTTTGAGAGCAGTCCTAAAAGAGTTACACCTCTTTTGACTCATTACCTCCCCACTATTCACTACCCCCAGAGGAAAATAAAATCAACAAACATAGTTTATGGATAACTTGTATCTAAATTTCTATAAATGTAAGTAATAAGACCTTCAGCTCCCCCAACCAAGCATTCAAGGTAACAAATGCATATTGAGTATAAGAAAACCTTTATTAATTCTCACAGAAAATATAGAAAATGGAAAGGTCTAAAAAGAACCCATAAAAAGATACAAAACACTTGAAGTATTCACAATAGTCTATAAATAATTACCACAACTGGAACTATAATCAAGAGAAATAACAATCCAGTGGAGATTTCAGGGATCAGCAACAGACTAATAGAGAAGGTATTTTGGGGTTTAGGGAAGTCTTCAGGGAGTTTCTCAAATCACACTATATAGGCAGTCAATCTCCTACTCCTAATTTCGGCCTTGTCTGAGGTCTCTGGTGAGCATTGTGATCTGCCTATGCCCACTCTAATGTTTCATGCATATCCCTGCCAGTTTAGTATTTCTCAAGTACTACTTTCACCATACCAATCCTATGCTTAAAACAATTCAGTAACTCCCCTCAATGAATCCAAAATATACCTTCCGCTTTCCAGTTTGTGCTTTTGTTCTCAACGTTTCCCCCTACTGAAATGCTCTTCTGTCCTCAGCTACCTGTAGACCAAGTGGCCAATTCTTGAAGGCCTACCCCCTTCATAAAAACTTCCAGAATCACCCATCCAAAGTGATTTCATCTGATCTCGTATATCACAGAGCACCAAACTTCTTCAGTACTAACCATATAACATCTGGTATTGTTAGTAAATTTTCCATTGGTGTATATTTTGTTTTACCAACTAGAACTTAAGTTTATTGAAAGCAAGGATTTTGTGCTACTAATTTTCTATATTTCCCTTTATTTAAAAGATCCCAGACTGGTTCTGAGGCCTCAGAGACCCACAATCATTTTTCCAGGGCTGCTCTCAGAGCTGGTCCTGGAGACCTTATCATTGACCATAGAATTCTCTCTCAGTAAATTCACATCTAGGTCTTTATCCCAAAGAGATTAAAGAAAAAGGCGAGGACTTTGAAGTACAAAAATTGCACAGCCATTCTTTTTGCTGTGACAAAGAACTGGAAATCCAGGAAATGTCCATCAGTAGGAAAATGGCTAAACAAGTTGTCATATATAATTGTGATGGAATACTATTACTTAATAAAAAATGACAAATGGATGATTTCAGAAAAACTTGGAAAGATTTAACAAAAACTGATGATGCACAGTAAAGTGAGTAGAACCAGGTAAGCATTATACACAGGAACAGAAATATTATATGATATTCAATGTGGATGACAAATATTCTCAGCAATATACTAACTGAAGACAATTCTGAAGAATTTATGAAAAAATGCCAGCTACTGCCAGAGAAAGAACTTACAGAGTCTGAATACAGAATGAAACAATTTTTAAACTTTATTATTATTGAGTTTTGTTTTATCTGTTTTCTTTTGCAACATGGCTGCACATTTATAGTCTATATTAAATTGGTTGCTTTCTCAATGAGTGGGGAAGGGCAGGAGGGATGGAGAGAACTAGAACTCTGAATTTTTTTAAATTAAAATTTGAGCAATTGAGAGAGAATATAAATTTAATATAAAAAGAAAGCATATGCATTTACATACAATATCTACTTTCATTCTAATCCTATGTCACCTGCTTAGCTCTCTTTGGGCTGTAGCTAGTCAGGAGAGAGCTGTAGTCACATGTTGCCTGGGACCAGAAGCTTCAATCCCATGCCAGTCCCTCTTAGGGATTGAGATTTCAGTAGAATATTAACTCCTTGAGGGTAGGGACCAATTGTTTCATTTTTTGATTTTGTAATCATTTCCCAGTGACTAGCACAGTGCCTTAAGGTCTTCTATATAGGCGATGCCTAATAAATGACTAGATTGGACTACAAAGACCTAAGCATTCTAAGATTCCTGATTCCCACAGAATTCTTTGATCTGTTTTTTATCTCCAAAACCTAAAACAACTGCACCCCCCCCCTATTTTTATGTTATCTTTACTGTTCATTACTGCTACAGTGACTTTTTACTTGACTGTGACACTGTTTATCCTTTTTTGTTTCTTTTATATGTCCTTTTGAAATCTGTAACTTCCCATTGGATGAGATGTTTTGATTTTTTTCCTTCTGCCTTATCTTGGCACCAGATATAAGCAGGGGGGACAGAATGATGAACATTTAACATCAACCCAGCACCAGGTTGTTCAAATATTGGGGATGCCCCCTCCCCCTGGCAATATTTGAAAAAGAGTGGAGGTACTCTCCAGGAAGACAATGAGAAATAAGAGAGATATGATAATACTTAATCCTCTTCCTGGCTAGCTGAGATTTCCTGTGGCAGAGCAGTTTACTTAGGCAATGGCTGGGTGTTGGAAGCAATCAAGTCTCTTTTTTTTTTTTTTGGAAGCAATCAGAAGTAGACAGCTTTCACCTGACTTAGCAGTCAGAAAGTTGTGAGACAGAGCTGCTAACACTCCTCTACAAAAATAGATTTTGGGTGTGTCTGTTCCTGTTGTGAAAGCACATAGAACCTGGGATTCAAGAATTTGAGATTAGCATAGTCAAATCAACAAGTATTTTTAATTACTTACTATGTATCAGATACTAGGCTAAGCACGAAGGAAATGCAAAAAAAAACCCCTGTCCTCAAGAAGCTTAGTATCTAATAGAGTGCTGCAAAATATCCCAATTCGGGAGTTTCAAAACCGATATTGTTCAATTAAATTTTCTCTGTAGTAAAGAATCTGGGAAGTTGAGTTCTGAGATACTGCCCAAGAATAGTCTCAGGACTTCCAACGCTATACTTGACTAATTTGGATTTTTCTGCAGTAAAATGCATTCTATCTATAAGGAAAGGAGATTAGGGTTCAAATGAGATAGGAGTGAATGTAAACAAATGTTTATTATTATCATTATTATTATTATAGGGAATGCATTCATATCCCTTAGACTAGACTGGAATGAATCTGGGTTAGGATACTAAGAGGAAAGATGGGAGGAAGAGGAAAGTAAGCAAGTCCCAACTGCATATATGCAAAGGAACTGGAATGAGACTCTAGACTTAGGTTTCAGGTCTTACAAGCACCTACACAGAGGAAGACAATCCAAACAGCTTAGGTTCAGGGGACCATTTCTTTGCTTATATGAATTGCAACATCTATCTCTGCCTAGAATAGAAACATTCCCTCAACTCTTTTAATGATCTAAGTGGGCTAATGTGTTTCCTGTGAATATACATTTGGATCTTTATACAATTCATCCCTCCATTTTTCCCCCTATTTTTTTAATTGGACCACATTTTTTTTCCATTGAAATTGTGTCATCAGAGATTCTTCTCTAAGAGCTTTTCATCCCTCTTGAACCAACAATAAACACAGTATTTTAGGCCAGGTAATCCTACCAGTTCTTTCTCTCAACTTTTTGAAATCTCTCACTATAATTATGGGCACTTTTGGCTATATTCAATTTCTCTTCCTCCTCTATCACTACCCTAAAATGGAATACCAAGATCATAAGATCATAGATTTAGAGTTTCTTACCATTTCTTCTCTGATAATTAGTTTTGCTTTATCAGAATCAGTCCAAAAATTGCAATTTTCAACACTTCCTCTACTTTTTTAAGATTTGTATTGTCATTAATGTCAGACAAGACTAAGTCATTATATAAATCCAGAACAAGAACTAGGCAGTCTGAATGCAAACTGAAACATACTATTTTTACAGCGTTTTTTGTTATTTTGAGATTTTCCCCTTTTGTTTTGTTTCTTCTTTCAGAACATGACTAATATGGAAATGTTTACATGATTGCTATAGGACTCTAGGCAAGTTACTTAACCCTGATTATCTCAAATGTAGGGCCATTACTAGTCATTCTATTTCATAACTGGCCACTGACCTCTGGACCAAGATACTCCAGAGGACAAATTGAGGCTGGTGACTTAGCACAGAATCCCCTCACTCAAATCCAATCCACTGTTATAGCATCCTGATATCATCATCTTTTTCAAGAAGGAAGGAAACAACACAAATAAAATCAGATTTAAATAACTGCGAAAACATTCACTGCTCATGGATAGATCAAGCTAATATAATAAAAATGACAATTCTACCAAAACTAAATTACCTGTTTAGTGCCCTACCAATCAAAATTCCAAAAAATTACTTTAATGAGTTAGAAAAAGTTGCAAGTTAATTCATATGGAGAAATAAAAAGTCAAGAATTTCAGGGATTAAATGAAAAAAAGTGCAAAAGAAGGTGGCTTAACCCTACCAGATCTAAAATTATATTAAAGTATCTTTCATCAAAACTGTCTGGCATTGGCTAAGAAATAGAGCAGTGCATCAGTGGAATAGACTAGGTGCAATAGTAGGAAATGATTATGGTAATCTGCTGTTTGATAAACTCAAAGAGTCCAGCTATTAGGACAAAAATTCTCTCTTCAATAAAAATTGTTGGGAAAATTGGAAGTTAGTATGGGAGAAACTTAGATTAGACCAACACCTCACACCCTATACCAAAAT
This sequence comes from Macrotis lagotis, assembly GCF_037893015.1. NCBI lineage: Eukaryota > Metazoa > Chordata > Mammalia > Peramelemorphia > Peramelidae > Macrotis > Macrotis lagotis. The sequence goes on from NC_133661.1 coordinate 58,827,452, forward strand.
AAGATCAAAATGGATACAGAATTTTGACAAAAAAAAATATTATAAGCAAACTAAAAGATGAAGGACTAGTTTACCTGTAGATCTATGGAAAGGGAAGCAGTTCATGACCAAGGAAGAGAGATGGAGAACATCATTAAAAACAAACTAGATAATTTTGATTGCATTAAATTAAAAAGCTTTTGCACAGATAAAACCAATGTAACCAAGATCAGAAGAAATGTAGTAAATTGGGAAATAAATTTTTACAACTACTATATCTGACAAAGGGCTCATTTCTAAAATATATAGAGAACTGAGTCAAATTTTCAAAAAAAAAGCCATTCCCCAATTGACAAATGGTCAAAGGATATGCAAAGGCAATTACAGATGAGGAAATCAAAGCAATCTATAGTCATGAAAAAGTGCTCTAAATCATTACTTATTAGAGAAAAGCAAATTAAAGCATCTCTGAGGTACCACTTCACACCTCTCAGACTGGGCAATATGAGCAGAAAGGACAATGATCAATGTTGGACAGGATGTGGGAAATCTGGGATACTAATACATTGTTGGTGGAGCTGTGAACTCATCCAACCTTTCTGGAGAGCAATTTGAAATTATGCCCAAAGGGCAACAAAAATGTGCGTATCTTTTGATCCAGCAATACCACTACTGGTCTATACCCTGAAGAGATGATGAAAAAGGGTAAAAACATCACTTGTACAAAAATATTCATAGTAGCCCTGTTTGTGGTGGCAAAGGATTGGAAATCAAGTAAATGTCCTTCAACTGGGGAATGGCTTAGCAAACTGTGGTATATGTATGTCACGGAACACTATTGTTCTATTAGAAACCAGAAGGGATGGGAATTCAGGGAAGCCTGGAGGGATTTGCATGAACTGATGCTGAGTGAGATGAGCAGAACTAGAGAAACATTATAAACCCTGATAGCAGCATGGGGGTGATGATCAACCTTGATGGACTTGCTCATTCCATCAGTGCAACAATCAGGGATAATTTTGGGCTCTCTGCAATAGAGAATACCAACAAAGACCAAAGACTATTACCTTTAATTTAGGAAAAAAAAAAAACCTGTTATCTAATTATGTAATTTTGCTATCTCTGATACTTTATTTTTCTTCCTTAAGGATATGATTTCTCTCTCATCACATTCAACTTAGATCAATATATACCATGGAAACAAAAAGACTAACAGACTGTTTTCTGTGGGGGGTGAGGGGAGGGAAGCAAGATGAAGGGAAAAATTGTAAAAACTCAAAATAAATAAAATCTTCAAAAAATTTTTAAAAAGAAGGAAGGAAACATCATCTTTTCAATATTAGTGTTGTTTCATTGAATAATGTTTTCATTTTGTTTAATTATCTATTTTTCATTTTATATAATAATTTCATTCATTATCTAATTTGTTTTAATCTCCCATGAACATATTACCATTTCAAATGACCTATTACCAGTTTTCTTTCTGTCCTTCTTGGACATTGTCTTCTTATATAGTGTTAGCATGGTGTCTGCCTCATAGCAGATAATTAATGAAGTTCATTTACTGGCTTTATTCTCAGAAATTTATTGCTCTTCTTCAAATATTTTCCCCGTTATAATGTAACTCTCTGCATTATCAGGCTTGGCAGATAAATGTAGGTATTTTTCTCTTTTCATTTTCACTTTAAAGTCCTTGAGCAGAATCATTAGAATTTGGGCAAAATGTTTTTTCTAGCTTTCAAATGTACTTTATCTTTCTCTAAGAGCTCACCATTGCTATATCTTATGCCATGGTCTAAAAATTCAAATATTATCCTCAAACATCAGCTTCTAACCAATTTTTTTCTGAAATCCTCCTTCAAATAAGCAACATTAATTTCAAAAATACCACTTGTACCCTTAAGGCCTTTTCTGCCTAGAACTTGGAATCATTAGACATGTTCTATAGATTTCTTCTAGAAACATCATTTATCCCCATAGAAATCCTCAAAAAGTAATCAGTAGTTTTCAGCTTTGATCATTCTGGGAATTTAATAGAAATTTTGTTTAGACCATAAACTTAAACTAGATAAGACCAATTCAAAACAGATACAAGACAACTTTGAAGGTTTCACCATTTTAAAAAAAAGGGGGCGGGGAGAAGAGTTAGGATCAGGTAGCTTCCAAAACTATGGCAAGAGGGAGAATTCTTAACCAATCAAGAAAGAGGGGAGATTTTTAAAAAAATGATAATTGTGCAATTTAATTACACAAAAGGAAAAAAAACAAAACATGAATAAACTAGAAAAAGGAGGGAAGGTAAAGATTAGGAAAAAAGTACACATCAAATATCATTGATAAAGTCTTGCTACTAAGATATCAAAGATATCAAATCTTGGGTCTCTGTCTTATCCCAGAATTTCACTTCAGGAAGACAGTGTGCCTCCCTATGATTTATTTGTGGAAGATCAACAAAAGGCATCTTACTGCTCCTCAATAGACAGTCACCAAATATCACATCTCATTTCTCTTTCCTTTGACCAATATGGGATGATCTCTTCCCTCATGGCTTCTGTGACCCTTCCTCATAATTCTTTTTAACTGGAGAAGTTACTTTATCTTCAGTGGCTCCATCTCTACTATATAGTTCTGAAACTTCACTAGTTCTTTTCTTCATTCTCTTTCTTTTCTCACTTTGTCACAGATTAGGTCTCTGCCTATTCAAATTGTTTTCCTTTTTTTAAGCATTTTATTTTAAAGCAATGTTTATCTTTTAAGTATTTCTTTCATTATTTCAAGGAACATTGCTTCCCTGATAACCTGGAATCTAGAAAAGTGTTTTAGTTCTTCTATCAAATGAGATAATATTTGAAAAACACTTGGCACAGTTCCTACATGTAGTCGTGTTACTATAAATGTACATTTTCTTCCTTGCCTATAGTGTGTTTATTTGCCGATATGATATAAACTCCTGGAAAGCAGAAATTATCTCCCCTTTTGTATCTAAATCTCCAGATACATTGTGCTCAGCAAATAGTATGTAATTAATAAATGTGTTCATGCATTCATTCATAGCTTCATTCATAATTCATTTTTTTCATCCATACTCTTTGGGCTACTGAGTAACATATTATTTGTAGTAGGCTTCCCTGAACACCCATTTTTATATTGATTTCCCTACCTTTTCAAAACTACAAAATAACATCATGATTCTAGAGCCAATGGAGAGTCACTGGGGCTTATTGTGCCTCTAATGCACATCAAACTCAAACAAGGTCACTAACCATTCATAAGAATCTTAGGCTACATATTAACATAGAAAACCACATGTTTACATATTTTTATTTATTCATTTATTTTTATTTTATTTTATTCATTTGAAATGAATTTTTTATTAAACTATCACTACATTAAAATCTGATAGGAATTGTACTTGAATCTGGTTTGGATCACACATGGGAGCATCTCTGGTCTAGAAAACTGATATGATCAAATGTACTTCAGGAATATCCTGTTGGTTGCTAGGTCAATGATAGATTAGAGCTGGGAGAGACTGACTGCTAAGTATTCAATCAATATTTGTTAAATGTGTTGAGTGAGTAAAGGAAGGGTCAAAGATGAAGATGGGAAGGGAAGGAGGGGGGAAGAAAGGCTCCCTCTAGTTGCCTTAACAGTCATTGCAAATGTATTTTCAAATCAGATAAAAATACATTGTAAATCCTAGTGCTATACATGTGTGAGCTATTAATAATAATATTTATTGAACTCCACTGATCCCCTATAAGATCACATTAACCTGAAGAACAACTACTGAGTAAAATATTATCTAGAGATGTGCCAACAGTTCCATAGAACAGGCAATGAAGGGATACGAGAGACATAGTTCTAGAACTGGAGTCAGGAAGACTTGAGTTCATAACCAGTATGACTGAATAAGTCACTTAATTTCTCTTGGCCTCAGTTTCCTCATCTATACAACGGAATTGATAATAGCACCAACTTGACAGGGTTGTTGTGAGGAACAAAAGAGACTCTATGTAAAATGCTTTTCAAATTTCAAGGAATTATAAAAATATTCACTATTCAAAACAAGACTCCAAGAAAGACATCCCTGATGGACCTCACCAGCTCTCATATCTTCTTGGCCTAGTATTCCATCTGTGTTTTCCCAGGTCCTCTCAAAGGGGAAAGTAGACCTCTGACACAGTGAGAGTTAGGTGGCCTAGAATAAATAGAGGTTTGTTTTGTTTTCCTTTAAAAGGTATAAGAACTAAGGGGTGGCTAGGTGGCACAGTGGATAAAGCACTGGCCCTGGAGTCAGGAGTACCTGGGTTCAAATCCGGTCTCAGACACTTGATAATTACCTAGCTGTGTGGCCTTGGGAAAGCCACTTAGCCCCATTTGCCTTGCAAAAACCTAAAAAAATAAAATAAAAAAAAGATATAAGAACCAAATAAAAGCTATTTATAGTCATATAAAAATGCCCTAAATCATTATTGATTAGAGAAATGCAAATTAAGACAACTCTCAGTTATCACCTTACATGTCAAATTGGCTAATATGACAGAAAAGGAAAATGACAAATAATAAGGGATGAAAAGAAATTGGGTTACTAATGTTGGTGGAGTGGTGAATCATTCTAGAGAGAAATTTGGAACTATGTCCAAAAGGCTTTAGAATGGGCATATTCTTTAACCAATAATACCTTACTAGGTCTGTAATCCAAAGAGATGAATGAATGAAAGAAAGAAAAAAAGAAGGAAGGAAGGAAAGGAGAGAGAGAGAGAGAGAGAGAGAGAGAGAAAGGAAGGAAGGAAGGAAGGAAGGAAGGAAGGAAGGAAGGAAGGAGGGAAGGAAGGAAGGAAAGAAGGAAGGAAGGAAGAAAGAAAGAGAAAGAAAGGAAGGAAAGAAGGAAGAGAGACAGAAAGAAAGAATGGAAGGAGGGAGGAAGGGAGGAAGAGAGGAAGGGAGGGAAGGAGGAAGGAAGGAAGGAAGGAAGGAAGGAAGGAAGGAAGGAAGGAAGGAAGGAAGGAAAGGAGGAAGGAAGGTACTTTACATAAAAAAATATTTATAGCAGTTTTTTTATGGTGGCAAAAAATTGCAAATTGAGATGTTCATCAGTTGAAGAATGACTGAACAAATTGTAGTATATGATTGTGATGGAATACTACTGTAGTTTAAGAAATGACAAGCAGTGTACCTTCAAAAAATTCCTGGGAGGTCTTACATGAACTGATAAAAAATAAGGTGAGCAGAACCAGGAGAATATTCTAGGTAATAACAGCAACATTATATGTTAATCAAGTCTGAATGACTTAGCTATTCTCAGCAATGCCATTCATCTCCAGAGAAAGAACTGATGGAGTCTGAATGCAGATCATAACATACTTTTTAAAAAAAATACTTTATTTTTCTGTTTTGTTTTTTAGGGCTTTTTTTGTCTGTTTTCTTTCACAACATGACTAATATGGAAATGTTTTGCATGACTGCACATGTATAATCTATATCAAATTGCTTGCCTTCTCAATGAGGGAGCAGGAGAGCAATGGAAAGAGAAAATTTGGAACTAAAATTCTGAAAGAAAGGAATGTTAAAAAGTTTTACATATAATTAAAAAAATACAATATTAAAAATGATGATTTAAGAACATAATTTCCTATAGCGGAATAATAGCATTCTAATGTGGAAGGTCCCTAGGAAAGCAAAGCTATAAGCTAGGTCAAAGTACATGTACACACACATACACACACACACACACACACATACATATACATACACACATATCACAGGAAAATAATGCTTATGGTCCTCCAAAGCATTTCCTGCACTTAGAAGTGGGCTAAGACTGTCTTAAAGGCATTTGCTATGATAGGGTTGGGTAGAATAATCGAGAACCACTAAAATTCTGGATTTTGCATGACCAAGTTCAGAAATTCCAGGACCTTCCAAGTCACCCAGATTTGCTCATATAGGAATCAGAAAAACTCTTTGCTGTTCAGACTGGGACAGGGACTAGGCTAAAACTATGAAGACTTATTCAGGGAACAAATTCATTTGACCAAATTGGAAAGAGAGGGGGCACCTAGGTGGCACAGTGGATAGAACACTGTCCCTGGAGTCGGGAGGATCTGAGTTCAAATGTGACCTCTGGCTCTTAAAAATTATCTAGTTGGGTGACCTTGGATAAGTCATTTAACCCCATTGCCTTACAAACAAACCAAATGAAAAGAGAGCCTACAAAGATCCAAAAGCATATTTTTCCTCCAAAGTTTAGATCTCTGACCTAATTTCCAAGTTTATGATTTTTTTCCATTTTCAAACATAATCACTGAAGTCTGGCACTACTCTTCAGAGAAAAATTTCCAGTTTCATCAGGATCCACTGGTCAGGCAACAGCATGAACTGAATTTCTACCAGGGACCAAGCACTGTATTAATGGAAGATAAACACATTTTATGCTCTTGTGAAGCTTACAGTCTAGTTTCAGAAACAGACAAGGCACGCGCGCGTGCACACACACACACAGAAAATATAGTGACACACACACACATACACACAGAAGATATAGTGACTATCAAAAAGAGCAAGTTAAAAGTTGATTCTCATTTTCATGATGCAGCTAAATTGGGCAGTGGATAGAGCACTGGAACTGAGTTCAAATCCAACCTCAAACACTTAATAATTACCTAGCTGTGTGACCTTGGGCAAGTCACTTAACCCCATTGCCTTGCCAAAAAAAAAGTCAATTCTCAAATATAATGATATTAGACCACATTTCCCAGATCAGGCTTCAACAAAATTAATAATTTTGTTATTGCTTGGTATATACCTATTTTTTTCCTTTCAAGAAAAAAATCATTGCAGAGTTATGACCCATACTTGGAGAAAGCCTCATCAAATAAAGATTTGGAATTTGGGGTAGGGAGTGATTAATAGAGCTATCTCCAGCAAATCTTGCTGCTACATTTTTGGTAAGTACTTTGCTTAATTTTTTGCTTTGTTGACACCTCCAATGTTCTCTATAAACCTTACATGCAACCTTTCAGGAAAGTCCTTTGAAATTTGGCCAAGTTTTAAAAAAGAACAGCTTTGCTTAACTGGATGCTTTGCAACAGGTTGAGAAGGAAGTGAGGATAATCTTCAGCACAAAGTGACTAGCAGGAAGAAGTCAAATAAGTATAAGAAAGTAGTAATAAAAGGGAAAAGGCTTGAGTTAGCTAAATTTTGTTTGTTCCATCATTTAGTTTGAGTATTCACTTTATTTTTTTTTTCTTTTTAGGTTTCCTTGTTTGTCTTCATTCCTTTAAAAACATTATTAATGTCTTTTGTTTTCATATAATAAGTAATCCAATTCTTCCTTCACCAAATATGTTCTTTCATGTAACATAGAAAAACAGTTAAGTGGAACAAGTAACAAGTACTGCCTGATATCATATGCAACTTTCTATACCAGTGGTCCCCCCAGATCTACAAGGAAAGAAAAAAGTCCTTTTGCTTATCTCTTCTCTAGAGCCAAAATTTCTTTGGTTTTGTGTTTCCTATTTCTGTTGGCAATTCACTTTCTATTTTTTCTTGGCTGTCTTCTCAGTTTCTTTTTTAAAAAATAATATTTAATTTATTTGCTTTTCCAGTCATATGCAACGATAGTTTTCAACAATATTTTTTGTAAGGTTTTGGGTTTCACATTTTTCTCCCTCTTCCTTCCTTCCCCCCTCCCCTGACAGAAAACAATTTAAAATAGGTTATGCATGTATAACTATGTTAAACATATAGCCATTTTAATGATATTGTGAAAGAAGAATCAAATTAAAAAGGGAAAAACTTAGAGGAGAAAACATAATACATAAGACAATTTTTAAAAATTGAAGATAGTAAGCTTTGGTCTGCATTTAAATTCTATAGTTCTTTCTCTACATGGATAGTATTTTCCATCACAAGTCTTTTAGAATTGTTTTTGATTATTGTACTGTTGGAATGAACAAGTCTGTTATAGTCGATCATCACACAATGATTGCTTTAGTATGTACAGTGTTCTTCTGGTTCTGCTCATTTCACTCAGCATCACTTCATGCAAGTCTTTCCAGGTTTTTCTGAAATCCCCCCCTCATGATTTCTTATAGAACAATAGTGCTCCATCATATTCATATACCACAATTTGTTCAGTCATTCCCCAATTAATGGGCATTCTCTCAGTTTCCAGTTCTTTGCCACTACAAAAAGAGCTGCTTTAAATATTTTTGTACATGTTGGGTTTTTTTTTTTACCCTTTATTGTGATCTCTTTGGGATACAGACCTAGTAATGGTATTGCTAGATCAAAGCATATGCACAGTTTTATTGCCCTTGGTTGTAATTCCAAATTGCTCTCCACAAAGGTTAGATTAGTTCACAACTCCACCAACAATTAGTGTTGCAGTTTTCCCATTTCTCCTCCAATATTGATCATTTTTAGATATTTTGATAGGTGTGAGGTGGTACCTCAGAGTTATTTTAATTTGCATTTCTTTAATCAATGATTTAGAACATTTTTATATGACTATAAATAGCTTTAATTTCTTCATCTCAGAATTGCCTTTTTATATCCTTTGACCATTTATCAATTGGGAAATGTGGCAACTCACTTTCAAAGAGTTCATGTCCATGAAGAGAGACAGTGTGGTTTCTTATAAAAACATGACATTTAATTTCAGGAAAAAATAAGGCTCAAATTCTTTCTTTGGTACTTTACTAGCTGTGCATCTATAAATAAATCACTGAGTCTCTCTAAATATAAATTCTCTCTTCTGAAATGGGAATATATAAATGCCAACTCAAGATATTTAAACATAAATATGATGCTCAGGGCTTCTAGCTCTCATAAAGCTATCCATTCAAGCCACTTTATGGATCAGTCTCTACTAAAAATCAATCTAAGAAAACTGTATTGAGCAATCATGGGACACAGAAGTTCAAAAACAATTTAATCAGACACACACTGGGGGTGTATATGATTAGAATACAGATAAGGAGGTACACACATAGGAAATGTGTGGCCAGGGATTTTAAGTAAGTTATACACTTGACCAAGGACTATTTATGGAAGGGTGTATGCATAATCAGCATAGTTCATCTCTTCAGTGCTACAGTGCCTCTAATTTCCTGTTGATATTTTCATAGTCCCTTTTGTTTTTTTTTCTTCTATTTTAATAAGTAGCTTTCTTCTATTGTCTTTTGCTTATCTCTGCTAAAATGTTACTGCTCTCTGCTGCCATCTATTGGATGTTAGTTCTCTCATGATGCAGACCCTAGCCAGCCACACTTAGCCAGCTACATAAAGAATTTTAAATCTACCTTTTTCTTTTCAGTGTAGATTCTTATCTTAAATCCCAGTTAACTCCTATCCTATCATTCTATTGCTTTCTTGGGCCACCTTGAATTATTTTAAAGTCCTCATTTAGTAAAACTGAAAAGGCACTGGTAAAATTGAGGTTAAGAAACTCTTCTGGTTTTCACATATATCAATTTGGGAACAAAATTTAAAAATTCTTTTTAAAACTTATATACCCGGTAACCTTTGATTTACTTTCTTTTCCCCACCCTAGCAACCAAAATTCTTTTACATTCATTCCATAAATAAAAATAAATTCATTCCAAAGCATCCAAGTCAAATAATAATGGATTTTCAATTTATATCATTTTGGATTATCTCCATTTTTTATCTTCTCCAGAACTTTGAATAATCAAGTTTTGAGTGACTCTAAGATTATGTGGTTAAGACACCTAGGAATAAATTAGGAGAAATGGGTAAGGGCAGATGTGGGAAAGGGGGAATCTGTTATCTCATTTACCTACCCCCCCCCACCAAATTATAGACTTTATAACTGGTCTTGGTCCTGATTAGAAAAAGATTGGCTTAGGGGTGGCTATGTGGCACAGTGGATAGAGCACCAGCCCTGGAGTCAGGAGTACCCGAGTTCAAATCCAGCCTCAGACGTTTAATAATTACCTAGCTGTGTGGCCTTGGGCAAGCCACTTAACCCCATTTGCCCTGCAAAAAATCTAAAAAAAGAAAAAAAAAGAAAAAGATTGATTAAGAAATAGAGGGATGAGCATAGAATAGGGACACCATCACCTTAGAATCATTTTGAGGTGATGGAGATCACATTTATTGGCTTGAGAAACTATAAGGGTATTTACTTGGAACCATTCTGGAAGAAATCTTTACACTCACTGAATAAGTAGCAAGCAGACAGGAAAAGAAAAAAGCTGACAAAATTGGACAAAAGTGAAATCGTATTTTCTAAGAGAAGAACAATTCAGTTCTGCCTACTATATAATTAAGAAAAAAAGAGAGAAGTAGTGAGGTCACAGAAGGATTTTTCCACAATTTAAAAATGGTTCAGTTATAAGACCAAAGTACCACAAACACCAGCAATTCCAGTGCTAAACCATGAACCCCAGGGGTTTCCTTGACTCAAAGGAGGAATAGGCAAACCCTGCCACAGTGTGGTATTTTTAGAGACATCTCTCCTGGTGTCCCTGAAACCTCCCTACCCCACCCTTGGCAGTTGAATTTATTTTTATCTTGGTTTTATTCATTTATCAAGTGTGAATATCTACAGCACTTCCTATCTCACAGGGGTATTAATGAAAATTACATAAAATAAATAAGTGAGTGTTATGAAAACTAGGCTGTGATGAAAGGTAAAAGGTAAACATTGCTGGGGAACTCCTAGGGCCACTTCTGGATTCCTGGGTGACCTGTTTTTTCTTCTGAGCATTACATGGACTGACAACATACTATTCCTCTCATTCTTTCACCTGGGTTTTCTCCCCTCAGTCCACTAAAGACAGAGCTGAAGTGTCCCAGCTCCTAATGGTAGAACAATCATTCATGAATTTACTAAAAGTGCTTAACAGAAAGGGAAGGTATGATTAAGATTATCTAACTGAAGTCATATTTTTTTAAGAGAAGACATAATTGGAATGCAGAAAAATGACATGTCCAAGGTCATACAGCAAACTAATGGCAGGACCAGGATTAGAATGAAAGTTTTCCCATTTCCAGTCCATTGCTCTTTTCTACCAGACAACTTTACTTTGAAGCAAGCACAGACTTTATTAGATTTTCTAAGGGCTTTTACTGTCAGTAACTTTTTTTTTTTGGTTTTTGCAAGGCAATGGGATTAAGTGACTTGCCCAAGGTCACACAGCCACATAATTATTAAGTGTCTGAGCTCAGATTTGAACTGACTCCTCGCTGCATCACCTAGCTGCCTCATTAACTTAAAGGAAATAATGGACAGATGGTCAACATAATAAAATATGGGGAAAAGGTACATGTTCAATGTCAATTTGAATTTAAACAAGATGCTGCCTGATCTCTTCATCTGATCTTCCTTCTAGGCATAGGGCAGCAAAATAGATGCAAACTAATCCCTGACTCCCTCTCCCTTTGCTAAGGGAATCTACATCCCAGGGTATCTCTACCTCCTCCCAGTACTAAGCTATACAAAATAAGAGGAAGTTACAAAAATATGCCAATTTTGATTCTTAAAGTACACAAAAACTTGGATCAAAAGATCTTATAAGTTTAGTCTGTATCGTGTATTATTTCTATTTTACAGATTAGATAATGGGATCTGTGAATTAATGTGACATGTGCAAAGTCACACCACTAACAAGATTTGACTACCTTTTTTTACAGACTTGTTGTGAGGATCAAATGAGACACATCAGAAACATAAGGAAATGTGCTAGAACTACCTTCATTGTGGTGGTAGCTCAATCATTTCAGTCAAATCTGATTCTCTAAGATTCATTTGGGGGTTTTCTTGGCAGAGAATAACTAGTAAGGGTCTAAAGTCACAATTGAACCCAGGGCTAGTGCTTTATCCATTGAACCATTTTAGCTATCCTTCCTCAAAATGAGAAGCCATTTTTATTTTTGCTGTTGAATATCCACCATCTAGCACAGTGCTTATAATATAGTAGGTGCCCGATCTATAACCAGTTGTTTTGGTGCTCTGGGAAGTCACACAAAGGTTCCCAAATAAACCTTGAATTTCATGATAGGAAAATAATAAAAGAAAATAAGACAAATTCAGTTAAGTGGAAAGATGAATCACTTACTAGGCAGGTTAGAGATGAATGTTATTAAAAATGAGGATGGTGGCTTCCTGTTTCTAATAAGACACTTTTAACCAGGTGTATGTAAGCAGTTGAATGAATCCAGGTGATCCATTTTTGAACCTTTTAAAATTTGGGGCTCTGCCCAAATCTTTGGGGTTTATTGAATTGATTGAATGGGGGCAAGGGGAATGATTCAACAGTTAATAAAGAGAAACACCGACTCTGAGGAAAAGTCAACTCTACTGTTCCAGTTTTTAACAGAATGAGAGTCCAAAATTTGGGAGATGAGAACTCCTCTGTGTCTTGCCTTGGTCAGACCTTATCTGAAATTTTCTGTTTATTTCTCAGGATGATAGTTAAGGAAGGGTACTGATAATGTACCAAGAAGAGAGCACCCCAACTGATGAGGAATCCTCATCTCCATTTAATTATGGCATATGAAAATTGCTTGAAAGAATTGGAGGTGTTTAGTCTGTAAAGATATGACAGATGCTTTCAAATAGGACCTGTAATATGGTAGAGGAATTAGCTTTGGTTTGGGGGCAGAGCATGGATCAGTGGGAAAGGAACTAGATTTGAAGACGGAGAACTTGGCTCTAGATCATTGTCACTAAAGAACTTTAAGTGGAGGCTTAATAACCACTTGCCAGGGTGGTTGTGAAGAGGGATTCAGGCTATAATATGGGTTGCATTAAAGGTCCTTCAGCCTTGCGCTTCTGTGATTCACCATAAACAGAAATGACTGTAAAATCCATTGGAATTGAAAAAGCACATCACATACAAAGATGGTACAAGAGTAGATTTTTGAGATAACATAGCTCAGATATATCCTTATCAGCTGATGTCTCCCTCACCCCCACCCTTCCCACTGAAAGTCACCAAGTCATTGTATAAGAAACAATATCTTTTCCCTTAACCCTAATTCTTCATGCTGAAGATGACTAATCTGTAAATATGTTAAACATAAATGGATATGTACACTATTCACCTGACTGTTCACCACTGTGGAGAGGAGGGTGGAACGAAATTATGTAACTTAAAAATATGCATATGCATGTGGATGAATGTTGAAAAACTTGCATAACATGTCATTGGAAAAATAAACTAAAATATCAATAAAAAAGAAGCAGTATCAGGATTCCATTATAGCTGGTGATCTGTTTCTGACATTTACCCCCAATTAAGGAAGGCAATTTGTGAGGATTGTTTCTTCTCACCAGTGAGAAGTATAAATCATTTTGCAACTGAACTGCATGCAGGATCATATGTCTCATGAATTTGGGGGGGGGGGGTCTTGCCCCTCCCTTATCCCTTATCCAGTGTTGGGTGTTAATGTATCTATCAAAGAACCCAACCCTTTGGATTTAAATGGAGTAGCCATGACTTTTCTGTGTATTCCTAGCAGAGCATTACCCACTCCCTCTCCCCCAGGACTCATTTGATCTGGTTTGTTTCTGGACAAAAGGAAGGAACCAAGAAACGGAGCTTTTTGAGATTATAGAGGCAGTTAGGTGACACAGTAGATAGAGTGCTAGGTTTGGAATCAGGAAGACCTCAGTGAAAATCTAGCCTCAGATACTTTCTAGCTATGTGATCCTGGGGAATTCTCTATTTGTCTCAATTTCCTTATCTGTAAAATGATTGCTTGGTTGTTGTCCTTCCTTCTCAAAGAAAACCCAAATGACATCACTATGTTAGAACCAAGTTAATGTGTCCAATGGTGACTGATCAGACCAATACAAGCTCAGTGTTCTACCTTAGGTTGGGCCCAAATAGATCCTGTGAACTATAAAAGGAACTGGAGAAAGAAGTGGCAAACTATTCCAGTATCTTTGCCAAGAAAACCCCAAATGAGGTCAGGAAAGGTCTGAAAGAACTGAAAGGACAAAGGGATGGGAGTTACCTCAGGGCAGGCTAAGTAGGCTATTTCTTCACAGCATCCATAATGCCTCATTTCTGTTTTTCCATGCACAGAATAGATGTGAGAAGGAAATAGGTACCATAACAAAGTAAGAAATGACATGATATATGGGGTTACAGTTAGTCTCAAGAGACTTGAGTTCAAATCCCTTCCTTGCTATGAAATCATGGTAAGTTACTTTATCTTGAAGAGCCTCAGTTTTCTGACTGTAAAATGGAAATGACAACCCTTGTAGGACTTATCTCACAGGGTTGTGGAGTAGAAAGTACTTTGCAAATGAAGTCAAATGAAACTTATTAAAGAACTTTGTTACCTTAAAATACTATAATAATAACAATAAAGCATTATGCAATGTTTTATCTCTGAGGAAAGTCCAGGTTGCTAGCTTCTATCTCAATTATCTCCCTACATTATATGAAAAAACCGTGCTATTTCCATCTCTGACAGTAAAATAGAAGCATCATTATCAATCTTTTTTTAACTGTAATACTCCAATACCAAACTTATTTTATTCTCTGGTCCTTTGTTAGCTTAGTTTCACCAATCTACAAAATGAACCCATAGTCAGTTGGCTTGAAACTGTACTTTGTTTTTTCTCTTTTCTCTGGCAGCAAAAGATTCAACAAGATACTTATTCTTCCGATAAGTCCAACTGATGCCACCATGTGCAAAAAAGAGACTACAAATACAAGAGACAAAAGAAGAAAAATTAACAAATAGCAAAACTATGAAGTAAAATAAGGTTAAAACCTGTAAAATTACTTTCCCTCCAAATGCTATTACTAGTAACATAGAGAAAGGAGGCACCTATGAACTGAATGATTTTTTTTAGGTTCTTTTTGCAAAGCAATGATAGGTGACTTGCCTAAGATCACACAGCTAGATAATTTGTAAGTGTGTAAGGCCACATTTCTTCCTGAGTTCAGGGTTGGTACTCTATCCACTGCACCACCTAGCTGCCCTGAGTTACAGGATCTGATAAGAGTTAAATCAGCTTCATCCCATTGTCACCAATAGCAACCTCCTAATCTGAGTAACTGAGATCAGAAGCCAGGTCCTTCTTGCTGTTCACAAGGAAAACCAAATACAGTCCTATCTAGGATTTCTGCCTCCTCAAAAAATGCTGGGAAAAGATATTGTTTCCCAGATCCAGGTTCTATGAACCAGGTTGGTTAGGTCTACTTTGACTTATAGAAGCAAGTAGAGAGAGAATCCTTTGGTTCTAGGACCCCTCTGATTGAGGAGTCTGTCATGTTGCTCAATGACAACTTTTCCTAGAAGAGTAGAGACTTCCAAGAAGGCCAGATTACCAATGTGAACACTGATAGATTCATGGATTACTAAGGCTGGAAGGATTCATGAGAGTTCATCTACCACAAACTCCCATATTTTACAGACAAGAAAATTGAGACAAGTTCAATATAAGGGATTTATCTGAGATTGTTCAGTAAATTAGTCATAGAACTTTTGATCTTTATAAATTGTTATCTTGATATGGAGATGGGCTCCTTTTTCTTTCTCTGCTCTTCTCCCACCCATCCTCTGCCTTTCCTCTCCACCCCTCCCAAGCACTTTCTCACCCTCTCTGGTCAGGGACTGATGACTCTTGTTACTCCTTTTTGCTGTGTACCCAGGATACACAGTAGCTGTCAACCACCTAGGACTCTACATGGGTCCAGCACATCAATGATGACCTGTGAGGAATATGATTTTTAGGCAATAAAGGAAATATATTGGTTTTGGAGTCAAGAGACTTAGGAGGTGTGTGGAAGAAATCTGTTCAGCATTATAATTTGTAATTCTAAGTTTGGGTCAAACTCAGTTTGGAGGGGTCATATTGGCAGCAGCATAAAAAGATAATTCAATAAGAAATGCAGTTGTATTGGGGGAAAGGGAGCCTGTTTGGTACTCATTCCTGAAAGTGTTGGGGGATAGATTAATAGATCAATAGATTGGTTGATCCATTTATTGATAGATCAGTATATTTAGATGAAAGAGTGAGAGAGAAAGGAGAGGAGAGAGAAGAAAGAGGAAAGAGAGAGGGGGAGAGCAAGAGAAAGAACAAGAAGAGATACAAAGAGAGAGGAGACAGAGAGAAAAGAGAGAGGGAGAGAGAAAAGAGAGAGGAGAGAAAAAGAGGTGACAGAGAGAGAAGAGAGAAAATAGAGAGACAAGAGAAAAGATGGGGGAGAGAAGAGATGGAATGAGGAAAGAGAGAAGAGGAAAGAGAAAAGAGAAAAGAAGGAGGGAGAAGATAAAGATAGATAGATAGATAGAGAGAGAGAGAGAGAGAGAGAGAGAGAGAGAGAGAGAGAGAGAGAGTCTGCATTTATTACCATGTGGCAGACACTGTTATCTCTCTTGGCACTTTTTTTTAACAGAGGCTTGAGAATAGAGAAGTCTTCAATCAATGTCTTAGTAACTCAGCGACCTGCTCAGCAGATGGACAAAGGCTGTGAGTCATTTCCTTTCCTGAAATCTCTCCTAAAGCCTCCCTTTCTCCCCAGCTTTCTCCCCAGCATCTCAGCATAAAGCCCAAGGCCTGGGCAAGTTGCTTGTCTGAGCTGTTTGGCTGTGTGTCCCAAAGACAAGGTGGGGGAGGAGAGGGAGACAGAAAAAAAAAAGCCTTAAGCTCCTTAGGGCTTTGCTGGCCTACTCTGATTTATGCCTTCATCCCTCTGGCCTCATTGTATTTATCCAACATTTTAGTCCCTGACCTCCAGAGGACAACATTTCATTTGTAGGAGAAGTTAAAGGACAGCAGGAAAACAATCACCTGAATCTCTCTTAAAACTTCAGACCACAGGGCGGCTAGGTGGCGCAGTGGATTAAGCACCCACGCTGGAGTCAGGAGCAAGTGGGTTCAAATCCGGTCTCAGACACTTAATCATTACCTAGCTGTGTGGCCTTGGGCAAGCCACTTAACCCCATTGCCTTGCAAAAATACTAAAAAACAAAAAACAAAAACAAAAAAAAACCTTCAGACCAGGCAAAAGACACTAATAGGCACCTATGTGGGGGGAGGGGGATATTTGGGAGACTGGGAAGGCTCCCCCCCCCTAAAGAAACCCCCCCACCAGCACCCCCTCTCTTTTTTCCTTGGAAAAGTTGAGGATACTAGGTAACGAAAATTCATGTAATGGCAGGTGTGATCTTTGGTCTTTGTGTTGATTAATTTTTTAAGTTATGGGGAAGATACTGGGTGGAAGAAGGGGTATATAAAGTAGTGACTACTGAAAAAAACAGATGTCATCGATTGACTTTAATGTGGAGAGGTGGGGGGGCAGGAAAGGAAGGTAGCAAAGTAAGAAGAAAAGTAGGAGAGAAAGAAGGGAAAGAGGAAAAGGGGGAGGGGAGGAAGGAAGAGATAGAGGGAAGGAGAGGAAGGAAGGAAGGAAGGAAGGAAGGAAGGAAGGAAAACCTCTTTCTATTACCTTGATGATCAAGAAATCATTGAATCTAAATTGAAGAAATCTCCTTCTAGCCCAGTCCCTCACAAGTAGACAATGGTAGGTTGTGTAGTGGAAAGGGCACTAGTCTTGGAGTCGGAGGATGTGAGTTCAAATCCTATCTTTGACACATTCCATATGATCTTAAATAAATCACTTTCCTTTTTGGACTGGATGACTTCTGAGGTCTATGAACCTTTTCAATTCCCAATGACAGGAAACTCATTGCCTCTGTGCCATTTGAGGGCACTTCAATAGTGGCTAGGGCTGACATAAAGAGCAAGCAAAATGGAGCTTCAGAGAAGCCACATGAGTTATAATTCTTGAGAAGACTTCATAGAGGAAGGGTATTCAAACTTTCCCTCCCTCAAGAAAAGCACAAAGGCATATGGACCCACTCGCATCCCCTACCCAATCATCCATTCACTGGCACATTCTTGTTTCTTTCATGTTTCCTATTCCTTGGACCCCTCAATCTGGTGTCTTCCTAATCCATCATCATTAGTTATCAACACAGTGCCCAGAACTGTCTTTGCCTATATTAAGTGTACTTGGAGGCTGATAGAATGACAAGGGAAATGGCAATTCTCTTGAGCAGTTTTTAATCTCTCCATTGGTAACTGGGTAACTTCAATGAGACTCTCAAAAGGACAGGAAAGTGTTGAAACACCATTTTTAAACTTCCAGAAAGAATATAACAAAGAATATATTTTGAAAGATTAGAAAAGAAAAAAAAATCAGCAAGACCAATCAGTACATAGAAAAAAAATCTGAAAATAAATGTAATGTTCTACATCCCCTGGACCTCCCACCTCTTCAAAGAATATAGGAGAAGCATGATCTCATATCTCTTTTCTGAGTCTATGGCTTGTTCTTTGCCATATTCATTTTCCATTATTTTGCATGTGATTCTTTACATTAATATGCTGCATTGTGTGTGTGTGTGATTTTCTTGGTTCTGCTTTCTTGATTCCACATCTTTCATGTAACTCCTTCATCACTTTCAGTGTCTCTCACAGCTCCATGATGTTCCATTCTGTTCACATACTATAATTTATTTAACCATTCCCCATTCTATGAGCATCTATTTTGTTTCCAGTTCTTTGCTACTACAAAAAGTGTACACATATTTTGGTGAATATTGAGCCTGACTTCTTATCAATAGCTTCCATATGCTGTATGCCTACTAATAGAATCTCTGGGTGAGAAGGACATTTTAGTGACTACATTTGCTATCTTCTCACAACCACTTCCACCTTGACTATTCCCATATATCATCAATATTGCAAATTTGTTGAGAATGAAACAAAACCTCAAGATTGTTTTTATTTTTCTTCCCCTCATTATTAGGGTTTTGGAGCATTCCCCCCCCCCCCATGTAATAGCCATCATATTTTTAGTGGATCAATTACTGATTGATTAATCACTTTTCAAGTAATCACAGTCTGGTGTCAGAGGAAATGTGGACTAATGGATACATGGATTTGGAATGAGAAAAATAATTCTTGCCCTAGACTCAAACTGTTTGACCCTGTGTGACTCTTTAATTATTAAAGATTTTTATTGCCGATATTGAGTAGAGGACTGATAAGATCCAATCTGTGTTTTAGATAAAACGATTTGGTAGTTATATAAGAAGATGAAGAGACTGGAAACAGGAAACGAATTAGCAAGCTATTGTAATAGTCCAGGTGAAAGGTGATGGAGCCCTGAACTATTTGGTGATCACTGTAGTTAGTCCTCTGGGTTTCTTTTGTTATTGTTGGGATTTGGGGAGTTTTTTGGTTAAGTGACTTGCCCAAGGTCACACAGCTAGGTAATTATCAAGTGTCTATGGCCGGATTTGAACCCTTGACTCCAGGGCCAGTGCTCTATCCACTGTGCCACCTAGCTGCCCCTTAGTCCTTCATTTTTGAAGAGGATCAATGACATCATAGGTGATGTCCTGGCAATGAATTGGAATTAAGTGAAGCAGAGTTGGGCAAAATCCTCAGTCTCACTCTTTCTTTCTGAGTCATTGAAGTCCAGTGGCAGAGAAGGGGGATTGATAGCAGTGATGTTTTTGGCAGTTATGCTCATTGGAGATGGGCACTAATGAAGAAAAAAGTATCAAAGATGACTCCAAAGTTTCAAACCTGAATAACGAGTGCTTCTGCTACTGCTACAGCCACTCCTGCAGGGAGTTCAACTACTTCTATTTTTTTTTTAATTTTTTAAGGATTTTTTTTTAGGTTGTTTTTTTTTTTTGCAAGGCAATGGGGTTAAGTGGCTTGCCCAAGGCCATACAGCTAGGTAATTATTAAGTATCTGAGAATGGATTTGAACTCAGGTCCTCCTGACTCCAGGGCCGGTGCTCTATCTGTTGTGCCACCTAGTCACCCCAAGTCCAACTACTTTTTGTAATCCTAATCCTAACCCTACATCCCCGGGAAAAGAGAGATGAAGATTGAAGCAGCTCCTACAACTTCTCCCCTGAAAGTCATTTAATTTCTCTAAACCTTCATTTCCTCCTCTGCAAAATGGAGATAAGAACCACACCTCCTGCATAAGATTTTTGTGAGGGACAAATAAGATAATATATGCAGAAATTTGCAAATCATAAGCCTGTTATTATTATTATCCTCCCCCTCCATAAAAAAATCTCCATATCCTTTTTTTTTTTGGAGGCAATTGGGGTCAAGTGACTTATGGAGAAGGACACAGATAGTAAATATCTGAAGTCAGATTTAAACTCATTGTTTTTTTTTACTCCAGGGCTGGTGCTCTATTCATTGTGCAATCCAGCTGCCCTTTCCTATCTTCTATGTCACAGACTTATGCAGCACTGACTTTTAATAACAAGTATTAGATTGCAAGTTTTCAGATGGAGAACTCTAAAGTGATAGGTATAGATGTATAGATGACATATATCATCCTTGTCCCAAAGGTATGGGACTCATTTCGCATTGGTTATGACATATCAGTTTTCAGATGAAGTTAAAATTGTCTATAGTCATATGAAAAAATTATTCCAAATCATTACTGATTAGAGAAATACAAATTAAAACAACTCTGTGGCACCACTCCATGCCTTTAAGACTAGCTAAAATGACAAAAAAGGAAAATAATCAATGTTGGAGGGGATGAGGGAAAACTGGGACACTAATGCATCGTTGGTGGAGTTGTGAGCTGATTCAACCATTCTGTAGAATAATTTGAAACTATGCACAAAGTGCAATAAAACTGTGCAAATCCTTTGTTCAGGGGATACCATTGCTAGGTCTATGTCCCAAAGAGATCATAAAAAGAGGGAAAGACCTGCATGTACAAAATATTTATAGCAGCTCTCTTTGTAATGGAAAAGAATCAGAAATTGAGAGGATCTCCATCAATTGGGGAATGACTGAATAAGTTATGGTAAATGACAGTTTATAATACTATTGTTCTGTAAGAAATCATGAGCAGTCAGACTTCAGAAAAGAATGAAAAGACTTGTATGAACTGTTTCTGAGTGAAGTAAATTGATGAATGTTGTATACATCAACAGCAGCATTTTAAGATGATCAATTCTTCTCAGCAGTTCAGTGATCAAGGACAATTCTGAGAGATTTATTAAGGAAATGTCATCTATATCCAGGGGAAATACTATGATAGAGTCCAAATGCAAAGCAAAACATATTAAGTTCACTTTTTAAAACTTCTTTTATGTTGTTTCTTCCATTCTCATGCTATTTTTCCCCTCAGTTCTAATTGTCTATTCACAACATGACTAATACAGAAATGTTAAACATGATTGTTCATGTATAACTTTTTTCAGATTGTTCACTGCCATGGGGTGGGGGGAGGGAAGAGAGGGAAATAGAAAAATGTGCAATTGTATGAATGTTGGAAACTATCTTTGCATGTAATTAGAAAACATAAAATAAAAACTTTGTTTGAAAAAATAATCAAGGCCCTACACCAACATTGGGGTGGAGCAGAATAAAGTTCTTGTTCTTGCTGATTTTGTCCTCTTATTTCTGCTTCACTGTGGGTGGGATATATGGGTTTTCTCTGCTCTTTTCTATGTTTGTTCATAGTGGACCTGGTATTTGGTGGCAAGGGAATCAAGCCTTGGATATAAAACTTAGGGTCCTGCATTCCCCAATGAATGAATCAGCCATCAGAATCTAGCTTGAACCTGAAATCTATATCCTTTAGATGAATAAGGGATAGATGGAATTCTACCTAAGTATCTCCGCTTTTTCAGGAAAGCAATGGTTCAGTTTCTGACTCCCAATCTCCTGTTTATTGCTCTCCTAAAAGGAAATAAAGTCTACCTTGTAGAAAAGTGGAGACTAAAGATGTCTTTTCTGTGTTGCTTCAAGGCACACAGTGATACCCAAAGGATTTATGTGGGAGGTAACCCTTGCTACAGAAATGTTTTATTTAAGTTTCATATATTACATTATAATGTTGTGTGTACATGTATATATATATATGCATAAATATATGCATATATATATGTATATATAGCTCATGGTGAACATATGAATGACCAGGCATGACTCTCCTGTGGTGAAATGGAAGTGACTAGTTATGATGTGAAAGACACTTCCTTGATTATAACATACCTCTTCTATGTCAAGGATTTCAAAATAGGGGAAAATGTGTCTAGAAAGTGACAGTCTTCATTCAAAGAAATCTCCTCTTAGAACCTCCACATTCCAAGATTCCTGACTCATGATTTCAATGCTTAATGTTTGTTTCTCTTCCCATCCTCCCATATCACAAAATATTAGAATTAGAATTAGAAGTCATCAAGACAATCCTACACCATGTACAAAAGCCTCTTGCTAAATTTCTATCAATTAGTTACCCAGTCTCTGCAGGGGGAGAAGGATCTTCATTTCACCTCTATTCAGTTGGAGAATTGTATGTTCATATCTTTTGGCTACCAACTTATTAGAGAATGTTTTTGGTCTTATGTATTTATGTGAGTTTATGTCTGTCTGTCTGTCTATCTATCTATCTGTCTATCCATTCATCCATCTATCTATCTATCTGTCTACCTATCTATCTATCGATCTAGGTATTGTGAGGCTCAAATGAGAACTTTAAATAGATATAAAAATAACAGCTCTTATTATTAGTTTACAATCCCCAGGCTCCAGTCTGGTGATGCCTTCATTCCCTGAATTCCCTCCCACACTCCTATGGATGTGTTGCTAAAGATTTAGCAACCACCTCTCTTTAAAAAAAAAAATGCCTGCATGTACATTTTTAAGTGTAATCTGCATTATTAACACTTTCTCAAGTCTAGGCAAGCAGTAAGAAAATAAATCTCTCTCGCTGATTTGTAACACATTTCTGATTTCTGAAGGATAAATATTCATGCTGAAAATATAACAATTGGTTCTTGGTTAAAGCTGATTCCAGCACACATATGTGTTCACATATACATATATATGTATATACTTAAATACGTATATGTATAGGTGTGTTAATATATGCTTATGTATCTCACATATCAGATCCATATCAGCTATATTTGATTCCAAGATTTTCCTTCTGAGTCAAAAGCTTCTTATTCTAGTTGCTTTAATTTTATTCACTATTTTCTGTATGAGTTGTCTCCCCCATTAAAATATAAAATCCTTTCAAACAGAGACCAAATCGATTTTTCTATTTACTTATCTGTGATCTCTCACAGTACTTTCCATATATTAAGTACTTCATAAATACTTTTTCCATTCGTTTATTCACTGTTCTCTTAAAAAGTATTCATGGGGGCAGCTAGGTGGCGCAGTGGATAAAGCACCGGCCCTGGAGTCAGGAGGACCTGGGTTCAAATGCGGTCTCAGATACTTAATAATTACCTAGCTGTGTGGCCTTGGGCAAGCCACTTCACCCCATTTGCCTTGCAAAAAACTAAAAAAAGAAAGTATTCATGGTCAGCAAGTTTGAACTCCTTCAAAATGTACTTTCTATAGTTTTTGGTATCAGTGACCTGATCCTGAATTTCTTTATGGTTTTTTTGTTTAGTTTGGGGGTTTTGCAAGGCAAGGGTTAAGTGACTTGCCACACCGCTAAGTATTAAGTGTCTGAGTTCGGATTTGAACTCAGGTCCCCCTGACTCCAGAGTCAGTGTTATATCCACTATGCCCTTTAGCACCCCTGAATTTCTTCTTTTTAAAAAAATATAGCTTTATTTTATTTTTTATTTTTTTAGGTTTTTGCAAGGCAAATGAGGTGAAGTGGCTTGCCCAAAGCCACACAGCTAGGTAATTATTAAGTGTCTGAGACCAGATTTGAACCCAGGTACTCCTGACTCCAGGGCCGGTGCTTCATCCACTGCTCCACCTAGCTGCCCCTAGCTTTATTTTATTAAATATTTCCCAATTACATGTACAACTTTTAATCCCCCTCCTTGAGAAGACAAGTAATTCATATGAAGTCAAGCAAAATATATTTCTTTATTAGCCATGTTGCAAAAGGAAATTCAAACAAAAAAATATACAACAAAAATGAAGTTTAAAAAAGTATGCTTCACTTCTCTGAGGTGCCACCTCACACCTCTCAGACTGGCCAATATGACCAGAAAGGATAATGATCATTGTTGGAAGGGTTGTGGGAAATCTGGGACATTATTACACTGTTGGTGGAGCTGTGAACTCATCCAACCTTTCTGGAGAGCAATTTGGAACTCCGTCCAAAGGGCAACAAAAATGAGCATACCCTTTGATCCAGCAATACCACTACTGGGTCTATACCCTGAAGAGATGATGAAAAAGGGTAAAAACATCACTTGTACAAAAATATTCATAGTAGCCCTGTTTGTGGTGGCAAAGAAATGGAAATCAAGTAAATGTCCTTCAATTGGGGAATGGCTTAGCAAACTGTGGTATATGTATGTCATGGAACACTATTGTTCTATTAGAAACCAGGAGGGATGGGATTTCAGGGAAGCCTGGAGGGATTTGCATGAACTGATGCTGAGTGAGATGAGCAGAACCAGAAAAACATTGTACATCCTAACAGCAACATGGGGGTGATGATCCACCTTGATGGACTTGTTCATTCCATCAGTGCAACAATCAGGGACAATTTGGGGCTGTCTGTAATGGAGAATACCACCTGTATCCAGAGAAAAAGCCATGGAGTTTGAACAAAGTTCAAGGACTGTTGCTTTTAATTTAGAAAAAAACAGATATCTTATTGCCTGATCTTGTTATCTCTTATACTTCTTGTCTCTTCTTTAAGGATGTGATTTCTCTCTCATCACACTCAATTTGGATCAATGTACAACATGGAAACAAAGTGAAGACTGACAGGTTGCTTTCTGTCGGGGGGGGTGGAGGGAAGTAAGATTGGGGAAAAATTGTAAAACTCAAATAAAATCTTTAATAAAAGAAAAAAATAAAAAATATGCTTCAGTTTGCATTCAGAGTTCATTGGTTATTTCTCTGGGGGTGTACAGTATTTTTCATCATGGCTTGGGTCATTGTCTTGATCAGAGCAGCTGAGGCGTTCACAGCTGATCATCATACAGTGTTGCTATTACTGTCGCACCATGTTTTCCTGGTGCTGCTCACTTCACTTAGCATCAGTTCATGTCTTTTCAGATTTCTGAAACCATCCAGCTCATTATCTGAATCTGAATTTTATGAGTCCTTCCATTCTAGAACTATGTCCACTTGTATCAACAATTTATTCTGTATATCTTTGCTGCCAGACCATTGTTTGAGTTTGCCAGACTGTTGTTGCTCATGGAGACAGTCGATAAGTGTTTATTAAGTACCTGCTGTGTCCCAGCCCTGTGCTTAGCATTGTTATATACAAAATGAGCATTTGTTGGCTAGGAGAGATACAAATTTTTACCCATATTTATGTTTCTTTATTAAAAAGCAATAAAAAGAGTTAAAAGATTTGGATTTTTAAATCTGGCTATACAACTAATTGCCAGGGTAACTTTGAGAAAAATATTTAAACTGGATTTCAGTTCCTCCTTTGGAAAATGGATGAGGACCAGGAAGCACCCTCCAGAACAGGGCTCAAAACTCAAGTTTTCTTCCCCTCCCCCACTTCTACTCTGGAAGTTTGAAACTAGGAAAACAAATGGGAAGGGAATTTTCATTTAAAGAAATAAACAGTGGTTTTGCACAAGTTAATTTACATTACTCCTAGTAGGTACATAACAAAAGCCGACTGAATCCCCATGTTGGAACTTTTTGGACTCTTCAAAGATGGTCCCAGCTGGATAAAAGAATTTTGGAAAAATCTTATTTGATCCTTACAACAAACTTGGGAGATAGGAGCTTCCATTATCTTCATTTTACAAATGACTGAGGCAAAAAAAAAGTGTCTAGTCCAGGGTCACAAAGTTAATATATCATCTAAGGTTGGATTTGAATGCAAACCTTCCTGACTCCAGGCCCCAGGTCCCACTGCTCTAATCACTGAACTAGCTGCCAGATTTAGGAGATTCCAATAGAGGTCAAAATAAGACAAAATGTAAAAGAAATAGTACTTAGGTTAAAAAAAATCAACTTCCTAAGTACAAGCTCAGGCGGTGGAGTAGGTAATGTGGTGGCTAGACAATAATTCATCTGAAAAAAAAAATTTTGGAGTTTTAGTGGATTGCAAATTCAAAATGAGTCAACATTGTAGGTGTTTTGTTTTTGTCTAGAATGAGAATTTCATCAGTGTGAGGGAACTCTCAAATTGGAGATTCCTTCTACTGATTCATAGGAGCAATTCTTAACCAACTGATCCTATAAGAAAGGAAGGGTTGGGCTGGGGAAGAGGCCCTTGTTCAATCTTGTATCTGACTCTTTTGAGGTTTTCTTTGCAAAGACTGGAAAGGTTTGACATTTCCTTCATTCTCCAGCTCATTTTATAGATAAGGCAACTGAGGTAAGTAGGGTAAACTGATTTGCCCAAGGTCACATGGAGAGTGTCTAAAGCTGGATTTGAACTCACAAAGATGAGACCTGGCACTCTGTGCCCCTTGAATGAAGGACTGTCTTTCTTTATATTCCTAGAGACTGATACAGAGGCTAACTAAAGATCCACCTGTGCCCCTGTCCTCCTATAACTAAAGTGGATGCACTCACAGAAGAGTAGCAAGGGCTTTACCAAATGAGGCCAACACAGAGATCATAGTTAGATGTCACCTCATTTTGTGACTAGTAATGTGAAAGGTCAGGGCTAAAAACCATCTTAGAGTGACTGACATTGGTTGTCTTGATTGATGCCATGACCATGAGTCTATTTGGTTTTCAGCTGCTCAAGTACTCACCAATACTTGCCAATGCTTGCTGCTACAAGTATTACTAGGGGACATCGAGGTGGGGCCGTGGATAAAGCATTGGTCCTGGAATTAGGAAGACAAGTTCAAATGTGGCCCCAGACACTTAATACCTACCTAGCTGTGTGACCTTGGGCAAGTCACTTAATCCCATTGCCTTGCCAAAAAAAAAGTATAACTATAAGATAACTATTTTCTGTATGTAGAATTAAGATATCAGTCTCTGGTCAAGAAATATCCTAATGTCTGACCCACTAAACCTAGGTCACAAAATGACTAGTAGCCCTATACTGCCAATTGCCTATGATTTTAAGATTTGGAAAAGAGGGTCAATAAAAGAATTAATTGAAAGAGGGTCAATAAATTAATTAAAAAAAGAACTAATTGAAAATATGGTTCAGTTGGATAGTGTATCTATTAAAGCTCATGTCTATTAAATCTTAGTGGGTTAGTTAGAACATCTGGATTATAATCCAGAGTATTATAGATGACTGAGGGCATTTACAAAAGGATTATGTGACAACTCATGTTGCATGATCTCTGGGTTCCTAAATATCACATTACCTTTCTCTAATGCAGCAGTAGTAAACAGAGCAAGCCTTTATTTCCCAAATTTCCACACTTCTTGTGAAGCTGAATATGTATTTTTTCATTTTAGTTTTTGCAAGGCTAATGGGGTTAAGTGGCTTGCCCGAGGCCACACAGCTACTCCTGACTCCAGGGCTGGTGTGCTATCCACTGAGCCACCTAGCCGCTACAAAGCTGAATATATATTTTGAAAGTTTATTGAACAGTAATTTCTGAGATGGCACAAAAATTTCTGTGACTAGGATGGGGAGTTGCAGCAGAAATGATTGACAGTTGAGAACAAGGTAGGTTTTTGTATTCCATGGAGAGGGTTTCTCTGATGCCCTTTGTTACAAAAGGAGAAACAAATCTTCCTAGAGGCGATTTCCTGCCCCCTTAAATTAGATCTGAACAGAGGGAAATGAGGGTCAGGGCAAAGAGGAAGGGTTCTGAAAGCTGAGGATTAAAGGAATGGAAGAATGGGATGAATAAAGTAGGGCAGTGCTGTTAAAATGAAACCTAGTGGTGGGTGCAGAAATAAGGTGACAGGATTCCATATGTTATAATTGATATCACATTTCTTATCAATGGTGGGGGAGGGGTTGGGAAGGAAGAGAGAGACTTTAGAGCTCAAAATTTAGAAAAAAGAATGTTAAAAAAATAATGATTTTTTTTTTTTTTTAGTTTTTGCAAGGCAATGGCTTGTCCAAGGCCACACAGCTAGGTAATTATTAAGTGTTTGAGGCCAAATTTGAACTCAGGTCCTCCTGACTCCAGGGCCAGTGCTCTATCCACTGTGCCACCTAGCCGCCCGAAAATTTTAAAAGAAATGAGATGATATACACCGGACACATCTCTGCAAAAAGCGTTTTGAGTTCTCTGAATGATAATAAAATAATAATAATAACTAGTGTTTATAGTACTTTTAAGGTTTATGAAGGACTTTACCTTCCCAATAAACCCTGGTATGTTATTTCTCATTTTATAGATTTGGAAACCAAGAAGTTAAATGATTTGTCCATGATCACACAGCTAGTAAGTAGCTGAGACTGAATCTGAGCTTAGGTCTTTCTGACCCCGGGCCAGAATTCTATCCATTACATCATCTGGACACCAAATCAAAAGTCATATCAAAACACTATTAGAGTGCTCCTTCAACTGATGGCTTTACAGCTAGGATTTTCCTGCAGTCCTGAACTGCGCCACCCACACCGGTTCATGGTTCAGTCCCATGCAAGAGAGCCTAGACACGATTAGAAAGGACAGCTTTAGGTTTCATGGCCTCAGTTCCTTATTTTCAGGGGCCCAGGGGCCTAAACACTGTGAGCATCCAGTTAAAGAGGCCTCTTGCAATATTGGATTTTTAGAAGTAAGTTGGAGCCACGAGGTCACAGCTGCCTAGGGCTCAGAACTGACAGACAGCGATCCAAGACCCTGACTATCTTCTTTTCTCCTGAGCTAACAAGCAAACAACCTCACTGAGGCCCAGGGACCAAGACCTAGCTCAGAGGAGGTTTTGAAAGATGACTGAGGCTAATTCTCCTAAATAACCGAAGTTTCTCCCCGACCTTAGCCTGTAGAGAGGCTTTCAGACTCCTTCAAGAGAATATTCTCAGAGGACTGTTACAATAAAGCATCAGTAAAACCTCAGAGGCTGGGGGCAGCTAGGTGGCACAGTCCTGGAGTCAGGAGGACCTGAGTTCAAATCTGACCTGCTTTGCTCTGTGACCTTGGGCAAGTCACTTAACCCCATTACCTTAACTAAATAAAATTAAAAAAACAACCTCAGAGATTTTTAGGGGGGATTATGTCTTTGTGTGTGCATGTGTGTGTGTGTGGTAACTCTTAGAAGTAGGTGATATGAATGTCAGATCACCTAACCCCAATACATCCCTTTATAGGTGAAGTGAATTGAGGCCCATGTGACCTCCAAACTTCTGAAGCTGATCTTGATTCTCTACCCTGCCTGTTTCCTTATTTCTTCTTTTCCCTCCCACATGTAGGAAGTTCAGTCACAGAGGCTTCAGAGGCCTCTCTTCCTATTTATTCTACTCCTTTCCAGAACCCCAGCCCACCTGAAACGATTTCCTAGACAGGGTTTCTAAGGGATCCCCATGGTGATGCTTTCTACTGTGTCTCCATGGCAACACTTTAGGTCTCCACGGAGTTCCAAGTGATTTTTTAAAGAGACCCTCAAATAAATAAATCACCCGGTGATAATGAATCCTACTGACACTTGGCTTCCTTGGCATTGTGTTCAGGAAGCTGGCCTGGAGCCCATGGTTCTGCTTTCCCTTTGGGAGGAAGAATTGGTCAGGATAGGTAGACTGAGTAGTCATTTCATTCTTGTCACCTCATCTTAGTTGTACTGAGAGGTCTTGTTTTGAATAAAGTCAGAATCAGCTCTTTTTTATTGTCCCAACTTAAGTTTTCTTTGGTCTCCATAACTCTCATTTAAACTCCTCTGTCAATGTAGATCAATGTCTATTTTGAGACTGAGTTGTCTGGAAGACTGATAACTTTGTGATTTGCTCAGAGCCGAGATACACCAGAGGTATAACTTGAACTCAGGTCTTCCTGGGTTCCTGACTCTGAGGCTGATCCTCTAACCACCAAATCACTTTCCATTTATGAAAGAGAAAACAATGAACAATTTGATATTGACCAAGAAAGAGGAAATGGAAGAAATTTGGTGTAAAGTAGTCCTGGATTTGAACCCTAAAGACCTGGAGTCAAGGGGTCCTGCCACCCATAACCGTAGCAAAGCATCACATCCATGTGTCCCTCAAGCTCCTCTGAAAAACATAGATTGAACCTTAAAATTCTGTGAGTGTGGGTCATGTGATGTAGTTGTAGATTTGCCAGAGATGGCAGGAGCTTGGGATGGTACATTATCCAGTCCTCTCATTTCCCAGATGAGACAACTGAGGCTGAAAGGGTGATAGTCTCTCCCACAATAGCTCCATGCAATGAGTTAGGGGCAGAGCTGAGGCTAGAAAGATTGACTAGTCTTAGGCAAGAATTCTTTCCACTCTATTATGAGATACTACAAAGCTCTATGAAGCCTCAGCCTTGTCATCGGTAGGAAAGCCTATGTCAGGACTCAGGGCTGTGAATGTCCTCTTTTGAAATGCTTCCTCCCAAGAGGCAAAATGTACCCAACCATTAGTCCCTGAGAATCAATGAATTTATCAGATACTTTCTCCTCAGTATCATGGCACTGAGAGGTGCCCGTGGAATGAGAACTGGCAGGAACCATTCACGTGGGAAGCAAGGTGGGGTTTTCACTGACTGCTTGAGGATGCCTATGCAAGGGATTAGGCTGGAATTCCAACAATAGTCCCAAGCTTTAAGTTTCTTCATGTGGAATTTGAAAACAAGTCTTACATTAGAAAGCTGCTCTAAGTGGTTTTCTTTCATCCAGGGACCTACATCAGGGAAGGCCAAGAAACTCGAATATCAGCTTATGTAAAAATAGTAACTAGCATGTATAAAGTGTTAAGTATGATAAAAAAAAAACATATCTCATCTGATCATCACAACACTCCAGGAGGTACATGCTATTATTATCATCATCCCCATGTTGCAGTATCAGAAACTGAATCAGACAAAGGTTAAGTGACTTATCCAAGGGCACACAGCTTGCACATGTCTGAGGCAGCATTAAAACAGATCTTCCTGGGGGCAGCTAGGTAGCTCAGTGGATAGAGCAGTGCATAGGCACTGGAGTCAGGAGTACCTGAGTTCAAATCTGGCCTCAGACACTTAATAATTACCTAGCTGTGTGGCCTTGGGCAAGCCACTTAACCCCACTGTCTTGCAAAAACTAAAAAAAAAAAAACCCAAAAAACTTCCTGACTCCAAGCCCAGTGCTCTGTCCACTGCGCCACCACCTGCAAAATAAATTAAGAACATAAGACTGCAAAAACTTCAAACCCAACAAAGAAAATTCTTAATTATTATTTTAAAAAATCTGAGAATTATCCAGGGCATTGGCCCCTTTCATTGGTGCAGATAATTCAGGAAATTCCCAGAGAAGGGAGACTAGTACTAGCAAGGGCATATTTCATCATTTAAATATTGTTAATGATATTTGAAACCATTTGCTAAACATGTTAACTAAGTAATTCTACTTAACCCCCCCCACTGCACCCCAAACCAACATCCAGAAGACAGATACAAAAGCACAGTTGGGTTCCACTAAAGATCCCCTACTTCCCAAGTGAAACCAGCAAAGGAAACAAGCCTTCAACTTTCCATTCAAAGTCCTCTGAAATCTGGCCCCAAATACCACCCATTCAATGCTTATTTCCTTCTCAAACCCAAATGGTTCGAACTCATTCATTCATTCATTCATTCTGTCCCCTCACCATATTTCACTTTCCTAACCATCCTACTTCCCCTCTCTGAAGTCTCAGCCCTTCCTTGCTACTTATTGAAATCCCAGTGGTGAGATTCAAAGAAAATTAACAATGGTTCTCTGGCCTAATGACCATTTTAAGTATACAAAAAAGATATTCTGAAAGGTAGTTTGATATTTCATATATTTAATATTCATAAGAACAGTAAAATAGGTACACAAAACTAGATTGTGTTCTATTACTCACAGCAGGCAAATGTTATCTTTATGGAGCAAAAACAGCCCTGTGACCACAGCAGCCAATGGAACATATGCAGAACCAAAACTCATTCTTACTCCTTTTTTCTTCTACTTCCATGGCTTCTGAAAAGGGCAATAAGATAATCCTTTAAATTTATATTTCTATTGGTTCATTGTGTCCCAGTTTCCTATTAGTTTCACCATTCAGGGAACACCAGCGCACTCATGGTATCTGGGGGAATTGGGGGCATAACACAAAGTGGAAATAAATTATAGCTCATCATCCCCTGTTTGGCATTTTTCTCTTTATGTTACGTGTTTCATAATGAAGTAATAAAAATGAGGGAATTAAAATATAGTATTTCATCAAAGCTATAATGAGTTTTAAGAAATGAATAAATAAATATTACAAGCACAGTTCCATCAATTTTTTTTCACCTATGCTCTAAATGAACATTACTATGGACGCTTAGAAAATGCTGTTGCATAGATGAACATTACGAAATAGTAAGGAATATAAATTTGTGATTTCCACATTGGGTAGCTGCCCAGGCACCCACCTTAGAGGGAACCCTGAGAATAAGTGCCATTTCAACAACCAGGTTCCTGAACTCAACATAAAATTTGTTATTAGTTCTGCCAAGATAATCCCACCATTCCATCCACCCAGTTCATTTCTGTGAAACCTAGTATAAGAAACCTTCTCCCTTTGAAGGTCATCTCCAACTTTTAAACTCTGCCTGGTCATCGTTGGTGATAAAGGAATTCTGTTCGTCCTACCACTCATATATAAATATAACGCATATATGTAAGGTTAGAAGATACTCTCCTACCTCTTTGTAAGCCCACTGAGTCACTAGAATAGGGCTAGGCTCTTCTCAAATGCTCTCAGGATATGCATCACTGTGTTTTATGTGGTCTACTTTCATTCAGACAATACCAATAAATGTTTCCTATGATTCACAGAATTTACCTGAAGTAATAGACTTTGTGCCCACAAAAATGTGATGTTCTTTATTTCAGAATCTTTGGATTATTGTACTTTCCACCCCTTTCCTCCTGTTCTAAAATCCGGGGCAATCTGGTTCCTATCAAGGAATGAGACCTGGCCAAATGTAGGACTTTATTTTTGCTTAGCTATACATATTCCTTACAGGATTGTTTTCCTCCAATGTGGAGGTTGGAGAAGGAGAAAATCCATTTTTGCTAACTGGAAAAAAAAACAAACCCAAAACTTTGTAAAGGCTCATGATTGTTCTCTCTTTTTTTGATTTTTAGTAGTATTAAAGAGCTACCAAAAATGGGAGACACTCATAAATGAAAATAAACCATGAAATACGAAGTTTAATCAGAAATAAAACAATGGAAACACAGAAACAAACCCTGAAATAGAAGCACAGCACCATATTTTTAACAGACAAATAATATTCAAACATTCTAAAAGATCCCTCCCTACTTCCTACCCCCAAGGGCTTTATAAAGCAGTAGAGCATAATTGAAAACAAATAACTACTTTTAATTCATTTGTAAAAGAATGTTTGGAAGGGCAACAGACTGAATAAAGAATCCATTCTCTAGGATACATATATTTTAATAGGTGAGATGGACTTTAGATGCATTTTTTCCCCTTCAAATTAT